>NC_071506.1:143661884-143964915 GCF_027887155.1 Malaclemys terrapin pileata | reverse complement strand
TTTGGAATCCCTGATTCCATGCTGCCTTATGGATCCAGGCAACTTGGACCAGTCTGATAACTCTGAAATAGAGTTACCAGCTTGTGAGAGGGCTCCACTGGGGATGGAAGTAGAGAAGCACAGCAGAGTCTCCTGCAATCTCAGTGGTATGCCCACCCACAAGTACTGGTTTTTTTTTTCAGGATTCTGAGTGAACACTGATCCCTAAAACCCTCTGATTTTCCTTTGTTTTCCTTCTAAAGTTTCCTCTGTGGGTGTATACTGCAGCCTTGGGAATGCAGTAAACTTCTGTGGGATCTGGGCAGTTGAGGAGGAGGGTTGGAGTTAGTGCCAGTTGAAATTTTTCCATCTAAACAGTTTTTTTAATTGAGAATGGGCGGGGCGGGGGGGAAAGGTGACTAAATTGCTTTGTCAAGTGTCAGCTTTTTGAGGAAAACCTCCATTTTCCATTTGAAAAAGGACACCCCAAAACCCAAATATTTAGTTTAAAAACCAAAATATTTGAATTCAGACATGCTACCACACTGCCTCATGGGAGTTGTATCTTGGTTTCCTCATATTCCTATTCTTCTCTCTGGGCCTAGCTTCCCAGTTGGACTACATCTCCCATGATGACACCTGGCGAAAGAGTCCCATGTTGCACAACCTCCCCTCATTAAGAGGGAAGACCATAGTGTATTATGGGATATATAGTCAAAGTAGGGAGTCCAGCCCATAGGGGGGAAAGGAAGTATGAAATACCTAAACCATGATGTGGTCCAATGAGGCACCATAGCATATTTTTGAATTGTACAATTGTACAATTCCTGAATTGTAGTATTTTGGGTGGGGATTTTTTGTGTCTCCCTCGTGTCCCCCTCCGCTCTCCCCCCCCCCCTCCCCAGTCACAATTTTCCTAGTCAATGTACAAACAGGGCTGGTTGAGAAGGCAGGAAACTCTCTCTTTTTGAGCGCCATAGTTCCAGATTACAGAGTAGCTGAGGAACTTCTATGCACTCCCTGCCCTGTTGGTCTGATTCTTCTCAACACATGGCAGTCTGGCACAAAATTCCTCTTCATGAGAGTGAAGGGCCCGAGCACTTTGCAGGATATGACCTATAAATATTCATTCAGTAGAAGAACTGGTAAATGTGTTTTTAAAAAGGACTTGATGCTGGAGGAAGGGACAGAGGAAATGAAGAGAGAAAATTTCATCAACAAATAATGAGCCAGAAGAAGAACGAAGGATAAACAGACATTAGCCATGGTATAAAAACACATCCCTACTATGAATGAAAGCACAAACATAACGGGAAAAATACATATGCAATTATGAACCAATAATTTGAAGAACCACATTTCAAAATGTAGAAATGTACAGTGTACTTGAAATGGAAAAAAATTATCCAGCATCATTAAGCAGACATTTACAAGAAAAATCCTGAAATCAAAACAGAAACTAAGAGGCAGATTAAAAACAGCCAAAGGCTTTTATATCTTATTACCATTGACATTGAATAGAGGGTAGGACTTCATGTTTTAAAACTCTGTTTGTTAAGGCTATATCACCACTACTTGGGATAGGCTTGTACAATGTCTTCTGTTCCAGGGATTGTTTTCAGCATAAAGTAATTTTTAGGCTAATTTCCTTTTAGTCAAGTTACTTTGTAGTTCTTTTTTCTATGTTGTCTTTATTTTAAAATGAATTGCACTATCCCCTGTTATGTTGCTTGAAAGAAAAATGCCAAAGGTCGAGATGTTTTAATCAAATGGATATCAGTGATGACATTCAGATCTCAATCTGAACAAAGTGGCAAAGTTTGGGACTGTTCTGGCCAGAACCATCTCTAGTTTTAACATGTTATTTATGTAATACACAATTAAAGAATCAAGTTGGTAACTGGATGCATAGCCACTTGACTATATGAGAATGAGATTGAGTAATACAATTAAAAAATCAACACTTCACCTAAATGAAAGTGCCATAAAATAGCCCTAAAATTCAACTGCAAAGCAATTAACATACTAGATTTATCATAGAATCATAGGACTGGAACAGACCTTGAGAGGTCATCTAGTTCAGTTCCCTGCACTCATGGCAGGACTGAGTATTATCTAGACTAAGGATCGGCAACGTTTGGCACGTTGCTCGCCAGGGTAAGCACCCTGGCGGGCTGGGCTGGTTTGTTAACCTGCCGTGTCCACAGGTTCAGCCGATCGCGGCTCCCAGTGGCCGCGGTTCGCCGCTCCAGGGGCTGTGGGAAGCGGCGGCCAGCACATCCCTCGGCCCATGCCGCTTCCCGCAGCCCCCATTGGCCTGGAGCAGGGAACTGCGGCCAGTGGAAGCCACGATCGGCCGAACCTGCAGATGCAGCAGGTAAACAAACCAGCCCAGGCCGCCAGGGTGCTTACCCTGGTGAGCCCCGTGCCAAACATTGCCGATCCCTGATCTAGATCATCCCTGACAGGCGTTTGTCTAATTTGCTCTTAATAATCTCCAATTATGAAGATTCCACAACCTCCGTAGGCAATTTATTCCAAAGCTCAACCACTCTGACAGTTAGGAAATTTTTCCTAACCTAAACCTCCCTTGCTGCAATTTAAGCCCATTGCCTCTTGTCCTATCCTTATCCTTTAAGAAGAACAATTCCCCACCCTCCTTGTAACCTTTCAAATACCTTTTATGTACTTGAAAACTGTTATCATGTCTCTTCTCAGTCTTCTCTTCTCCAGACTAAACAAACCCAATTTTTCTCAATCTTCCCTCATAAATTATGTTCCTAGACCTTTAATAATGTTTGTTGCTCTTCTCTGGACTTTCTCCAATTTGTCCACATCCTTCCTGAAATGTGGTGCCCAGAACTGGACACAATACTCCAGTTGAGGCCTAATCAGCACGGAATAGAGTAGAATTACTTCTCATGTCTTGCTTGTCTATACTCCTGCTAATACATCACAGAATGATGTTTGCGTTTTTTGCAACAGTGTTACACTGTTGACTCATACTTAGCTTATGGTCCACTATGACCCCCAGATCCCTTTCCACAGTACTCCTTCCTAGGAAGTCATTTCCACTTCTGTATATGTGCAACTGATTGTTCCTTCCTAAGTGAAATACTTTGCATTTGTCCTTGTGAATTTCATCCTATTTACTTCAGACCATTTCTCCAGTTTTTCCAGATCATTTTGAATTTTAATCCTATCCTCCAAAGCACTTGCAACCCCTCCCAGCTTGCTATCATCCGCAAACTTTATAAGTGTAGTCTCTCTGTCATTATCTAAATCATTGATGAAGATATTGAACAGAACCGGACCCAGAACTGATCCTTGCGGGACCCCACTCGTTATGCCCTTCCACCATGACTGTGAACCACTACTCTCTGGGAACGGTTTTCCAACCAGTTATGCATCCACCTTATAGTAGCTCCATCTAGATTGCATTTCCCTAGTTTGTTTATGCAAACTTAACTGCAGAACCAAATAGTGTAACATCTAGTTTAGTATCCGTGTAATAAGTGTCAGACTTAAATCAAGAAAAAATATACATGTTTAGTGTTGAAGTTTAAACTCTTATTTTTTTTATTTTCTGAAGCTCACTAGCCTGACTTGATGGTGAACTTTCAGCTCAGATTTTCAGTCTTTTGTGCATTTTTCTCTATAAAGAAGCCTTTAAATTTTTGAAATGTCTAGTAATTGATAAAATAACAGCCATTTAAATGCAAATGAATACCATATGTAAAAACTCCGGTAGAATTATGAAGGCTGAATAATTTTTCTCTTTGTACTTCATATCAGTAAACGCCAATGGAAAATTGTTAACTGCAGAACAAAATAGTGTAACATCTAGGATTAAGGTTCAGCTGTATCTAGAGAAAAAATGTGACTTTGAACATCTTCCTTCTTTTGATACAGTGTGGTATGTAATGGCTGGCAATTCACACAGCCATACCCCACTGTTCAAGCCAAACTGAGGAAGTCTTTTATTCTAATGATCAAGGGGAGCAGGAAGGTGAATTGCAACCATACATTCTGGGGGCATGAAAATTTGTTCATTTTTTGTATTGATGTTTCATTCAATCATAGTACCCGTTTGCTTTTGCAATTTTGTTTTTTTGCCATACCTGTCATGTAGTTGTCGACCCACATGTCATCCTGTAAAATGTGCACTCAACAAGGTCCCTTAACTTCTCCCTTTAATCTCATGGGCTTTCTCCTTTAAGAATTTGATGTGTGGTAGTATTCCTGGACCTTTCTCTCCATAGTCTTTACTTATTTCCTGTCATTCATCTTCCCTCAAGTTTCTTATCTAGACTATTTTAAAAACATTCGGTTTTCTCTGTCTGAGTCTATTCAGAGCACTTACAACAGACTAGTAAAAATAATTAGTAAAGTAGTAAATAACCTAGCAGTAGCATTCGTGAAATTTTTTAGGAGTTCAGATATGTACATGGTTTTCTTTTTATAAGAGACAATCTTAGCTCTTCAAAAAACAAGAGTAGAGATACATTTGAACTCCTAAGATTTCCTCTGAGATAGTGTCAGCACTGATGATAAATGGGTTTGCTGCTTTCAATAGTGCTAGTGAATGCAAACACCCAGATACTCGCTTGATTCAGGGGGTAAAAAAAGGCTTTTTGCTATATTTACTATTAATTTTTAAAGTGAATTTAATCTTGGTAAAAAGTTCCCGATTGAGCTCTCCAGAAACTGAAGATCTCCATTTTAATAGTTCCATGTATTTGTATTATAGTAGCACCTAAAGGTGTGCCAACCTATACAAGGGCCACAGGCACCGGCTTCCTCCGAGCCCTCGGGGTACTCAACCCCCGCTCCGCCCCCGTCCACCACCTTCACCCAAGCCCCCACCCCTACCCCGCCTCTTCCTGGCCCCTCTCCACTCCAGGCCCCATCCCCACAGCTTCCCTCAAGTTCCTACCCCTACCCCGCCTCTTCCTGCCCAATTCCGCACCTGTGATAAATAAAGTGGGGGGATAGCTCCCTTTGATGGATACCCAGCCAGCCACTTAGCTGTAAAATCCCTCTTGGTAGCTGTTCTTCACTTGCTTTACCTGTAAAGGGGAAAAAAGTGGGCACCTGACCAAAAGAGCCAGTGGGAAGGTAGAACTTTTTAAAATTGGGAAAGAAACTTACTCTTTGTCTGTTCTCTTTGGGCTGGAGGGTCAGAGCAGCCATGCTATAAGCAGCTAAGCCAGGTATGATTATAAGTCATCAGATCATGCCTAGAACTACTTATCTGAACTCCAGTGTGTATGTAGATCAGAATGTTAACTAGATGCAATTAGGGTTATTTCTTTTATTTCTTATTGGCTTGTGGACTCCTCTGTGCTAACCCCAGAGGCTTTTGGTTGCTTGTAACCAAAATCCCCAAGAAAGCTATTTTGGGTGCTTGATTTTTGGAATAGCTCTTTTAAAATACAGCAAAAGACTAAGTTCCAGATATATTTTCTTTCTTTTTGTTTTTAACAAAATTTACCTTCTTTTAAGAACAGGATTGGATTTTTAGTGTCCTAACAGGTTTGTGCATGTTAGCTGGTAGCCAAAGCTAATTTCCTTTGTTTCCTTTTTCAGCTCTTCCCCAGAGGGGGGGTGAAAGGGCTTGAGGGCACCCCACATGGAGGAATTCCCAAGTGTTTCTTTCTCGGTTCAAAGGGGGTTTTGTTGCATTTGGGTGGTGGCAGCGTTTACCAAGCCACGGTCAGAGAAAAGCTGTAACCTTGGGAGTTTAATACAAGCCTGGAGTGGCAAGTATTATTTTTTAAAATCTTTGCGGGCCCCACTTCTGCACTTGGAGTTACAGAATTGGGATTCAGCCTTGATACCCCCCTCCTCCAAGTGTGTCCCCTCCCCGCTCCCCCCCCCAGCGCCTTCTGCAAGCTGCAAAACAGCTGATTGTGGCGGGTGGGAGGTGCTGGGAGGGAGGGACAGGAGTTGATTGGAGGGGCTGCTGGCAGACAGGAGGTGCTGGGAGGAAGGCGGGGGTGAAGCTGGCTGTCGGTGGGTGCTCAGCATCCACTATTTTTTTTCCGTGCGTGCTCCAGCCCTGAATCATCCATGGAGTTGGCATCTATGACAAGGGCCCAATTGTACAAGTCATTTTATATATTTATATAAGAAACAGGTCCTGCCTGGACAAGATTAATATCTGAACAGAAAAACCAGGCAAATGGTGGGAAAAGTGAAATATAATCATCCTCATTGCATCAATGGAAACCTGAAGCACAGTGAAACTAAACAGGTTTCAGAGTGGTAGCCGTGTAGTCTGTAATAGCAAAAACAACAAGGAGTCCTTGTGGCACCTTAGAGATAATCTCCCTGGTCACTCAATAACAGACCTAAAAGTGGCAATTCTTCAACACAAATAAATTTGTTAGTCTCTAAGGTGCCACAAGGACTCCTCGTTGTTTTTAGTGAGACTAAAGTGGCTTGGCCAGTTCACACAGGAAGTCTGTGGCAGAACCAGGAACTGAACTCAAATCTTTTGAAGCTTTAAGCACAAATCATCCTTCCTCACTTATCAAAATAGACATAGCAGAAGTGCAGACTTGCTCACAGTGCCCTGCCAGCATGATTCAGAATTGCAGCTTGGGATAATATAAAAGGGCAATTGCAGGACCAGTCATAAGTAACTGGGTGTAAGTAACTTGCCTAATTTCTTTATGAGCACGATTGGGAAGGTAAATGGATCAGTAGTCTAGAGACAGGGTGTCTGTACTAGCTGAGATAAAGGTGCTATTTACAATGGACAAGATAAGTTTGGAAATTAAGATGAGGCAAAGAGTAGGTTGTGCATGCACAGTGTGTGGACAGGGCATGCTGTATAGGGATTGGTTCCTGCAGAGTGACCAACCCAATCTGGAAGTGTGTAATGCAATGTATAATTAAGAATGTGTGTGTTATTGGTGTTGGTAAAAATGTATATAAGGAAGGTTTGCTGTGTAATTTTGGGTGTGTGGTATGCCCTCTATCCATCCCCTATGCTTGAGTCTAATCAACTCTATATAACTTTGCTGTATGCCAAATAAATGAACCTGAGTGACGAGACTAGAGTCAAATTGAGTTCTTGGGGAACCAAGTGGAAAAGGTCTCAGGGAAACCCCAATAGTAATATGTACTAATGACAACTTTAATGGAGCCACCCAGGTGTACCTACTTACTGTAAGAATGTAACTGCATTATTGTGTTCCTGCAAACGTTATCTTTTCTTATCACGTGATCTCCCTCTTCCACTCCCCCATTTCTTTGCCATTATTTGTTGCTCTCATTCATTGGACCATGTCCAAAATTAGATTACAAGCTTTTTGGGGCATGGGTTATGTGTTTGTATTTGTTCTGTAAAGCAACTAGCACTTTTTGGGCACAATATAAGCTATTATAAAAATAATCATTATTATTAACAAAGTCAATGTGGGTTACTCAAGCAAGTGCTTACCAACATGAAAGCAAAGATTGCACAATCAGGCCTTTCAAGATTCTGTGGTAGAACTTTCATATAGAAGACAAAATACAGATCACCAAATTGTACACAGTTCAGTTCCACAGTAGCATGGTAATGAAGCATAGCCAAATTATTTTGTGATCGTGCTGGTGTAATAAGGAAAGTGGGTGGGATTTTTGATGAGGGCAGAGGGTGTAGGATGCAATTGACTTGAAATGAGAATTGGGTGCCTAAATCTTGCAGACCACTTTGAAAATTTCATCCAGTGACTTTTATAGAGCTGGTTGGGAATTTTCTTTGTCAGAAAATGTTGATTTCTTGAAACTGAAACTTTTCACAGAAGTGTACCAGTTCTGATTAAACTTTCATTGAGGAAGGTTCTCAGGTCCAGGAAAGAAGTACAGGTCAAAACCAAAGAGATCTCCACACTGGAATAGTCATTAGACTGCCGATTAAGACACTGGCTGTGGATGTGGGATATCCAGTTTCAAGATTCTGCCTGATTAAGACAAAAGAATTGAAACTGGTCTCCCACATTCCAAGTGAGTGCCCTAATTATTGGCTATTCTGTAGTGAGTGTTTGTTTTGTGCAAAGTACTTTGAAAGATCTCAGTTTAATCCTGATGAAAAATTGAATCATTTTTTGAAATCTCAAAGTTTTCCTGGATGGGAAAACTGTTTCTCACCCAGCTCTACTTTTATACTGTATTTTCTATTTCTCTATTGTAATATGGAACTGTTCTCCTTTTTATAGTCATTTCTAGTTCTAATTGTAGGGGCTTTTGTAAACTGCAAGATGTGTAATATGATATAGAAAATATCCATCTTTACAATACTAAAAAGTGAGCCAAGAAACAAAACCAAAATCCCAAATCCACCAGCTGGTTATTCTCTCCTTTGAGCTCCTTAGTCCATTTGATCTTCATTTTGTCTTTTGCATTCTAAGCTTTTGGGACACAGACTGTCTTAATTTTGTGTCTTGTACTGTGCTAAATATGTTATCACAGTTTAACAAATAAAAAAATAATATGCATGCAAAATATTATGACATAATTAATCAAATTATTTGATGAATGTTGTTTAACCAGGCCTTATGACAGGCAACACTCATTAGTTAAGTCCTAATTATATCAAAGATAGAAGAAGCTACGTTATAAAAGTCTCCTATGAACAGGCATCTGTTATTGTTTTTGAGATTCAAGGACAAAGACAGAAACTTTTAATGACAGGGAAGAGAGGTTGCTGCTTTCTACTAATTTGGCACAGATCGAAAGATTAGACAGCTGGTTCAAATAACAGATTGCACAAATACTGTAAGGATACAAGAGCAGGTCCTCACGGTGATGATGTATCTGTTGCAAAGAGCGATACAGTCTCTATCTTTGTATTAAGCAAAAGTAATTGCTTTAATCAAAATAAGTTTAAACAGAGAAAACACACAGCTGGCACACACAGATCTCCAAGTCCAACATTGCACTGATCTTGGTTTAAAATGATAAGTATTTCTACAGCAGAAAGGCAACAGGTGCTCAACGTGTTGTTCACATCCATTGCTTTCTGAAGCAATGAAACTATGAAGGAGGTGTTTATACTTCCTCCAAAAGTAGCACCATGTCATAGATTCATAGATTCGTAGATTCTAGGACTGGAAGGGACCTTGAGAGGTCATCGAGTCCAGTCCCCTGCCCACATGGCAGGACCAAATACTGTCTAGACCATCCCTGATAGACATTTATCTAACCTATCTTAAATATCTCCAGAGATGGAGATTCCACAACCTCCCTAGGCAATTTATTCCAGTGTTTAACCACCCTGACAGTTAGGAACTTTTTCTTAATGTCCAACCTAGACC
Source organism: Malaclemys terrapin pileata (assembly GCF_027887155.1). Taxonomy (NCBI): domain Eukaryota; kingdom Metazoa; phylum Chordata; order Testudines; family Emydidae; genus Malaclemys; species Malaclemys terrapin. The sequence continues at coordinate 143,955,628 of NC_071506.1, read as the reverse complement.
TCCCTTGCTGCAGTTTAAGCCCATTGCTTCTTGTTCTATCCTTAGAGGCTAAGGTGAACAAGTTTTCTCCCTCCTCCTTATGACACCCTTTTAGATACCTGAAAACTGCTATCATGTCCCCTCTCAGTCTTCTCTTTTCCAAACTAAACAAACCTAATTCTTTCAGCCTTCCTTCATAGGTCATGTTCTCAAGACCTTTAATCATTCTTGTTGCTCTTCTCTGGACCCTCTCCAATTTCTCCACATCTTTCTTGAAATGCGGTGCCCAGAACTGGACACAATACTCCAGCTGAGGCCTAACCAGAGCAGAGTAGAGCGGAAGAATGTCTTCTCGTGTCTTGCTCACAACACACTTGTTAATACATCCCAGAATCATGTTTGCTTTTTTTGCAACAGCATCACACTGTTGACTCATGACTGGGGCCTTGTGTGGGTATCCAAGCAGGGAGATGGAGAGTGTCCTGCACAAGGGCCAGTCACAATGGTAGTCCCTGTGCTTGTGTGTGTGTGTGTGTGTGTGTGTGTGTCTGTGTGTGTCTGTGTGTGTGTGAATGTGCTCCTCCCTCTGTATACCCCTTGGGAGTGCACACTTACCCAAAAGGGGAAGGCAGGGGAGGCCATAGCTGCCTATATACTGCTCAAAGAAGGGGCTGAGCTCATAGGAATGAACTAATTGCACAGCCTCCATATTCACCAGAAAGCTCAAGGAGGGATTGTGCTTCTCAAAGACACAAGCCCTCTCAGGGCACCATTAGGAGCCATGAAGCGCTATATTTGTCCCTAGTCCAGGCTATGCCTTTCTGGCACAATCTAGGCATACGACTACTCTAACTATAGGCTATATACCTTGTAAACCAGGGGTCGGCAACCTCTGGCATGTGGCTCGCCAGGATAAGCACCCTGGCGGGCCGGGCCAGTTTGTTTACCTGCCGCGTCGGCAGGCTCGGCTGATCACGGCTCCCACTGGCCGTGGTTCGCCGTCCCAGGCCAATGGGGGCGGCGGGAAGCGGCGTGGGCCGAAAGATCATAGAATCATAGAATATCAGGGTTGGAAGGGACCTCAAGAGGTCATCTAGTCCAACCCGCTGCTCAAAGCAGGACCAATTCCCAACTAAATCATCCCAGCCAGGGCTTTGTCAAGCCAGGCCTTAAAAATATCCAAGGAAGGAGACTCCACCACTTCCCTAGGTAACGCATTCCAGTGCTTCACCACCCTCCTAGTGAAATAGTGTTTCCTAATATCCAACCTAAACCTCCCCCACTGCAACTTGAGACCATTGCTCCTTGTTCTGTCATCTGCCACCACTGAGAACAGCCGAGCTCCTTCCTCTTTGGAACCCCCCTTCAGGTAGTTGAAGGCTGCTATCAAATACCTCCTCATTCTTCTCTTCTGGAGACTAAACAATCCCAGTTCCCTCAGCCTCTCCTCATAAGTCATGTGCTCCAGACCCCTAATTTTTGTTGCCCTCCGCTGGACTCTTTCCAATTTTTCCACATCCTTCTTGTAGTGTGGGGCCCAAAACTGGACACAATATTCCAGATGAGGCCTCACCAATGTCAAATAAAGGGGAATGATCACGTTCCTCGTTCTGCTGGCAATGCCCCTACTTATACAGCCCAAAATGCCCTTAGCCTTCTTGGCAACAAGAGCACACTGTTGACTCATATCCAGCTTCTCGTCCACTGTGACCCCTACGTCTTTTTCTGCAGAACTGTTACCTAGCCATTCGGTCCCTAGTCTGTAGCAGTGCATGGGATTCTTCCGTACTAAGTGCAGGACTCTGCACTTGTCCTTGTTGAACCTCATCAGGTTTTTTTTGGCCCAATCCTCTAATTTGTCTAGGTCCCTCTGTATCTGATCCCTACCCTCTAGTGTATCTACCACGCCTCCTAGTTTAGTGTCATTTGCAAACTTGCTGACAGTGCAGTCCACACCATCCTCCAGATCATTAATAAAGATATTAAACAAAACCAGCTCTAGGACCGACCGTTGGGGCACTCCAATTGAAACCGGCTGCCAACTAGACATGGAGCCATTGATCACTACCCGTTGAGCCCGACTATCTAGCCAGCTTTCTATCCACCGTACAGTCCATTCATCCAGCCCATACTTCTTTAACTTGGCAGCAAGAATACTGTGGGAGACCGTATCAAAAGCTTTGCTAAAGTCAAGGAATAACACATCCACTGCTTTCCCCTCATCTACAGAGCCAGTTATGTCCTCATAGAAGGCAATTAGGTTAGTCAGGCATGACTTGCCCTTGGTGAATCCATGCTGACTGTTCCTGATCACTTTCCTCTCTTCTAAGTGCTTCAAAATTGATTCCTTGAGGACCTACTCCGTAATTTTTCCAGGGACTGAGGTGAGGCTGACTGGCCTGTAGTTCCCCGGATTCTCCTCCTTCCCTTTTTTAAAGATTGGCACTACATTAGCCTTTTTCCAGTCATCCGGGACCTCCCCCAATCGCCATGAGTTTTCAATGATAATGGCCAATGGCTCTGCAATCACATCCGCCAACTCCTTTAGCACCCTCGGATGCAGAGCATCCGGCCCTATGGATTTGTGCTCGTCCAGCTTTTCTAAATAGTCCCGAACCACTTCTTTCTCCACAGAAGGCTGGTCACCTCCTCCCCATATTGTGTTGCCCAGTGCAGCAGTCTGGGAGCTGACCTTGTTTGTGAAGAGAGAGGCAAAAAAAACATTGAGTACATTAGCTTTTTCCACATCCTCTGTCACTAGGTTGCCTCCCTCATTCAGTAAGGGGCCCGCACTTTCCTTGACTTTCTTCTTGTTGCTAACATACCTGAAGAAACCCTTCTTGTTACTCTGAACATCTCTTGCTAGCTGCAACTCCAAGTGTGATTTGGCCTTCCTGATTTCATTTCTGCATATCTGAGCAATATTTTTATACTTCTCCCTGGTCATTTGTCCAATCTTCCACTTCTTGTAAGCTTCTTTTTTGCGTTTAAGATCAGCAAGGATTTCACTGTTTAGCCAAGCTGGTCGCCTGCCACATTTACTATTCTTTCTACACATCAGGATGGTTTGTTCCTGCAACCGCAATAAGGATTCTTTAAAATACAGCCAGCTCTCCTGGACCCCTTTGCCCTTCATGTTATTCTCCCAGGGGATCCTGCCCATCTGTTCCCTGAGGGAGTCAAAGTCTGCTTTTCTGAAGTCCAGGATCCGTATTCTGCTGCTCTCCTTTCTTCCTTGTGTCAGGATCCTGAACTCGACCATCTCATGGTCACTGCCTCCCAGGTTCCCATCCACTTTTGCTTCCCCTACTAATTCTTCCCTGTTTGTGAGCAGCAGGTCAAGAAAAGCTCTGCCCCTAGTTGGTTCCTCCAGCACTTGCCCCAGGAAATTGTCCCCTACACTTTCCAAAAACTTCCTGGATTGTCTGTGCACCGCTGTATTGCTCTCCCAGCAGATATCAGGGTGATTAAAGTCTTCCATGAGAACCAGGGCCTGTGATCTAGCAACTTCTGCTAGTTGCCAGAAGAAAGCCTCGTCCACCTCATCCCCCTGGTCTGGTGGTCTATAGCAGACTCCGACCACGACATCACCCTTGTTGCTCACACTTCTCAACTTTATCCAGAGACTCTCAGGTTTTTCTGCAGTTTCATACTGGAGCTCTGAGCAGTCATACTCCTCTCTTACATACAACGCAACTCCCCCACCTTTTCTGCCCTGCCTGTCCTTCCTGAACAGTTTATATCCATCCATGATAGTACTCCAGTCATGTGAGTTATCCCACCAAGTCTCTGTTATTCCAATCGCATCATAGTTCCCTGACTGTGCCAGGACTTCCAGTTCTCCCTGCTTGTTTCCCAGGCTTCTTGCATTTGTGTATAGGCACTTAAGATAACTCATCGATCGTCCTCTTTCTCAGCATGAGACAGGAGTCCTCCCCTCTTGCGCTCTCCTGCTTGTGCTTCCTCCCAGGATCCCATTTCCACACTTACCTCAGGGCTTTGGTCTCCTTCCCCCAGTGAAACTAGTTTAAAGCCCTCCTCACTAGGTTAGCCAGCCTGCTGGCGAAGATGCTCTTCCCTCTCTTCGTTAGATGGAGCCCGTCTCTGCCTACCACTCCTCCTTCTTGGAACACCATCCCATGGTCGAAGAATCCAAAGCCTTCTCTCCGACACCACCTGCGTAGCCATTCGTTGACTTCCACGATTCAACAGTCTCTACCCAGGCCTTTTCCTTGCACAGGGAGGATGGATGAGAACACCACTTGCTCCTCAAACTCCTTTATCCTTCTTCCCAGAGCCACGTAGTCTGCAGTTATCCGCTCAAGGTCATTCTTGGCGGTATCATTGGTGCCCACGAGGAGAAGCAGGAAGGGGTAGCAATCTGAGGGCTTGATGAGTCTCGGCAGTCTCTCCGTCACTGTGCTGGCCATGGCTTCCCACCGCCCCCATTGGCCTAAAGCGGCGAACCGTGGCCAGTGGGAGCCGCGATCAGCCAAACCTCCCGACGCAGCAGGTAAACAAACTGGCCTTGCCCACCAGGGTGCTTACCCTGGCGAGCTGCGTGCCAGAGGTTGCCGACCCCTGTTGTAAACTATCTCCTTAAAGTTTTCTGAAGCACCTAGCCTAAGAGCTAGTGCCGTGGGCAGAAAGGTATATCAGAGTCTGATCAGTTTGCCACACAGCTATGACTAATTTTGGTTTCCAAAGCTAAAGAGGTTCTTGTTCTTAGGGCCCATTGATTAGGATTAGTAGACATTTTTCTGTTTGTTTGTTTTTTCAGAGGAAAATTGGGTTTTTGACTAAATGAAAACTTTTGCATGAAGTGTCTGTCTTGGTTGAAACATTTCAGTGTTTGGCAGTTTTTGGCCAAAAGTCAATTTTTTTTTCTTGGTGGGTTTAAAAAAAAAATGATTTTCCTCCCAGCTCCAACATCCATTCTCACAAGCAGATGTTTTGAAGCCAGCCTCAGAACCTAAACTAAGAAAACTCTGTCTTCCTGCATCCGTGCAATCCACTCTATTCATAGATAGCAGGGTCGTTTCTGTGAAAGATGAAGTTGTTATAGTAGTGCCTCGTGGCAGAGAAAAAGGCAGTCTCTAAAGTGCCAGAAAATTTAATTTTATCCAGTATTCAGTGACTAACCAGTGCAGTGTGCAGAGTACCAGGATGATGTGCATCACATCATCTAGTGTTGCTCAGCAGAACAGATGGGCTGCTACTTTAGAACCAGTTGGAACTTTTTCACAGCTGGTGTTGTTGTTCATAGGAACAGTGCACTGCAGTAGCCAAGACTGGCTGTCACAAACCTGATCACAGTAGCCACATCATCATCCAGTGAGATGGAGTCTTGTCTCCTGGCCAGTTACAGACAGAAGAAAGCCAGCCCAACAGCTGTTGCTGTTTGTGAATCCAATGATTATTTCATTATTTATCCTCTTCCTCCTTCTGCCCCCAAACTTGGCTTCTTGCTAAAATAGTGTAGGCATCTAACTCCATCAGAAGGTTTGCAGCTGAAAATCCCAACCAAAGGGAGGTGTCTCCTTTTAGCCCAGATTTAGGCACTGATCTCACTGAGAGCTCATGCTCCCCTGGGCCAGGCATCTTCTCTTGGCTAACTTAGACAAAGAGCCACCTGGCATGCTGGCATTTGTAAATCCCATACTGAGGTGCCTGTCTCTCCCCATTGATTGTGCAGGAAGCCTAGGTGGCGAACTCAGGCTTTGTAAATCCAAGTGATTTTCTTGGCACCTAAAAGTTAGATGTCTCAATGCTCAGTGTCACCATGCATAAGTTCCATCGTGAATCTCGCCATTAATCGTTCTATGCCTCAGTTCTCCATCTGTAAAATGGGGATAACAGCACTTTCTGAGCTCTTGAAGGTGTTGTGAGATTAAATACAATGAAGACTGTGAGGCACTTCAACACTCTGGTAATGGATGCCAAATAAGAATGTAAGATAGACAGGAATAATCGAGTGTCCTTTCAGTGAAACTTGACTTTTATTTTTTCTTGCTGCTTTTCTTAATCTAAAATAAATCATTGATACCCTTTTGCATATGGAAAAACTAGCATTATCTATAGACTGGTGTTTGGTTTGAGAGAGAGGCTGAATAAACTGGAGGATCATGAAAGATTATCCCTCTGCTGTATGTGCCCCAAATAAAGCAATAGCACATGAACATTGGGACTTAAGACTGAGATATTGGAATGACATCACATTGGTTCCCAGTAAAACCATTAACCCAATGTCACTGCTGCAAATCCTTTTAAATTAAGAAAAGCAACTTTAAACTCTGAGTGACTCCTCAAGGAACTGACAACACAAAGCACAGCCCAAACCCGCTTTATTAAAGACTGTCCTATCCAGCACAGTTTGTTTTACATCAAAAGTGTTCTCAGTTGAAAAGATCACTAACATATCACAGTATATAATAGCACCAAAATACAGCAAGACGTGTCCTGCACAGCTTGCTTTACAATATATTCATCTTAAAGAAGTGCTTAGTCTGTCTTACTTCTTCCTTACAGCTTACCTTATCATTACTTCTTCATTACAATCAGATGTTTTTAGTGATACTGCCCTAGATGAAGTTGATATCCAATGCATAATTGGCACAGTTACAGGCTATTTTGCTTTGAAAATCATTAGATTAAAAATAAATCTGCACCTACCTGTGCTATGTAATAGCTTTCACTAATATAGCCAGCATTATGGTGAGACTGAAAAGGGATTTTAACACTAGAAGGCAGACTTAAATATCAGGAGTCTAATTCTCCTTCGTAGCACCACGAACCAATTATCACATCTGGGGTACAAGAGTACTTGTGGCACCTTAGAGACTAACACATTTATTAGAGCATAAGCTTTCGTGGACTACAGCCCACTTCTTCGGATGCATCCGAGTGGGCTGTAGTCCACGAAAGCTTATGCTCTAATAAATTTGTTAATCTCTAAGGTGCCACAAGTACTCCTGTTCTTTTTGCGGATACAGACTAACACGGCTGCTACTCTGAAATCTGGGGTACAGTTTACATTGGGCAAAAATTTTGCAAGTTTTATCTAATCACCTCATGTTATACCAAAAAAAGGTGTCCCTTTATAGTCTGGGGGGATAATGCCATGCACAAGGCCTACTTACCTTTCGGGTGCAATTTGACCAAGATCCCTCCAAAAAGATGTGGCCAAAGCCAAATCGCATACATTATCCCCTTCAAAGACCAGCATAGTGAAAAGGTTGTGTTACAGCTGGTCAAGGTAGGCTTATCTTGAACCTTAGTTATTCTGTACATTGGACCACAATAGATTAATATTGATCTTCCTGATCATTGACAAATTCTGGGTATCTGTGGCAGATGTACAGGTGATTAATATGTCATATGCCCCATATTGTTTACTTCACATTAATTCAAGTATACATTTGTGTGTTTGTGGGTGTATGAATGTATTAAAATGTGGATGAAATTTCAGAGAAAAATCTAAATACTAAAATAATGCCACTAACTCCTATTTTGTTCAGATGGTATTATTGTTATTTTCATACGTTCATTATTTATACTCTGACCCCCACTTCTTACTTCCAAGAGTTTTGTGGATAGTCTGGAACAAAAATTTGATCTAAATAATTATTTTAGCTCCCGATTCAGAACAAACATATATGCATAAAATCAGTGGGACTTAAGAACATGCATAAGCACTTTCCTGAATTGAAGCCTCTATGTTCTTCTGTTTCTGTCTCTGTTTTTACTTGTACCTTGCTTCTCTATTCATACTGGTCTATGCTATTGGCACACACATCTATCCCTCACCATTTTGACATACTAAGTTGTATTTAATCAGCATTTAAAAGAATAAAAAATGTCATCACCTTGGGTATATTACGTGCTGCTAGTGGAGGTACTGCCTTCAAAAGTGGGTGGCCGGAGACTGGTGGGCTGCAGGCTGCGGAGTTCATGCGAGTTTGTGGCATGGGAGGACTATTTTTTTTTTATCTCACTCCCATCCCGCCCCACAATACCCACTCTATTTTTATCCCGCTCCCGCTATTGTGACAGTGGATCCTGTGGGACCCGTGGGATCCCAGTTTCTTCATGCCCCCAGGTGGATGTACCCTAGGTTGCGCACCACTGCCTTAGAGTGTATGCGCTGTATTTTAATCTAAACTGTGTAAAGAGTGCATACAATGATGATGAATGCAATTGTAAATGTGCACTAGGATAACAATAGCACTAGAGATGGATGAGACAAATAATGCATTTGCTGAAGAGCATGCATGTGATAAACTGTATCTAATGAGCCAAATGTTTCCAAATAGCAAATGAAAGACATTTCGGGGTGCACAGAGAGGTCAAGAGTTAATGGCAGAAGTTAGATGGAGATTTACAGGTGTCCTGAGAGAATTGCAGACAATCAACTCCGTCAGTTCTGATCTAACTAACTCTCTGATTTTTCCAGTCATTCCTCACTTGTTTGAGGAATTTTTATAAGCAGGTTGCTGCTCTCAGAGGGGAAAAAAATCTCCTTACTCTCACTGTTGTCAAACTTCCACACCTACAAAAAACATTAGAAAATCCCTTTGCAAAGAATGTGTTTATTTTTTTGACACAGGAGGATGGGGGAGGGGAGTCAGAGGAGAACGTCTCTGTCAGATAAATGCTTATTTCATCTCCTCTTGTTTTGACATCCATCTCTGAGTAGGCCATTGCATCATGTCTGCCTTTTTTCAGGGGGTATAATGCTTGAATTCCCCTGTCTGATAGCCATACTTAAAAAAACAAAAACAAATCTCAGTTCTCTTATCCTCTTAGCTTGCTCTTGTGAAGCTGATACTGACCCACTGCTCTGCCCTTTGCAGAGAACTTTTAAGTCCTATTACTTTCTCACTAATTTCTTATGACCAGCTTGGTTCTATTCTCTTTGGGTTTTTTTCCAATCTGAAACCAGTCTCATTGTTTTACAAATAGGATGCCTGAATATGAATATTATTTGAATCTGAATATATTGGTATTCCACCATCTTTAGTATAGTCTTCACATACTGTATTCAATGTGTGATGGTGATTTTCCATTTACATTTCTGAAGTGCAAGAATAATGTATATTTTTTTGCCAGCATAGCTATTTTTGTTAAAGTAAGTATGTGTGTGTTTTTCGGGGGGGAGGGGGAGGGCGGGGAGAATCATATCACTAGTTGATATAACTATGCCAGCAAAAACTCATGACCTTTTTCCAGTATAGCTTATTTCATTTTGGCAACCGGTATAAGCTATAGTGGAAAAAATAACCGTTTTGCCAGTATAAGTTGTATGTTCACAAGGGACATTGGTACAGCTGTAGTGGCAAACCTTTTCTAGTGTAGATAAGGCCTGGATCTGCATAAAACCAGCAGCTAACAAATTTACGTCATCTATAAACTATCTATATTGATAGAATCTCTGACAAATAATTTTGCACAGCATTTTTCACAGTATAAGTGACTGGATTTAAGCCAAGAATGACAATTTCCTGTAAAGTATAAATAGTTACATTTTAAATGCTTTAATTTTAATTGATTCATGAAAGCTGAATGCTGGTTAGATGACAATGTAAGTTTTTTAGGGTCAAATTCTCAGAAACACTAATTACTGGAATTTGTGCTTACAGTTGACACCAATATTGTTCAATTCATTATGCAGCTTCTATAACAAAACCCATTGGCAGTGATACTACCCAGAGAGCTGTCATTCAATATGGCATCAGGCACTTGATCTCCATTAGGATGAGGAGTCAGGAAAGTTGACCTAGCAATGAATCTGTGAAAACCTTTGTGTTTAGAGGTCCCAGAACTTCTCAGAACTGTTTAAGTCCCTCTTAAAAACGGCTGCAGAGTTGCAATCTATTGTGCAACATGTTGAACAAGTTAACTCCCATCAATTTTTATGAGATCCGTATCCATGATAGTAAGTATTACAGCCAGTACTGAGGAGCCACTAGTCCAAGCTCTGACACTGAAGACAATGTCCTGTAAGGTGAAAGCACCCTAACTTCTATTAAAATTAATGCCTTTGTTCTGGCTGAATGTCTGGCACCTTCCTCTCCATTCCTGATAGTGCAGCTGCCCAAAGCCTCCCCCCCCCCTCCCATTAAAAGTGATCTTCATCAGAAGGAAAATGGGGGTTTGTGTGAAGAGAAAATACAGCCTGTGGCTTTATTAGCTCCCCACCCAGAATAGGAGATGATGCCTGAGTCTTTCCGGTCCCACGTCTTGCTAGCTTTCTTGTAACGAGGTTGTTACACTTTCCCTCCTATGAAAATCCTGAGAATCACTTACACATGGGTACCTTGGGGAAACATTGGAAAGTTCCCCATAAAAATGTCCTATTTCTCTTGTAAATCACAACATCCAGACACATCAGTATTTTTTTACGTTATTTATCTCTAATCCATCAAATCTGGGAGAATAATATTGCAGCAATGTCAGGAATTTCAACTTTAATTGTTCAAAAATCCTGAATTGCATAAAATCATGAGAATTTTAAATATTATCTATTCTTCTGCCTTTTATTTCTGAGCTTTTAGGGTACACTCTGGCCATGTTTTTAAGCTTTTTTTTTCTGCAACCATGAGGGATAGAAACTTCCTTTTCCTTTAAATGAAAGCTGAGATTCTCAAATAATCACTTGAATCCAGGAGCTGGGCTTTAAGAAGAACACAAAATATTATGAGATTCACAATACAATTGTGAGAATTGGTAACACTTCAACAAGGTCTAAAGTGTGACTCTCATCCTCTGTTAATTTGATTTTACAATAGTATTGACATGTGCACTAGGGGTTCTATTAGTCTAAATCAGTCACAGAAATTCCACAAAAACAAGGAGTCTGGTGGCACCTTAAAGACTAACAGATTTATTTGGGCATAAGCTTTCAAGGGTAAAAAACCCACTTCTTCAGATGCATGGAGTGAAAATTACAGATACAGGCATAAATATATCTTGGCACATGCAGAGAAGGGAGTTACCTTACAAGTGGAGAATCAATGTTGAAGGCCAATTTAGTCAGGGTGGATGTTGTCCGCTCCCAATAATTGACGAGGAGGTATCAATACCAAAAGAGGGAAAATTGCTTTTGTAGTGAGCAAAAGTGTAGCAGCCTCAACATTAAGGAATCAAAGAGAGCTGTTGTGTTCTAACAATGTATCCTGTCTCAAAAGCCATTCTCAACTTCACTGCAGCACTTCCTCCCTAGCAATCTCCTTTTCTCTGGCCTGGCTTCCTGCTACAGATTTAAAGAACCAGTACAAGGGAACTTATCCTCACAGCTTACTGCTGATCCCGCCTGTGGTTTCCACAGGATACCATACAGTGTATGACCTCAGCATAGAAATAATGGAGATGTTTTGAGCCAAAATGTAAAGTATGGTAAGAAATGCAAGCAAGGAAGAAGTCATTGGCCTGAGATAGTGCAATATGTCAGTAAAAAGGAATAGTAGCCATGAGGTTGTTCTGTCCCACAAAGCTTCAGTTTATAATGTGTCATCTTGGAGACACCTATACCAAACTATTTCCCCCTCATCTAGTTTCTCAGTGAAATATTATCATAAATAGAAATGCGACAATCTGCCTCAGTAAAATCAGCTTGACATTTGTTGTAAATGTAGTACTAGCTAGCACCTGTAATATGGCCAGTAGCATTGTCTGCTGGCATTATTAACTTTATTCCTGCAATATATCTCTATAGTGGAGATATTGTCACAGGACTGCCAAACAGTCCTCTTGAGTAGAGCTGGTGGGAAATTTTTTTACAACCCTTTTTTTTTTCCACTGCAAAATGATGATGCATCAAAACTGAAACTTTTCTCAAAAATATATCTGTTTAAACTAAACTTTTGTCAGGAAGAGTTCTTAGGTCTGGAATGGGGGGTGGGGGAAGGGGTGTAGGACTCACCACTCCACAATAACCCAGTGGTTAGAGCAATCACCTGGGATGTGGGAGACCCCTCGTTCAAGTCTCTGCTCCAAATCTGGCATTTTGAAAGATCTGTTTTGTTCCAATTTGAAACAAAAATAATTTTAAAATCCTAAAAATTTTCACAAAACGGAATTCTTGTTTTCTAGCCAACCTTAGTCTTGAGTTCATTGTACATTTGACTGAAATAACTAGTATTAGGAAGAAATGCCCTATTGTTAAAGCTCTTAAAAACAACACATACAAATCCATGACTTCATGCAAACACAAATGGCCAAATATACAAAAACAGTGGGTTGGGCACAACTCTCAGTTGTCCAAATTACTTCTAAGCATCCCTCAAAATGGTTTAACCATGTTGTTAACATGTAATATGTCAATTTGTATTCCTTGTCAAAAATAAATAAATAATATTTAGGCTACATATTCAAGGACACAAAAAATCTGGAAATGCTGAGTTTAGGTTGACTGTTTAAACCTATCTCTGTTCCTTCAGTGAGAGTTAGGATATGGTCTTCAGAGCTTTTCATCTAGTCCATCCGGTTGACGCTTTCTCCCCAACCAGCTGACACATCTGTTGCTGTATTCTGTCAGGTCACATCTTCATTTCCATTCCCTATATATGGATCCTTCTGCTTCCCTGTCTGCGGCCTGATTCAACATGCCCAGAAGTGAGGGGACAGACTACCATTTACTTTAATAGTCATTGGAATGAGGCCCTGGTAACTCCTCACTTCTTCCTTTTTCCCTAACCTCAGTCCCCGCCTATACTTCATCTAGCTCTTCCTACTGGATCATAATGCCGCATGTATATGTCACTAACATCTCCTTCCCCTTTTGTCCTCTTCTGTTCCTAAATTTAAAAAAATAAAAAAATTAGGAATGAAGAAGCAATTTCATGATACTTGTTTGGATGATCAGATAAAATTTTAAGGGTGTGTGACAATTTTCATGTTAATTTTCTTGCCACTACATAAACAGGTTCACACTTTATCAAGCAAAATCACTTTCTTCTAACACTGATCATGGAACAAAATTAAAATAAGAAAAACAGTATAATCCCTAACACTATTCTATGCCATTGTTTCTCTGCTTCATTAACAGTTTATTTTTGTTTGATTTTTTTTTACATTGAATATAGCATATGCCTTTTTTTCCCATTTAGCCAATTTCAGTTTCCTCTTGGTAAATTTTGCATTAACCATGCACAGCCTAAATAAGCAGCCTTTGTGTAGGTGACATACCCAGAGCTTGGCGGGGAGATGTGTGTGTATGGAATTGTCCCCGTAACCTGGAGTGAAAGCATGGAACAACTCTGCAGTCATTCTGTGGTTGTTACTTGTGTCTGTGCACTGCTGCCACTTGCCCTACAAACTGGATTTGTGGTTAATGGATCTACATTGTTCATGGACTCACTAGCTAGACCCTGCCAGTCTCCATCTCTCCCATGAACCCACTTCTGTGCTCCTATGGCATTAGCAACTACAGAATAGCACTTCCTGGCTCTCAGGAGATATGGAGCCACACCCTGCATTACATGTGTATTGCCTTTCCCCCTGTGCAGTGGGACCAGCCGTTGTGTGACCATTTGAAGGGAGGCAGTTTACCCTATGAGAGCAATTACAAGATTTGTATTCAGTTCAAACGCTACTGTTATGCAGGACTAGATTTTGTTCTTGATGATATTGAACCTATTTTCTTTGCATTTGGGTTCCAGCGATGTCATGTGAAGAATTACTAGTTGTGTGCTATCGATTTAAAATGTAATAATATGTTTGAAGCGTCACTTCTAAAACCACAGCGAAAACTGATGCTTCCTCCAAAACTGATGGTAACAGATATTGTGTGCGTCCAAGGGTTGAAGGTGAAGGGCTCAATCCTGCTTCCATTAAAATCTATATCAAAACTTTGATTTATGTTTGTGGGAGCAGCCTCACAACACAAAATTCTACCCTGCCCTCAGAAACATTTGTGCAATTTCCACTGCTGTGTATGAGAGTTACATGAATGTATCCGAGACAGAACATGGCCTAAGAAAACTGAATAGAATAGTGCATCATCAGCACAGCAAAGGGCTCTAAGTACATTTTACTTTGTAGTGTTTATGTAGATGAACTGCAAAATTTTATTACAGTCTAGCAAATGTACCCAATATGCCCCATGACCCAAATCTTGGGATTTCGCACACATTCTACTGCTGAAGCCTCTGGAAGCTGCTTTGTTACCTGATTACTCAACCCACCTGCACCCCACCATTTAGTTTTTAGGAGGCTGTTTAACAGATAACTAGACATAGAAGCTGGTTGAAAATATTTCAGCGGAACAGTGTTCTGTTGGAAAATGCATTTTCACTGAAAAAGAAACTTTTGCGTTAACATGATGATTCCAATGAAATTTTTGATGGGGGGATAAAGTCAAACTGATGTCTTTTACCTTTCACTTCAATTTGATAATATTGAAATGATTTGTCTGTTATTTTAATACACACAAAATATTAAATTATATATTTAATATGATAACATTTTGACATCAACATGAAACGTGTTTACCTTATTGAAATGAAGTATTTCTGGGCTGAGTTTTTTTCCCATTCCACAAGAAATGTCGTGCAGAAGAGAAACTCTCTTTGCTGACAAGTTCTAATACAAACCTGTCCTGTTTAGTCTAGATTGTGTCAGATAGGCACAGCCCATAGTAAGAGGCAGCTGCACTTCCTCAAGGGTAATGCAAGAAAAGCTAGTGCCTCACGCTGCACAGTCTGTCTCTGAGTGCTGTGCTGTGAAGGGGATGGTGCATGAGCTGCTCAAGCTTTCTGGTGTAACAAGCCCCCTCCATGCCAGGCCCTAGAAATGCACCAAAGATGATTTTCTCAACTTCAAATTTTGATCATGCTTCAGATTTTGTGTAGAGATTAAGCATGCAACATTTCAGCTCCTTGAAAAAATGTTAACTAAAGATACGGGAAGTGAAAATGGGATTTCTAAAGGAATTTGTGTCAGAACCTTAGTTTTCTCAGAAATATACTTGGTTTATATTCCATTACCTTCAAACAACTGTTTTTTCCCCGGTGCCTTAAAATGTACAGTGACTATAGCTTAAAAGTCTCCGAAACACAGATGGAACTAGTAATTTCTACACTTGTTATAATATCTTATTTGTTTGTACTATACAAATTGCAGAATGGCTCAAATATCCATTTATAGGTGCCTACAAGACTAGCTAAAGATTATTTCATTTGTACTGTACAGTTTATATTTCCTATAGATGATCACTTCCCCCCACCCCTTTTCCTGGACACACTGCACTCTACATCTTTCTCTCATCACAAACTCCTAGCCCTGTTTTTGCCTAAAACCCTTTTCCTCCTGCTGAAATCGCTGCTCTCCTTACTCTGGACGGCACTTTATATATATAATTAGGGCAGTTGATTAATCTCAGTTAACTCACGTGATTAACTCAAAAAAATTAATCACAGTTAAAAATATTAATCACAGTTATAATCGCACTGTTAAACAATAGAATACCAACTGAAATTTATTAAATATTTTGGATGTTTTCCTACATTTTCATATATATTGATTTCAGTTACAACACAGAATACAAAGTGTATATTATTATTTTTATTACAAATATTTGCACTAGAAAAATGATAAACAAAAGAAATAGTATTTTTCAGTTCACCTTATACAACTACTGTTGTACAATCTCTTTGTCGTGAAAGTGCAATTTACAAATTATTACAAATTTGTAATAAAAAATAAATATAAAATGAGCACTGTACACTGTATTCTGTGTTGTAATTGAAATCAATATATTTGACAATGTAGAAAACATCCAAAAATATTTAAATAAATCGTATTCTATTATTGTTTAACAGCGCGATTAATCACGATTTATTTTTTAATTGCTTGACAGCCCCAATATGCATTTATTTATATATATATATATATATATATATATATATATATATATATATATATATATAAAGCCAGTGCATTTCATATATATATAAAATGTTTACGGAAAAATTTGAACTAAAGAAGTTTGAACTCGGAAACCTTTTCAAGTAAAAGTGGAGTCATCTGAAACCTTGCTAACAATTTCTGCTGTGCAAACTCTCTCTTTCAGGAAGGAAGTTTTTAGGTGCCACAATTAAAGATTTATTGCATTGAATCCTCTGCTGCGAATCCCAGACTTGGATCACTTTTATTTCCTACCACAATAGACTCTAGTAATAATCATTATTTTCTCTCTTCCCTCTTTCCTATTCTTTCCTCTTTGCATATTACTGTTCTCTTCTTCCCTTTGAGCACTCCTGTTATCATATTCTATCTCTGTTAGGTATAGAGAAAGCATAACTCCTTAAAAAAATGCCAGGTACATTCAAATCTAATGGCAGATTGCCCAGAAAGATATTTAAAGAAAAAGAATAAATTAAGTAGAGGAAACAACTTAGAGAGTATAGTTTATGAGTGGTAGCCATGTTAGTCTGTATCAGCAAAAAGAATGAGGAGAACTTGTGGCAGCTTAGAAACTAACACATTTGTTTGGGCATAAGCTTTCATGGGCTAAAACCCACTTCATCAAATGCATGCAGTGGAAAATATAGTAGGAAGAGATATATATATACACAGAGAACATGAAAAAATGGGGGTTGCCACACCAACTCTAACGAGACTAATTAAGGAAAGATCTACAACCTATCCTGAAGGACGATCCCTCACTCTCACAGAGTTTGGGAGACAGGTCAGTCCTTGCTCACAGACAGCCCCGCAACCTGAAGCAAATACTCACCAGCAACTACACACTACACAACAAAAACACCAAACCCTGCAACCAACCCCAGTGCCAACTCTGTCCACATATCTATTCAAGGGACACCATCATAGGACCTAATCACATCAGCATACCATCAGAGGCTCGTTCACCTGCACATCTACCAATGTGATATATGCCATCATGTGCCAGCAATGCCCCTCTGCCATGTACATTGGCCAAACTGGACAGTCCATACGCAAAAGAATAAATGGACACAAATCAGACATCAACATTCAAAAAACAGTCAGAGAACACTTCAACCTTCCTGGTCACTCAGTTACAGACCTAAAAGTTGCAGTTCTTCAACAAAAAAACTTTAAAAACAGACTCCAACGCGAAACTGCAGAACTGGAATTAATTTGCAAACTGGACACCATTAAATTGGGCTTGAATAAGGACTGGGAGTGGATGGGTCATTACACAAAGTAAAAACTATTTCCTCAGGCTAAATTCACCCCCCCACACTGTTACTCACACCTTCTTGTCAACTGTTTGAAATGGGCCATCCTGATTATCACTACAAAAGTTTTTTTTTCTCCTGCTGATAATAGCCCACCTTAACTGATTAGTCTCATTAGAGTTGGTATGGCAACCCCCATTTTTTCATGTTCTGTGTGTGTGTGTATAAAATGAAAAAATGGGGGTTGCCATACCAACTCTAATGAGACTAATATCTAATCTATCTATCTATCTTCCTACTGTATTTTCCACTGCATGCATCTGATGAAGTGGGTTTTAGCCCACAAAAGCTTATGCCCAAATAAATGTGTTAGTTTCTAAGCTGCCACAAGTTCTCATTCTTTTTGCTGATACAGACTAACATGGCTACCACTCATAAACTATACTCTCTAAGGTGCCACAAGGACTCCTCTTCTTCTAAATTAATAAATGTTATTTGAACTTCTTCAATCTTTTTTCATTTTATTTCATCCTTTATTAAATTTTGAAATGTGGAGTTGGATTCTTAAAAGGGGAAATAGATGGATTATACAATTGTAAACATTAGAGAAGGGAAGGACCTACTAGGCCATCTACTCTGTCTCACTTCCAAAGCTAAATTGATCACTATGGTCTGTATATTTTCATATGCTTTGTCCAGCCCACTTTTAAATGAATTCTGAATAGGGCTTCTTTTGGGAGAGAGTTCTTCATCAAACACAGATCACTAAAGGGAAAATGCTCTTGACATTCAAACTAAATTTACCATTGCTAAATTTCATACTGCATAATTCTCATTTTTGTTTTACCAAATTAAGGACATTTCTCATGATACCACCCCTTTTAATAAATTAATAAAATAAATTGTATTGAATGTCTATAGTGATCATGTCTAGTTTTTATTCACAGAGAAATCATGTACAGAAAATACAGTAATACAACTGGATCCTCTGAAGTACTATTTTCTGTATTTTTTTTAAAGCATGTTAGCTGTAGTTTGTTAAACACAAAGAGAATATCTGTAATTCCAGCATCTGATCGAGGTTGGACCAGACACTGTAGTAAGAGCGGATTTTTTTTTAAAATGAACACAAAGGATTTCTTCTTCTATGAGCAAAGTAAGAAATGGAGCTAGTCTTACAATGAATCCTTTAGACTCTGCATAAGTCTCATTGATTTTTAGTGGGAGTTACTTCACCTATTGAGGAGAGGATAGTCACCTTTGTATGTTCAGCAACAAAGAAGCAGCCTCCATTTCTGTGTTACTAGTGACAAATGATAGTTGGTTTCTTAGTACAAAAGAAGAGAACTCTTTTAATAGAGGCTGTTTATACTCAGAATCCTGATGCTGTCAAATTTGATGAGCTAAAATCTACCACCCCCACTTTCTCTATTGCTGGTGTCATTGCAGGCTTGTAGAAAATGAAGCAAAGGATAAAGTGTGAATCTCAGTATACAAAGAAGAGAAAATCAAGGCTTAGTCCTCAAAGATGGACAGCAATTCAGGAGAACACGGCAAATGTTACCATTTTTGGCCCTAAACCATTTAAGACAAATCCTACAGAAATGAGAAATGACCAAGAGGAGATCCTGTATGGTATCAGCATCAATATCCCACGATGTTATAAGCCAGTATGTTCAGGAATTGCTCAAACAAATGTAAAGGATGCAAGTTTCTTCACATTGTCCATAATAAGTTTTCTTAAGAAATAAAAGGTAAAGAAAAGCAATGAAGATACTGTCGTATTGTATTGAGAGAACAGTGATTTATTTGGTCTGGTATGTTGACTCCCAGAACAGCCCAATGCATCAACCCACACGTGCGACAACAGGAAGAGGCAGACACTGCCATTACAGGTTTCAGAGGGGTAGCCGTGTTAGCAAAAAGAACGAGGAGTACTTGCGGCACCTTAGAAACTAACATTTATTTGAGCATAAGCTTTCATGGGCTAAAACCCACTTCATCGGATGTACCCGATGAAGTGGGTTTTAGCCCACGAAAGCTTATGCTCAAATAAATTAGTCTCTAAGGTGCCACAAGTACTCCTCGTTCTTCTTACTGCCAATACAATTGTTGGCTATCTATTGAGAATAATGTGCACACACTCACATGGCAGCAGAAGCCTGGAAACACTCAATCTCCTATGACACAGCTCTGCTGTGAGGATGTGACCCTAAGAAACCCTCAGTGCCAACTGGCAAAGGGTTCACTATTCTGTAACAGCAATTCTTATCAGGCCTGTAGGGTGACCAGATATCCTGATTTTATAGGGACAGTCCCGATTTTTGGGTCTTTTTCTTATGTAGGCTCCTATTACCCCCCACCCCCTGTCCTGATTTTTCACACTTGCTGTCTGGTCACCCAAGGCCTGACAAGCTCAGTACATCTACCAAGCTGCTTTCATAGTATTTACCCACGAAGGGTCATGTAATATGATGTATGTATGGGTGATATTTAAAAGTTGTATGTGCATATTGAAATATATATTTTAAGCTCCTTCCCCCAGGCAGGGTTAACAAACTGTTTTTTCCTAGACAAAGGAATGTTAATTTATCTGTCTGCCTAGATGAAGTAAGCATTGTAAGGCAACGCAATGGAAACACCATTTACAGATGTTGACCGACCGTGGGGTGTGATATCAACAGGGGAGAGCACACCAAAGTCTGAACTCTAGGGGGTCATACTGTCTCTGGTAACAAAGACAACTAACTCTGGGAAACATAAGGAGAAGCAAAAGGACATTCTGGTATCTATTTCACTGAGGAACATGCTTGGCAGATGGGGGGTGACAGGTGAATGTTTTGGATCTTTGATTGAAAACTAGCAAGCTCTGCAGAAAAAGTTTAGATGGGAGACTAAAATGTAACTTTCACAAACTATAATCCTTTCATTAAAAGTCTAGTAAAAGCATGTTATGCTTTTGCTTTATTTGTAACCTGTTGTTCTTATTACCTTTCTTCACTTTCCCTTAAAATCTTTACTTTCATTAACACAATTTACATTTGTTTTCAGCATAAGTAGATTACAGTGCTATGTTGTTACATTAGAGCTGATACTCAGTTGAATTAATCAAGCT
This sequence comes from Malaclemys terrapin pileata, assembly GCF_027887155.1. NCBI lineage: Eukaryota > Metazoa > Chordata > Testudines > Emydidae > Malaclemys > Malaclemys terrapin. Next base: position 143,935,375 of record NC_071506.1, on the reverse strand, counting down.
GATGTGTGTTACTATTCCTTTGTGAGTAGCAAACCTGGTAATTATTGTGCTGACAGGGGCTGGACATGTCAGGAGGATGCTTCTGAGGTGTTCAAGGACTAGGGATATACCAAGTGTTTACCTGCAAGGCAAAGTGGGGGCTGGCAGATCCCAGAGGAGAGTGCTTGAGTAGCTGAAGGGCTGGCAGTGTAAGGGAGCTGACATCAAACTACCACAAGAAAGATTCACTTTCACTAGAGACAGGAGGATAGCACAGTGACCCACAGTCCTGGATGCCCCAAGAAAGTGTCACAGAACATGGGGGCAAAGGTGACCTATAATCCCCTATAGGTTCCTTACCAATTAGATGCTAGGAATTACAGGTTGTCCCATTTTAGTGATTCTGGTCCATCTCTTAGCTTTTGTGCTTAAAGGATAGTTGGCAGATGCTGTGGGATTGGAAATGTTCCCCTACTCCTGCTGTTCCGTGTTGGGGCAGTGCGTCCTATTTCTGTTCTTGGGAGAATTAGGGTAGACCACAGAAGCTGATGGTGAATGGTCAATTGGCACTTCTAGAAAACTAGGGGGGAAACAGTTGAGTCAAGGTTAGAGGCAGTCCCAGGGTTCAAATATAGGAAGATGATTGAAGGAGGATGGGAGCACTTATTGAGAGGGCAGAGATGTGATGGATGTTTGGAAAATGAATCTTAGTCCATTTTTGCAAATCACTCATAGATTTCAAGGCCAGAAAGGACCATTACACTCATTGAATCTAACCTCCTTTATAACACAGGCAATGGAATTATCCTTACCTGCCATATATGAGAATACTCTTAAACCCAATAGCTTGTAGTTGAAGTAGAACATATATTTGAGAAAGACATTCAGTAATCACAGTAAGGCTCCAAGGGCTGGAGAATTTACCCCATCCCTTGGTGATGTGTTCTAATGATTAATTACTGTTTAATGATTAATTACCTCACTGTTGAGAATTTATCTTTTTTCCACTAGGAATGAATTTTCCAGGCATTTGATCTAGTTATGCCTTTGTGTGCCTTATTAAAAAGCCCTCTAATACCTGATGTTTTCTCCCTGTGTAAATACTGATAGACCATGATCAAGTCACCTCTTACTCTTTTCTTTGATAAGCTAAATTGCCTTAGGGGTCAGTGTATTCATGAATCCGGGCTGGTGTTGTTTATACACAAATTCTTGAATCCACCTGGATTTCAGGTGGATTTTTGGTTCTTTGTGAAAATTTAATGTAACCCTGATGCATAACTTTAGTACTCCTAACTGGGTATTCTTGAAAAAACCTCCTAATGTTATAATGGCTTTTAATTTTCTCCTTTAGGCAGTTTCTATCTAATTTCTTCATTCTCCTTTTTTATGTTTTATACCATGGAATCATCTCTTCACCACCGAGAGGGTGATGGTGAAACATGAAGACGTGTCATGCTCTAAACCAGTCTCATTAGTTCAAATTCATCTCAGTGTAAACTCCATTGAAGCTGATGAAGTTACGTCATGGTTGCATTGGATTAGACACAAGGTCAAATACATTGGAGAGACAGTTTTCAAATAGCTCATTCTCAGGAAAGTGTTACCCATAACATTTCCATGGCCAACGCTCATTTATACTCTCCCACTTCTCCAGAAAGAAAGGAGGGAGAGGTCTGTCATGAAACTGTCCATGATAAAGTGCTCCCTTTCGGCTATGAGGAAAGTGGGTGAATATGAGTCCAATAGCCCCCACACTCAAGTGGGTGCAGTGGGGTGTCTTTCTATTGGGCTGATGCTCAACCCTATGTCCAAGACCTCTCGACCATTTTATCTCCTCTCGGGGTCCCAGGTGAGACCACAAAACAGGCTGCAGTCAGCAAATGGGAATTAAAAAAAAAAAAAAAAAGGTAAAGAAAAACCTGTAAGCAGCTCTCTCCAGGAAATGGGTCTCTCTTACTTCAGGGGAACCCTTCAGAATCCACTGGGGTTCCAATGCAAGTCTTTCTTTTTTTTTCTTCAGGGATTCTGCACCCTCTTTCGGTCCTGAGTGGAGTTCCTTCCTTTTAAATCCCCCTGCAATCCTAGCATATGCGGGTGTGGTGGGGCAGAGCCACACCAGCCCAAAATAGCTCATTAACCCCTTCAATAGTAACATGAGGTTCAGTGGCAAAGATATTGTCTTCAGGATTGAGTGCTACTGTTTCTCATGAAAAGAAAGTCATTCTTCCCAGCCCAGTGAAGCACCTGGAAATTATAATGACAGGTCCCAGTATATTATCCGCTGGTTAGTGTCTTTCATAGTGTGCAAGCACCTGAGCAGAGTGTGATCTGTGACTAAAAGGAAAGCAGTTGCCCTGTAAATAATACTGTAGGGAGTCCACTGCCCATTTTACCACCAGCTCTTCCTTCTCTATGAAAGAGTATATCTTTTCTCCAGGAAACAGCTTCCAGCCTATATAAAGTACCAAATGTTCTTCTCTCTCAATCTCCTGCGAAAGGACTGCCTCTAGTCCTCTGTCTGAGGCATCAGTTTTCAGGATAAATTGTTTTGAAAGGTCCAGATTAAAAAAGGCAGGCTCTAGACATAAACACTCCATGCAAAGTCTTGAAGGCCTTATCACAGGCCTCTGACCACTGGACCTTCCTAGGACATCTGTTCTTCAAGAGGTCAATGAATGGGTCTGCAATGGAGGCAAATCTTGGCATGAATTGCCAACAGAATCCCAACAGACCAAAGAAGCACATGTTTATTCATCATCAACATTGGCTAGTCTCTCAACACTTGGACTTTGTTGACATTGACCTGAAGATGCCCCCCTCCTACGATTGCTGATGTTGCACCATTTGCTGCTGCTGTTGGATGGCCAGCTGCTGCAACAACTGTTGCAGATGTTGCTGCTATTGGGCAGCCTCTTGCTGCTGGTTCTCCATAACCCACTTTAATAATCAATCCAGATCCATTTTTAAGCAATATCCCTTCCCCTTATACCAGGGATGATCAATATGCCTGCATTCTCCACCAATTGTCAACCAATCTGTCTGTGGTAGGGCACCCCCGTTAGCCTACATAGGGAGTGCATACATGTGAGTCCAATTACTCCACCCTGCCCCCACTCCAGACAGTGCTGTGGGGTATTTTTCTAGTGGGCCAGCACTTAACCCTCTGGCTGAGGCCTCTCAACTGGCTCATCCCCTTTCGTGGTCCCAGGTGAAACCACAAAACCGCGTACAGTCAGCAAACCGGGTTAAGCAAAAGAAAGGTAAAGAAAAGCCTGTAAGGAGCTTCTTCCAGGATATTGGCCTCTCTTACTTCAGAGGGGCCCTAGGATATCACTGCTATGTTCGAGTTCAATGCAGTTCAAGTACGAGTAGGGTGACCAGACAGCAAGTGTGAAAAATCGGGACAGCAGCTGGGGGGTAATAGGAGCCTATATAAGAAAAAGACCCAAAAATCAGGACTGTCCCTATAAAATCGGGACATCTAATCACTCTAAATACAAGCCTCAGTCCTTTTTTGCCTTTCATCTCAAGGGTTCTGCACTCTCCTTCAGGATGGCAGGGGCTCTGTCCAGGGCTGGAGAAGCTCAACGGAGTTTCCACATCTGAGTGGCATTCCCTCTTTTTAACTCCTTGTGCAGTCCTGGCATGATTTACAGGTGCGTGGGGGAGGATTGTTGAGAACACCAACCCAAAGCAACTTCTTAATCCCTTCCATCCTAGTCTGACGTTTATATACCCCATTACAGGGTCATTGTGACTCCTTTGTGTCAGTTCATAACCCTTTGTGGAGGATGCAACCTACAGGGTGAGAATTAGTCTGGCATTTGTCCTTTTCTTAAAGCATCGTGGTAAGTTTTGAATTTAGGAATATGCATAACTTTTTAAACAATCTTTAAATTTTTCCATATTTTGCATTTCATGAGTTATCTAATCTGAATGCCTCTGTCTTACATATTGCACAGGAAAGTTACTTTAAGCATTTTACACTTAAAAATCGACTCTACCAATGGGATGTGAATCTTTTTGAATATAGTCCCTAATTGTTTTTTTGTAACAAAAGGCACTTAAATGTATAATTCAAATGCAAGTAGGTGGCTATATTAAGAGAGCAATTCCATCATAATTATTCTATGTTAGAATGTTAATGCTACTATCTTTTTGCATTTCCCAGAATTTTCTCAATTGCTCCATCCATTAACATCTTTCTAAAAGCCATAAATATTCTTTAAGAAAGCAAAATGCCATCTAGAAGCCTGTAATTGCTATCATAAAAATAAAAACAATCCATACAGCATTATCAGCTAATGTTCTTAAAATCAAAATGTTTGACATCCAAAGTGTACTTCCCGGTGGCAAAACATTCAAGGTGTTCTTTATTAAACAAAGTCTTATTTCTGCTGATGCAGGAAGTGTGTGATTTCAGGAGGGTGATACTAAGCGAAGGGACATTTGGCATGGTTTTCATAACACTCTTGAAGAGCGATGTGAGAGGGTGAGCCCTGTGAATACAAAGTTTTTAAAGCCTTTTATATTTTAGAAAGCCATTAAAACATTTCAATTTTTAAAGGCTTTATAAAACTATATACAGAGATTTTAAAGAGGCTTGAAGGACCCTGTTTGGAAACATCAAAGCAGATGTCCTGACATTTTCATATGGTGGGAAAGGAACAAAGGCAGGGAAGCACACGTGCTCAGATGCCTCTAATTATCATATTGTAAGCGAAAGTGCTGAAAGCTTAACATTTCAGTGAAGTATGGCGGGGTTATACAATATAAGTGTTGATAGGTACCTGTAACTTGGACTTGATAGATTGTGACATTAAAAGCAACAGCAGCACACCTCTTGCCTTCAGGCAAGAATTGTATGTGAATTTCAGGCATGTTCCAAAGGGTTTTATAAATGTTGCATACAATATGTCACAAGAGGCTCATTCAGTGGCACTTGACAGTTCAAAGTGTTCCTCCAGTTTTATAAATACGAGTGTGCTTCTGAATTTAAGATCCAAATACTTTCCCACTTCTAAACCATTCAGAATTACCAACAAAATTAGGGAACTATTATCTGAGCTTGTTCCTTTCTCTCTCCTTTTGCTTTAAGAAGTGCTGTCAGATTAAATTTGCTCTACATTTTAATTTTGACCCTTTTTTTTTTTCCATAAAGGACAAATAGCCATGTTCCCGTACTTTAAAATAAATCCAAACTCCTCTTCATGAAGCTGACAGAAAATTGGCTATAGAGAACGTCAATTTTCATTGTCCGTGCAGAGAGAATCTATATAATCTATCTCTCCACCCAAATCACAATCAATTCCCTCTCACTGTACCTTATTTCTGTTTATTGCCTCACTATCAGTTTGCCCCCAATCAGTTTTTGAGAACTAATGTGTCTCACCCTGTCACAGGGTGGCACTGACCATTTAAGAAGGAAGAGACCAGTGCACATGTGAATCAGCAGCAGACAGGTTCCCAACCGGGGTTGAAAAAAGGCACCTGGGCCATAGGAATGGGAAGAAACTGAGACAGTGGAGGTCAGTCAGGGAAAGCTCAGATGAGAGCTGACTGGGAGTGAGAGATGGCAGGTGAGAGCTGCCAGAGCCAGGACAGAGTAGATAGTTCCTGTGGGAAGACTGAAGGCAGGAAAGCAGCAAGAGACATTTCCTGGCTGGCATCACAAGCCAGGGCTGAAATCCAAAGAACACCAGAGGGAGCTGACTTTTAGGTGGGAAACCTGGAGTCAAGGGCCAGTGAGGGCTGAAGGCAGGAGTGCAGTGGAGGAGTTTACCCTCTTATGTCTCCTGGGTGGAGAAGACTAAGGGCCAGGGTGAGTGAGGAATGTTCCCTTGGTGAAGATAAACTCCCAGAAGAGAAGCAGGAGGTGTAGGTGGTTCCTGCTACGAAGAATGAGGTTGCACTCCAGCTGGAACGGCTGGAGTAGCTGTTCTGGTAAAAGGACAGGAGAGGATTGATAAAGAGAATGTATTGTGTGCTATGTTGATGGACTTTAGAAATAAACTGGCCACAAGGAGGCTATTGTTGAGTCAAGAGAACGCCATGGAGTCTCTGGGGTGCCTACCGGGCAAAATGAGGTAGGTGTGCTGCTTCTGCCCTAGCCTGCCACTGGAGGGTACTCCAGGAGGGGCCACCTTATAACACACCCAGACAGGTCATAATAAATTAACCCCCAGATCACATTCCCCTCACTGTCAAAATGAATTCTCCCTCACCAAAACAGTTAAGTCCATCCTCCACTGAAACTTCATTCTGTTATAGCCTTTGTTATAACACTGGTCTACAATTTTTGAGAAGTTGTCTGCTTCAGAGATAAAATGTGCTATTTATTATGTATTTTGATGTGCTGAATTCAAATATGACAATTAAAACAACTGATTGGCTACTGTTTCTAAGATATTTATGTTTTTACATTTTATGTCTATGTATATTGTGTAAATAGAGTTTTAATCATAAATTGTAAACCTAAGTCTTTTCATGTGTTTATGGTTGCTTTACATGATAATATTTCACCTGTCCTGTTTATGTAACACTTTAAAAATCAGCAAAAGGGTTATATAAATAAAAATGTATTATGAAACAAAAGGCAAAAAACTATTATGTACATAGTTTAGTCCTATTCAGTGTCTACTCAGCACTTCTTGGCTTGTCTCTTGTATTCATTAAATGGAGTATCTCTTGTCACTGTCCAGCAATAGTCTGCAAGCATTGATGGGCTCCATTTGCCCTGATAGCATTTCTCCATTGTTGCAATACCCTGGTGAAATCGCTCGCCGTGCTCGTCGCTCACTGTTCCGCAGTTCGGTGGAAAAAAAATCTAGTTGAGAGTGCAAAAAATGTATCTTTAGTGACATGTTGCAACCAAGGCTTTTGTATGCCTTGAGGAGGTTTTCCACCAACAACCTGTAGTTGTCTGCCTTGTTGTTTCTGAGAAAAGTTATTGCCACTAACTGGAAGGCTTTCCATGCCGTCTTTTCCTTCCCACACAGTGCATGGTCAAATGCATCATCTCGAAGAAGTTCACGAATCTGAGGACCAACAAAGACACCTTCCTTTATCTTAGCTTCACTTAACCTTGAAAATTTTCCACAGAAGTACTTGAAAGCTGCTTGTGTTTTGTCAATGGCCTTGACAAAGTTCTTCATCAGACCCAGCTTGATGTGTAAGGGCGGTAACAAAATCTTCCTTGATTCAACAAGTGGTGGATGATGAACACTTTTCCTCCCAGGCTCCAATGACTGTCAGGGAGGTCAATCTTTCTTGATGTAGTGGGAATCTCTTGCACGACTATCCCATTCGCAGAGAAAACAGCAGTACTTTGTGTATCCAGTCTGCAGACCAAGCAAGAGAGCAACAACCTTCAAATCACCACAAAGCTGCCACTGATGTTGGTCATAGTTTATGCACCTCAAAAGTTGTTTCATGTTGTCATAGGTTTCCTTCATATGGACTGCATGACCAACTGGAATTGATGGCAAAACATTGCCATTATGCAGTAAAACAGCTTTAAGACTTGTCTTCGATGAATCAATGAACAGTCTCCACTCATCTGGATCGTGAACGATATTGAGGGCTGCCATCACACCATCGATGTTGTTGCAGGCTACAAGATCACCTTCTATGAAGAAGAATGGGACAAGATCCTTTTGACGGTCATGGAACATGGAAACCCTAACATCACCTGCCAGGAGATTCCACTACTGTAGTCTGGAGCCCAACAGCCTTACTATTGGGTAGTTCCAAATCCTTGTCAAGGTCATTCAGTTCACCTTGCGTTATGAGGTGTGGTTCAGAGGAGGAGGATAAGAGAAAATGTGGGTCCTGTGACATTGATGGTTCAGGACCAGAAGTTTCATCCTCTTCCTCGTCTGACTCAAGTGAGAATGATTCTGGTGCATCAGGAACCGGCAGTCCTTCTCCGTGGGGTACTGGGCGTATAGCTGATGGAATGTTTGGATAATGCACAGACCACTTTTTCTTCTTTGACACACCTTTCCCAACTGGAGGCACCATGCAGAAGTAACAATTGCTGGTATGATCTGTTGGCTTTCTCCAAATCATTGGCACTGCAAAAGGCATAGATTTCCTTTTCCTGTTCAACCACTGGCGAAGATTTATTGCACAAGTGTTGCAGCATATGTATGGGGCCCACCTCTTGTCCTGATCTCCAATTTTGCAGCCAAAATAAAGGTGATAGGCTTTCTTAACCATAGTGGTTATACTGCGCTTTTGTAATGCAAAAGTCACTTCACCACAAACATAGCAGAAGTTATCTGCACTGTTCACACAAGTACGAGGCATCTCTGCTCACTTTGGCTAAACAGAAATGTATCCCTTTGCAAAATCAAACACTGACAAATAAGAGAGCATGACACTGTATGATTTCTAGAGCTGATATAGGGCAATTTGTTCAGCAGAGTGATGTAAGCTTTGTTATGATTGCATCATCCATGACTTCTAGGAATAACATGATGCAATTCATATCATGTATGACACAATACAAGCTTCAGATTGCATCATTCATTGTTTTGCCTAAAAAGCAAGTACTGTCCAAACCCAGTCATAGATTTATTCATAGATTCAGTCAAAGATGTATTTTAGTCATTTCTGGTTTAAATTGAGATCCCTTCCCTTTATAACTCACTTATCCTCCGCCATTCCCAAGTCAAAGGTCGTATCTACTGACCCAATAGCATATCTTGAAAACTAGAGCCAATCAACAATTTTAAGCATCATTTTTGTTCTCAGTGACCCAGAATTAGTAAAGTTTGATTACATTTATTTCAGAAGCATTTTGGCTGTAGAGCAGTGTAACCATGGCTGTCTCCAGCTTCCAGGTATTTCCAGGTTGCCATGCCAGTATTCTCTTCCCTTAAACTCCAACACTTCTACATACCAGGATCTTTCCTGAATACTTCTCCTTCTACCAGCACCCTATCTGGGCTCCTCCTGGTCTTCGCCAACTGCCCATTCAAATGTCCTCTCCAGTATTCCCCTTCCCTGTCTCCCTCATGGCCCAGTGGCACCGAGTCTACAACTACTGTGGTGGCTGCAGGGTGCCACCTGATGGTCGTGATTCATCCACGTCCTAGCCTGGTCTACTCCTAAAACTTACGTTAACCTACATTGCTCAGGACTGTGAAAAATACCAGTCCCAGTGCAACATAATCAGGTTGACCTTAACCCCCACCGTAGACACTGCTAGTCAATGGAGGAATTATTCTGTTGACCTAGATACTGTCTTTTGAGGGGGTGGATTTACTACAGTAATAGAGAAACCCTTTCCATGGCTGTAGCAAGTATCTATACAATAGTGCTGCAGCACTTGCATTGTAGAAATATCTCTAATCAGATGATGGAGGCTAGTCTGAATCTGTCTCCTTCTGGTGCATTGGTGCAAGGGGGAGGACACTAGGACAAGCCTCAGCAGCACACCCTGTTGACAGCTGCAGATATATGCATTTACAAAGAGATAAAAGTGACATGATTCCAGATCTATATTTAACTAGTTCTGAAGTGAGATACACTTGAGGCATAAGAATAAATTGTCTCCATAGTCAGAGTTCTGAAGTACTGTTAATTAAAAGCAACTTGATACCTTTTAGTGTGAAATTTGTTTTGGGGTTTAGACTCACTAGGGTATGAAGATGAGTAACACTTATGCCTGGAGACCCTTAGAATTTTTAGATAATTAAGGGCTGAATCCTGCATTATGGGGAAAGCTGTCTGCGAGGTGTAGAGTGCCCTCAAAAGAGGGGCTCAGCCACTCATTAGATTGGATCATTTATGAGTGTGTTGTTAGCTTTCCTTTCCCTTCTCTTTAATATTCTTACATTTAAATATAGTGATTTTTATCCTGAAGGATCCCAAAGCACTTATGAACTATGTAGTAATTACCAGGTACTTTAAAAAAGTTAATTCAATCTCAATATAATCCTATTTAAAAGACTTTCTATATTCTAGCTGCCTTGTGGGGCTTGTACAATTACTGCATATTGTATTTAAAAGCCTTATCCTGCATTCCTTGCACACCTATAACTCCCACTGAAGTCATCAGGAGATGTGGCATTCACAAGGAACGCAGAATCATAGTTGAGTGTATATTTACTGCTAGCAGACCTAGCCTGGTAATACTTAGATTTGCCTTGAAAAGTTATTGTAAAGTTCTAAATCTCTCCACAATAATATTACACTAAAGAAGTAAATGTGTAAGACAAACAGTAAAGTACCAGGTCTCTAAATAAACCATCTCACCTGTTGCCCAGGTTATTCCCCAAAAAGACACCTCACCAGGTAGAGTTAATTGATGGTATGACTTTATTAAATAAACTAACAAGAGGTATAAAGGAGATGAATTAATATAGTCTTTTCAGCAAATTATGACTGTAGCCACAGAGCCTGACCACACCCCTTCTCCCAAGGATTGATAGACTAGAGATACCCTCCGGCTCATGCAGCCTTGTGCATGCAGCTTGTACCAAGCATGCCGTTTCACATAATGAGCCTTCAAGTTGCCAATGAGAGAAACTAGCGGTGATCTCTGTCAATGAGTTCCTCTGTAGGCTGCACACTGAATCCCACGTTTCTGAGGAGATGTTTCTTTCCACCTATCTGCCCACCAAAGAGCCAAATAAATATACCCTCTGAGAAGACAAAGTCCACCCCAAAAGTTGTGGCATAATGTAGTTGAACCATGTGGAAACCTGAAATGAATTCTGGGATGATCTGAACAGAGAAAAAAGCATGGTGATAAGTTACTGTAGCAACAACAACATCATACACTAAACGCCAATATGATCTCCCAAGGCTAAGGACTAAGTGCTTGCCCTATGCCCTGCTCCTACGGATGTGGGTGGGTGGAATGCAAAATCTCTCTGCAGCAAGAGGGCAGCCTACATGGCTCTTTGCTCCTCTTCCACCTTAGCCTAAGGCCGGGGACAACTACTTCCCAGCCCATAAGAGTCAGAGAAGAAAGCTTAGGCATGCCTGACATGAAGGTGGTATACTATTGGTCAGGAGGGACAAGGAGGTTACCATCCAGGCTACCCACCCCGCCCTCCCAATCAAACCTAGCTCATCCTGTGAATATGCATAGAGAACAAAGGACGGGAGGGGAGGGACAGGATGGCTGAGCTCATTTTGCAGAATAAATTGGGGGTGGAGATATATAATGCTGGCCAGTCTTAGGGTACAGTTATAGTGCAATCAGTGGTGTGACTGCAGCATATGCAGACATACTCCAAGTAGCTGGAATTTAGCTAGCTCAAATGACAATATTAATGAAGCTGCAGCAGCTCAGGCTGTACAAGCTCGCCTGGAACTCTGGGTATGTACTTGAGTGGCTAGCCCATGCCCCAAATAGAAAATCCCAAGGGAATGTTTGACATCACAGAATTCTTTTTTCATTCACTGCTGCAAAAAGCAAGAGAAAGCTCCCTCCCCAGCCCTTGTACAATATGTGGATTTGGTTGAATAATGTGGCAAAACACATTACAAAATAAATATTTATTCTGAAATGCCTAAGTGAGAAAGAAAACGCATGACAAAGCTACTGTGTTTCTTCATATAATTTCTCTACAATTTGCTAGCTATTATAATGTTTTGAAATATTTAGCATTTTCTCAGCATGAGGACAGTGGCAAGGGAAAAAAAAATACTTGATCATTGTGAAATCCCAGACAATTTTCATATGAAATGTGATTTCATGTTAATGTAAGAAAATCACTGCAGTTGCTAGAGACAGAGGTTGTAATAACCATTTCAATCACACTGGAAAATAGATCCTGTTAAACCAAGTTGATTTGTTTTTAAGTTTGGTGATAAAGGTAGTAGTGATGATGTAATATACATATCAGAGTAGCAGCCGTGTTAGTCTGTATCCGCAAAAAGAACAGGAGTACTTGTGGCACCTTAGTCTCTAAGGTGCCACAAGTACTCCTGTTCTTTTTGTGTAATATACGTAGGCTTCTTTGTTTTAACGTTGTCTGTATTTATATAAACACCATAGCTAAATGTAAATGTATACATCTAGGAACAAAGAATATAGGTTATACTTACACAATGGGGAATTCTATTCTGGGACACAGTGACTCTGAAAAAGAATTGCAGGTCATGAAAGATAATCAGCTGACAATGACCTCCCAGTGCTACCCTGTGGCCAAAAGGACTAATGTCTGGGATGAATCTTGGTAGACGTTAGAGAGATTATTTTGCCCCTTTATTTGGCACTTATGCAACTGCTGGTGGAATTCTGTGTCCAGTTCTTCTGCCCACAATTCAAGAAGGCTGTTGAGAAATTGGAAATGGTTCAGAGAAGAGACACAAGAATGATTAAAGAATTAGAAAACATGCTTTAATAGTGATAGACTCTAGGAGGTCAATTTATTTAGCTTAACACAGAGAAGGTTAATTTGTGATTTGGTTACAGTCTATAAGTACCTACATGGGGAATAAATATTTAATGATGAGCACTTCTGTCTAGCAGGTAAAAGTATAACATGATCCAATGGCTGGAAGTTAAAATTAGATAAATTCAGACTGGACACAACATGTACATTTTTAAGAAGTGAGGATAATGACAGTAGGATAGTATGTTTTGAATAACGATATTCTCCAGTAAATGGCTCATATAAAGAACAAGGAACTTGTTAGTGCAAGCAGCCGGGGGAGTTATCCTGCAGCTCAAGTGTTTGAAACGTGTATTGGAGCTGAAGGACAAGCATTCTGGTCTTAGTTTCGCCCGAATAACTGTTAAAATATCCAATAATCATCTGTCTGCAGCACATAGACTCCCTCAATAGTCTGTTTTAGCTCCAATGTACATGTGAAGCCTTATGGCAAGGTCATTTCTAAACATAAGGTAGAGTGCAACTAGTATTCCGTTGATGCAGAAATATACAATATGCACTGTATGTTATTTGTTCCATGGACCCTGAAGGTTTTGTTTTTCTACTCTGGAGAAATGTTTGAACAACAGTATCAGCTGGATGTGCCAGATCTATCTCAGATAGTGATGAGTGCTATGGAGAGGAACTTAATAACTCTATATTCAGAGGAGGGTATGAAGGATATTCAGTAAATAGTACAATGGGTCACACGTTGTATGAGAAGGCTAAAACAAAATATTGAACAGCTACCTATTCAGTGAGCACCATCCATCCTATGGCACTGAATGAGGCTGGGGTCCTATGGGAAAAATAGCATGCGGTCATGTATTTAAAGATTGTATCATAATGCATACACATTACAGCACCAAATTAGGATTGCACAAGCAACCTTAATTATGGCATTTCCTATTTTTAAAATGCTTGACTTTGCAATGTTAGCATTCTATTAATGTTGGATTTTTCACGGTAATTTAGATCTGCAGTTACACAGCACTGTTAGAAAGAAAGCGAACTCATCCTACATACAGTGCTGCCAATATAGCATTGACCAACTTTGAAACAGGAAGAAGTATACATTGCTCTAATATCAATATAACCGGCCTGTTAGAGCTTGTCAGATACTAGAAAAAGGGTGTATGTATGAACATTCATCTGAATTCTGAATGGCTGCTCAGTTCAGCCATGTTCATGCCTCATTTCCCCCCTCCCCTTCCCCAGTGAACATCTGAACAAAGACGAATTTATTCAAACACTTGGGGAATGGCTATTGCTCATTCAAACACATGTATTAAGATAAAAACTGAAGGCATATGTAAATGAATAAGAACACTTCTGTTATTTATTCATGGTTAATCTTTGTTCTCTATTCATTTCTCTGGGTTAAAAAAAGTTTGCCATCCAATCAGGAAGCAAAAACAAAGCTAGGAGACTTAGGTGATTGTTCATATATAGTGAAAAATGAAAAGCAAATTTCAAAATAAATCATGTGACATAAATAAAGAATACTCAAAGTAAAAGGATTGTGATTATCTACAGGCTGAAAATTGTTCATCCAAACTATTGGTTGTGAACTTCACCATCATACACACAGGCCGAGTAGATAGAGTAGTGGAATGGCACTCAGGAGTTCTGGGTTCCATTCCTGGCTCTGCTTCTAGCCAGCATGGTGACCACTTCACCTCCCTATACCTCAGTTTCCCTATTTATATAGTGATATAATGATACTTTGTAAAGCATTTTGAGATTTACTGTTGAAAAGCACATTATAAGAGCGCTGTGGTCATGGTATTATTGCTCAGGCCTTGTGTCAGCCTTTTACATGATGCTAAATTTAATCCTCCATGAATACTTAGAAATAACAAATACATTTGCAGTAGTCAAGAGTCAGTCAAGAATGACAAGCAGGGGTACATTGATTGACTAAATTATTTGCAACAAATCATTTGACCATCTCACCTGTCTCACTTGTATAATGCTATAAAGATTGGTTTCAGAGTAACAGCCGTGTTAGTCTGTATCCGCAAAAAGAAGAACAGGAGTACTTGTGGCACCTTAGAGACTAACAAATTTATTAGAGCATAAGCTTTCGTGGACTACAGCCCACTTCTTCGGATGCATATAGAATGGAACATATATTGAGGAGATATATATACACACATACAGAGAGCATAAACAGGTGGGAGTTGTCTTACCAACTCTGAGAGGCCAATTAATTAAGAGAAAAAAAAAAAAACTTTTGAAGTGATAATCAAGCTAGCCGAGTACAGACAGTTTGATAAGAAGTGTGAGAGTACTTACAAGGGGAGATAGAGTCAATGTTTGTAATGGCTCAGCCATTCCCAGTCCTTATTCAAACCGGAGTTGATTGTGTCTAGTTTGCATATCAATTCTAGCTCTGCAGTCTCTCTTTGGAGTCTGTTTTTGAAGTTTTTCTGTTGTAATATAGCCACCCGCAGGTCTGTCACTGAATGACCAGACAGGTTAAAGTGTTCTCCCACTGGTTTTTGAGTATTTTGATTCCTGATGTCAGATTTGTGTCCATTAATTCTTTTGCGTAGAGACTGTCCGGTTTGGCCAATGTACATGGCAGAGGGGCATTGCTGGCACATGATGGCATATATCACATTGGTAGATGTGCAGGTGAACGAGCCCCTGATGGTATGGCTGATGTGATTAGGTCCTATGATGATGTCACTTGAATAGATATGTGGACAGAGTTGGCATCGGGGTTTGTTACAAGGATAGGTTCCTGGGTTAGTGGTTTTGTTCAGTGATGTGTGGTTGCTGGTGAGTATTTGCTTTAGGTTGGGGGGTTGTCTGTAAGCGAGGACAGGTCTGTCTCCCAAGATCTGTGAGAGTAAAGGATCATCTTTCAGGATAGGTTGTAGATCTCTGATGATGCGCTGGAGAGGTTTTAGTTGGGGGCTGAAGGTGACAGCTAGTGGTGTTCTGTTATTTTCTTTGTTGGGCCTGTCTTGTAGGAGGTGACTTCTGGGTACTCGTCTGGCTCTGTCAATCTGTTTTTTCACTTCAGCAGGTGGGTATTGTAGTTTTAAGAATGCTTGATAGAGATCTTGTAGGTGCTTGTCTCTATCCGAGGGATTGGAGCAAATGCGGTTATATCTTAGAGCTTGGCTGTAGACAATGGATCGTGTGGTGTGTCCTGGATGGAAGCTGGAGGCATGTAGGTAAGTGTAGCGGTCAGTAGGTTTCCGGTATAGGGTGGTATTGATGTGACCATCGCTTATTAGCACAGTAGTGTCCAGGAAATGGACCTCTTGTGTGGATTGATCTAGGCTGAGGTTGATGGTGGGATGGAAATTATTGAAATCATGGTGAAATTCCTCAAGGGCTTCTTTTCCATGGGTCCAGATGATGAAGATGTCATCAATGTAGCGCAAGTAGAGTAGGGGCGTTAGGGGACGAGAGCTAAGGAAGCGTTGTTCTAAGTCAGCCATAAAAATGTTGGCATATTGTGGGGCCATGCGGGTACCCATAGCAGTGCCGCTGACTTGAAGGTATATATTGTCCCCAAATGTGAAATTCACCTGCACATCTACCAATGTGATATATGCCATCATGTGCCAGCAATGCCCCTCTGCCATGTACATTGGCCTAACCGGACAGTCTCTACGCAAAAGAATTAATGGACACAAATCTGACATCAGGAATCAAAATACTCAAAAACCAGTGGGAGAACACTTTAACCTGTCTGGTCATTCAGTGACAGACCTGCAGGTGGCTATATTACAACAGAAAAACTTCAAAAACAGACTCCAAAGAGAGACTGCAGAGCTAGAATTGATATGCAAACTAGACACAATCAACTCCGGTTTGAATAAGGACTGGGAATGGCTGAGCCATTACAAACATTGACTCTATCTCCCCTTGTAAGTACTCTCACACTTCTTATCAAACTGTCTGTACTCGGCTAGCTTGATTATCACTTCAAAAGTTTTTTTTTTTTCTCTTAATTAATTGGCCTCTCAGAGTTGGTAAGACAACTCCCACCTGTTTATGCTCTCTGTATGTGTGTATATATATCTCCTCAATATATGTTCCATTCTATATGCATCCGAAGAAGTGGGCTGTAGTCCACGAAAGCTTATGCTCTAATAAATTTGTTAGTCTCTAAGGTGCCACAAGTACTCCTGTTCTTCTTTTTGCTATAAAGATTGGTGACATTTTATTCTATTTTTAACTTTAGCTTTAAATACCACACACATTGGAACTAGGAAGCTGAAAACCTCCCTATTTTTGAATAAAGGATCAATGGTTAAGTGATAATAAACAAATCTCTATTGGTTATAGGGTGGGCACACCAATTTAAATAATGAAATGAAATGGTGTGAAAACAGTTACATTCAGATCCTAGACGAAGGATGGCCCAGTGGGTAGGGCATTGGCCTAGGAGCTGGGGAACCTGCATTCAAGTTTCTTATTCACTATAGATTTCCTGTATTATCTTGGAAAAATCACTTCACCTCTCTGTTACTCAGTTTCCCATCTGCGCAATAGGGGTAATAATTCTTTCCTACCATGCACTGAAGATCATGAGGTGCTCAAATGCTACATTAATGGGGTCCACATAAACAACTCATACAGAGTTAGTGTGCTGAATGTGAGAGAATGTGCTGTAAGTGCTTATAGTGAAAGCAAGGTCCACCTAAAGGACACACTGCCGTAACCTAATTATTGCTATAATTTATTATTACTGTTTAAATCAGATCTGGAATACTATTGGCCACATGTTCAGCATTCATTTGATCATTGGGTATGCTTATAGATTTGCCAATCATTGTCAGTCCATGTTTACAAAGATGGATTATATGGAGAAATCTGAAATAGCAAAGTACATGCATTTATTTCTCATGTCAGTGGATTCTTCCTCAATGAAACAAATCCTTAAGAAAAGAAGTAGATAGGACAAAAAATATCTATATACCAATGGTAATCTCTAGCGTCATTCTAGTGCCACCCAATGTGCAAAATAGATTTGTTAAAACATTATTTTTTATTAGGCAATGTATAAAGCAAACACAGATGCTCATATGTTCATCATTTTTTGGATTGGAGAGTGATTTTCCTTAAATCTTGTGCAATTTTTATGTTTAAAATAACCCCCCACCAACACACATACACTACATGCATTTTCTAGATTATACATATGAAATGTAGCTCTCAGCAGTATTTTCTCGATAACATATTTTTGATGGCTGCTTTTTAGCAAACTAAATGATTAGTTCAGTTGAATGACAGTGTGACAACAACAAACTTCTGCCAATTTAGTGGCTTGAGATATAACTGGAGAGTACTTAAGAATCACAGTAACTATCAAAATTGTTTACAGAATATAACAGAAATGTGTGTTGAGATTTCATTCTTGTGTCTTGTCAGCCTTCTAAAAAGCTTTTTATTTAAAATTGTATGTTATATATATATGCTGGTTTATAGTTCTCTGTAATGATGTTATAATGTAACATGGGTATAAAAGTAGTATATTAGGACTATACCAATGTGTAGTTCTCCTTATCTATAAAGTAAAACAACATAATTCATTAAAACAACAACTAGCAGCATAACACCAAATGTGTGCTTACCGAGTTAAACTGTTCCCTCTAACGTTAATCATGATTTAACACAAACACATCTGTAAAATTGCTGCTAGTGGGCAGGTTCACAGCTAGTCCAGAAAATGTGTCCCTGTTGTGTAGTATTTATACAAGCTAGGCAACAAATGCTCAGCGAACCCAAAGCAATCCACAGGGTGAGCGCTGGAAAATCTATTCCATTCCCACATCTGCAAAAGCCCTTGCAGTGGTAGGCTGCAAGATACTGGACCTGAAAATCCCATCATTCTGATTTCCATCTTGCTACCCCCTTCCTCACCTCGTTCCCACACACAGCAGCTCACTGCTTGAGGAGTGCTAGAGGTTACAGGCCAAATCCCCCAGTCCAACAGCTATGCTTGGGGCAAGACCAGGGCAAAGGTGGCTTAAAGCCACCTTTATGGGTCTCTCACTCCTGGGGCTGATTTGCATTGGCTCGTACCTACAACACAAGACTCAACAAACCTTCAGTAGTGGTCAAAGGCATCAAAGGCCCATTCTGTCAGCCAGGAATTGCTACCGGTAGGACAGGCCACAGGGATGATCAGGCCATGCTCTCTTGTCCCCTGGCCACCCCCCATGTAGCAGAAGCCCTTCTGCAGATGCTTTGTGCTGCTCTGGCACTAAGGTCAGTTTACCCAGCCTCTTAGGGTCTGTCTACACTGCAGTGGAGAGGTGTGACCGCACCATGTATAGACATACCTGAGCTAGCTTTCATCATTCTAGCTAGCTCTCATAACAGCAGCAAAGCTATGACAGCACAGGCAGCTGTTGCCTGTGAATGTACCCAGGGTCCTGGGTGGGCGGGATTGGCTCATGCATCTACCCATTGAGGGAGAAAGAAAAGCAAGAAGGTAATCAGACAGACATGATTTTAAGGTCAAATATCTTGTGCCTGGACAAGGCTTGAAGTGAATGTATTATCCTGACATGACTGAGCAGTTGGGAATCCCAGCATTCATTTCTGGCCCTGATGGCATGCGTAATATTGTTGCTTAACTTTCTCACCAGTTTTTGGTCAAGCTGTGCTTTTGCAGGGACACTAATTCAGGACTGAACACAGCAAATTCCAGACTTAGGACCATTTTCAATTCCTCCCTTAACCCCTTCCTGACATGCTGCTAATTACTGGCAGGGCTCAGCTGGGTGTCTGAGGGCTGCAGTGGAAGAGCTCACCTGTGCAGATGGTGCCAGGTAGTTGTCCTGCAGGTTCACCTTGACCCTGAACAGGGGGTTAGGCGTGGTCTTGCCATCTCCACTGATGGCCTTGGAGAGTTCCAGTAGGGACCATTTGACATTGAGCCTGAAGGCCTCTTCCATCATTCTATTCATCTTGACGGTGTAGGCCATCCATTACAGCTGCACCTGAGGGGAGAAACAAGCCACCTGAGAAAGGCAGTGTAGACAAGGAGAAGCCACCAGAGCAAGGGGCAGCCAGGGTAAAAGACAGTCAATGCTGCAGAACTGTGCTCCTGGCTCTGGCCACTGGCCCTTCTGGCTGCAAAAGTGACCTTCGCTATGTGACCCAAGTAGCTCCTCGGTCCACCTCGGAGAGGTGGGAACTGCTCCCATCCATCTCAGTGGGGATTAGCACCGAAGACTAGTGCTAAATTAAATGACACCAGAGTTAACTATTTCACTGCCACTCATCTGGGTAGAAACAACCAGGGAATGTCCTACTCTGTGGTCAAAAGTAGTGCCACATGCGGGGGCACTGAGGCAGGATAAAATGGGGCAGCTAGATGCTGGCATGATTTGCTGGGGCCAACTCAACCTCCTCCTCCCTAATCTAATGTCACCTCATGCCATGCCCAGAGGGGCCCTATGTCCACAATTTGCTGCAGAAAGAAACTGAGAGTCATAGAATTTAAGCCATAAGGGCCTCCTGTATATCACAGACCATTACATTTCACCCAGCACCCATATACTGAGTTAGATTGAAGTACCTCAGTCTTCATAAGACTAAACTGTTGGGTACTACAGGGAGAAAATGGGCAAGACTGACGAGCCAGCCATGTCCAAACCCTCTACGATGACAGGGAACTGATTAGGTGAGGCATGCCCAGATGATCTCAGAAGGGAATCTGTGTCCCATCCTGCAGAGGATCCTAAAAACGCCAAGGTTCTTGACAATCTAACCTGCAGGAAAAATTCCTTCCTGACCTCAAATCTGGTGATTGGTTGGGCATTGATCATACAAGTTAGACCCACTGGCCAGGCGGCTAGAGAGAGAGAGGATTCTCTGGACCACATCAGAGCACTGGCTACCCCGTCAGGTGTCCCATCTCTGGCTGTGGCCAAGCTCTGATTCTTCAGAGGAAGGCAGAAAAAAAACCCCAGAATACCTCTATAACCTGGGCCCTGACCGTTCAGTGCTGCTGGGAAGGTGGTGATGCTGGAGGGAGGCAAGTGAATGGAGTTGGGTAGGTAGATGGGTGGGCAGGGGCAGCTGTTGGAGAAGAGGGGAAGTTGCAGATGGCAGAAGAAGGTCTCTGCCATAGTGCAGATCTAAAGTATGTACAGGTCCTTACACAGATCTCCTGACAGAATCAAAATGAAGCACAGCATGCTGGGACCTGCACCCAGAGGCAGACAGAGCATTGTCTGCTGGGAGCTGCCTGACCTTACCTCGGCACTACCATGTTTGAAGACTTCATAAGTTTGCTGCATGATGTTGGTGACCTCCTCGTGAATACCCATCAGCATCTGCTGCACCCAGGCACGTTGCTCCTTCTGGTCCTCCTCAAACTCCAAGTTGTTGTAGAGCTGCTTGCCGGTGATCCACACCAGCAGCGCCTCGCTGATCTGCTGGGCACTGCGAGCGATGGCTAGGGTGGCTGCCTTGTATTCATTCACAATTGTCTGCACCTGAGGGCCAGTGGCAGCAAGGAAGGCAGCACTCTGATCAGGTATCAGAGCCCCAGGGTTTGACAGAGGTGAAACTGACAACTTACGGTGCCACCTGGGCGAGGCAGACATGAGGCTGAGGGGTAGGAGGCTCTCCCTTTGCTTTCCACTTGGATCCTGGGGGCAAAGAGGGTTCCATGTCTCTACTTCTTCCTCACTCCCTAACGGGGGGGGTGTCATCTGCCATGCTGGATTCTCTGCTCCCTACCTCTATAGATGCGTATTAAGCAGAGAACACCTGTTCTGAGTTTCTCCCACTAAACCTAAGCCTAGGCAGACTGAGCAGAGTACAGATCAATGGGACACCGGCAGCTGGAGACCCCTTAAGCATCTGCCAATTGAGATCTCTGTGGAGGATGGATGGAGCTTTGGGGCTGTCTAGTCGGCAATGGAGGCCAGAGGAAAGCTCACCTTGCTGGCATGCAGTTGGCACTCACAGATGAAGGCAGTGCTGGCTCCTTTCAGCGACCACTGCAGCTTCTTCAAGCCAGACTGGATCTTCTTGTTCAGGTATCAGATCTGCTCCTTGAACAAGACCCTCTCCTCTGGGAACAGCATAGCAATTATCCTAAGGGGGCACGGAGGGCGAGACAAGTAAGGTTTCCAGCCCCATCAGCAATTCAGATCTTGCAGACCCCCTCCTATGTAGTTCATTCCTCCCACCAACCCACAGAATGGGACTGTCTCCAGACAGGTCAATGGTGAGTCCCCAAAAAGGATAGGAGGCTGGGAAAAACAGGTCGACAAAGCAAGGTGCAGCAAAGTGGCCATAGAATCATATAATATCAGGGTTGGAAGGGACCTCAGGAGGTCATCTAGTCCAACCCCCTGCTCAAAGCAGGACCAACATCAACTAAATCATCCCAGCCAGGGCTTTGTCAAGCCTGACCTTAAAAACCTCTAAGGAAGGAGATTCCACCACCTCCCTAGGTAACCCATTCCAGTGCTTCACCACTCTCCTAGTGAAAAAGTTTCTCCTAATATCCAACCTAAACTTCCCCCACTGCAACTTGAGACCATTACTCCTTGTTCTGTCACCTGCTACCACTGAGAACAGTCTAGATCTATCCTCTTTGGAACCCCCTTTCAGGTAGTTGAAAGCAGCTATCAACCCCCCCCCCCTCCCGTCTTCTTTTCTGCAGACTAAATAATCCCAGTTCCCTCAGCCTCGCTTCAAAAATCATGTGCTCCAGCCCCCTAATCATTTTTGTTGCCCTCCGCTGGACTCTTTCCAATTTTTCCACATCCTTCTTGTAGTGTGGGGCTCAAAACTGGACACAGTACTCCAGATGAGGCCTCACCAATGCTGAATAGAGTGGCCGAATAGAGATCCATGCTCAGTCTGGCACAGGCTGGTGTGATCAGTCTGGCTCCATGGATCGGGCCCTTGATAGGTATGTGCAGCAGGATACCCTCAGGGACCAACCACTGGACTTGGATTTAGGAAACCTGGGTTATATTTCCAGGTCTACTGCTGGTCTGCTGGGTGACCTTGGGCAAGTCACTTCCCCTTCCCAGGCATCTGTTTCCCCCATCTGTAAAATGGGACTAATGGTACTGACCTCCTTTGTAAAGCACTTTGAGAGGTACTGATGAAAAGAGCTAGGGATTAATATTACAGATCTGCTGAAAAGATGTTCCAAAGGGAGCCGTCACTGTCCTCAGTCACTAGGGACAGGCCAAGATGTTAAAAAGCTAAAAGATGCAGCTGGCACGGTCTGGGAGGTGATCGGAAAGACAGATCAGGCCAGGCTGAGACCAGACACCAGTCTGCCAGGACAGTTTGGGGGGGTGGAATTCCCACCCGGGAGGATGGGGATCACCCAGTTACATCTGTTGCAACCCAGCTGAGTCCTGAGTGCCACGAGCCAGCATGACACAAACACTGCCTCTTTGGTCATGTTAAAAATACACTTGCCAAAACGAATCCGTTTCAAGCAACACTTTCTCTGCAGAAAAACACCCCCATATCACACTTTTAAAAATACCGAAGCAAAGCAAAGAAAAACCCTTTCCACATCCCCACCCCTGACAGTTTAGTCATGAGACAGCTCACTCATTCCCTAGCATTTCTTCAACTGAAGGTGGTACCAGACCAGTAGTGGTGAAGACTGATTCACTGTGCATCCCCCACACAATCTCCCCCCAAAACACACACACTCTCCCAACCGATGGGCCTTGGCTCTTCTCTGGAGGGACCTGCTCTAGCAGGGAGCGGGAGTTCTGGCTGCCAACATGGGGCCAATCAGCATCAATTATCCTGGTAGGTTTTGTGATGGGGACATCTGTTCTGCTAAGAACTGGATTCATATCCCATCCCCCTACAATTCATTTCACATGGGGACCACCAAACAGGCAGTGACATTGTGCAGTCTATATGGTTTTATAAAAATTTAATAAGTGAATATAATATAACTGAAATATGCTTCATGCAAAAGGTCTCATTACAAAGCTTATAATCTACTGTGTGTGATCATCCTATTTGTATAAATGTGCCACTCTTGTACCTGAAACTAAAATACAAAATATAATTCTGAGGGTCTAGTGTAATTATGTAAAGTGTGGGCCATTAATGGTGGTTTGGAATTTTGATGACTCCCATTAACTAGGACTATTGTCTGCAAATGGCTCTGTTTTACCTGTAAGTCTTCCTGTATGTGTGTGCTGGCAAGTGGGTAATGAAGTCTTGCAGTGACATGTAATCATGTCACCCGAACTGGAATCCATCTTTAACCTGGTGCTTTTCCAGTGAGGGGGGATGGAAACCCAGAGGGACAAAGGGTTCCCACCTTAAAGGGGTGGAACAGAACAAAGGAGAGAGAAGCCATCATGAAGAATCCCCTAGCTACCACCTGAGCTGGAACAAGAGCTGTACCAGGGGGAAAGAATTGTGCCCATGCCTGGAAGATGTCCAGTCTGAGAGGAAAAAAAAAACTTACTGAAGCATCTCTAAGGGTGAGATTATACGTATTCAGTTTTGATTAGACGTGTGCATTTTATTTTATTTTGCTTGGTGACTTACTTTGTTCTGTCTGTTACTACTTGGAACCACTTAAATCCTACTTTCTGTATTTAATAAAAATCACTTTTTACTTATTAATTAACTCAGAGTATGTATTAATACCTGGGGGAGCAAAGAACTGTGCATATCTCTCTATCAGTGTTATAGAGGGCGAACAATTTATGAGTTTACCCTGCAGACATTTTATACAGGGTAAAACGGATTTATTTGGGTTTAGACCCCATTGGGAGTTGGGCATCTGAATGCTAAAGACAAGCACACTTTTGTGAGCTGTTTTCAGGTAAACCTGCAGCTTTGGGGCAAGTAATTCAGACCATGGGTCTTTGTTGGAGCAGATGGGAGTGTCTGGCTCAGCAACACAGGGTGCTGGGGTCCCGAGCTGGCAGGGAAAACAGGAGCAGAGGCAGTCTTGGCACATTAGGTGGCAGCTCCCAAGGGGGTTTCTGTGATCCAACCCATTACATGGACATCGCATGGAAACGACTTTCAGTCACTACCAACCTGTGGCTGGACAGAAACCAAGATTCTAGAGGTAAGCGGGGGAATGGTCCCGCTATTGTGGGGAACTTTCCTGGCTTGTACACTACCCTGGTGAAGTGGGCTAGCGAAAGGATCCGAGTCCTTGCTCCCAGTCCCTTTACCCAGAGGCCTATCTGACTGAGGGCTCCCCTTCCTTCTTCTGTGTGGCAGAGTCCTCATAACCCCAACAAGGCTGGGCCCAGGGTTCCTGGGGGACTCGACCCCCAACCTTGTCATGGTCACTTAAGGCAGAGGCTAGGGTGTCCCCACTCCGGGGTGCTCTCTCTGCACTGGATGCTTCCCTGACCCACTGATCATTACATACAATTCAAAGCAAATACAATGTATTAAACAATCAATTTTAAAAGAATAAGGAAAAAATGGGAAAGGTTAAAGGAAAACACATCACCCCACCCTGTGGCACAGGGACATCACAACCAGTGTCTCTGGAATGTAAGGGAAGTTCAGTCTGTTCCTCACAAGTCCCAGGCCTCCTTCTCAGGCCCTGGCTGTGCTGCAGGGATGCTGCGGGTTGGACACTTGCTCTGGTGGTGGCCACACACTCTCAGGCTCTAAGTGACAGGACCCTTCTTCCCAGCATTACCACCACCCCATCAGGGTTACAATCCCCCTCCAAGTCTGGCCTGCAAGGCATCTTGGCTCGGGGCATCTCCCTGCGCTGACCCACTGCCCAGAGTCCACCCTCGCCCTCCCCAGCAGTTCACCGCACCCGGCTCCAGACTGCTGCAGCTGTAGCCCTAAGGATTAATTTGCTGGTCTGTATAAATATATTTTTATATAAATTTAAATATTTAATGTATTAGGCTTATAAATTTTATATTAAAAGTAAGTTTGGCTGTAATGCAAAAAAACCTACCTACAGGCCAAAAACCCTGTATGTTAAGCTAATGCAAAGTTAACATATTTTGGAACCCTTACCCAAAACACCCATGCAAATGTCTAAAAACCTTTGCCTGAACCAATAACAATAAAGGGTGGAAAAAGGGGATTTTTGCCCACAAATCTAACAAGTACACCACAAATGTGTACATACCTGTCATCCATACGCACATACACGCTATCCTATGGGGTAAGTGTATCCTAACATTTCCGGGGGAGGGGGGAGGATAAAATTTAAGCATTAAAAAAAGGATTTCCAACTAATGCCCTATAAAAGGCGAGGCAGCTCGCCATTAGGCAGGCAATCTACCCACCTATCTGCTCCTGTCTACACTTCATTACCTCCACCTTCAACTACGTATCGATGCTACCCATCTACAACGGCTATTAACTATTAATAGGACGTACTTTATTTCTTTTCAAACTGTAAGTTTAAGGTAACTAAACTAAGCTTGCATTTATTTCAGTTCAAGCTTAATAGGTTAAGCCAAAAAATAAACAGCTCTGCATTTAGCTTCCGCTGCCAAAGGTGTAAAAACGCCCAAGGCATTGCCACTGTATCTAGGTTATTAAAACAAAGTGTAAGTATTAATCCCGTTTGAGCTCATAAATATTGTATTATCATATGTATCTTTAAAATAACATTAATACAAGTGTAACTCTGTAATTCTAACTGTTTTACTATTTGCTTACTATTTCATTAATTTTAATAAAAGGTCTTTATAACTATATCTGCCTCAGTGTAAGCTTCCTGTCATACCCCCAAAGTTCCTTTTATAAACTATGGAAAGCCTAATTCAGGACAAACTTTATCTTCTAAAGCAAGCCCAAACCCATACTAATTAATATCCATAATAATAATTAATATTATTAATTAATTAAAAAATAAGTAAATAAATTAAATCAACACTACTAACACACCCCAAATCAGACTACTGGCTGGCGAGCCAGCCAGGAGTTTTGAGGAGTGTGTGACAGAAATTTTTAGGGATTCCAGGCATCCTTGGACCCTTGAGAAATCTCACCTGAGGCATAAGTAAATGGTTAAAATCACAGAAATTTGCAAACCCTTCTCGCTAACAAAAAGTGGTAAGCTTAACTTCCTGTGACTGCCGTCCTAGTATTTCTGGTTGTGTATTGTGGTTTTAACTTTTATTGACTTATAAATTTAATTGTAAGGTTTTTAAATATAATACTGCAAAATAAAGTAATGAAGTTTTTAATTAAAGTAATATTATTTAAAGTAATACGCGCGTTTAAGGGGTTTTGTAAAGGTTGAAGTTATAACAAATGGTACCAATAAAATATTAGCAGTAGCATTGGATCTGATGGCCCACACTCGTGGTGGCAGGGAAGTTAACAAAGCAAGGTATTAATTGCTGCCAAAAAGGCCGCAATCAGTCAGAACTGAAACAGTTCAAAGACACCTTATCTCAGTCCCCTTAACTCTCCCAGACTGCACCTCTAATCCGTCTGCCTGAGTATTCCCCCAGTATTTGGCAGGTCCCGACAGAGGGGAAAAACCTCTTGATTTGCTACAAGCCATCGAGGAAAAAAAGGGAACGTACCCTCATCTCTCTATTTTATTTACTTGGAACTTATTGAATGAAGTGTACAAACCCGTTAAGGGGTGTTATTTCCTGTTGTTTTGGTGAAGGGATGCCTTCCGTGTCAGAGTAAAGCAACAGAGTATTCATTCTAGTTTATTGAATAAGCTAGTAACGTTGTAGAATTAAAATGAATTCTCTATTTCGTATTAAAAGTATTAAAAGTAAAGCAAGGGCAGAAGTAAAGTCTGTTGAAGTTGCCCATAGTCTGGCTTTAAAAAACTTTGCCAGAAAATATATTCAGGAACATGGAGGAGGTTTAGAACAGCTAAGAAACAGCAAAATAATTTCTGAGCAAAATAACCCATGGGGTTTTGTAAACTTGTAGTACGCTGGGAAAAAAATTAAATAAAAAAAATAAAGTTACTCAGGGAAACTCAACAAATGCTGGCGGCCTATAGAGCAAATCGTGGTCGAATGTTGAAAAAAAAATAAAGAATTAAAAAGGGAAAAAAATATGATAAAGAAAAATAAAAAATCAATTCCCATCCCTAATGGTATGGTGGAACTGACAGAGGTAAAAAACCTATTGAGCCAACAACTAAAAGTAAAACAAAAAAAGTTAGCAGCTCAGGCTAACACAGTACCTTTAGAAGCGAAGTTGAAGATCAAGTCTAAAAAGCCACAAGGAAAGTCAAAAGAGAAAGTTGGCAGTGCAAAAGTTACTGGCAGTCTGCAAATAAAAGAAGAAAGTCCTAAGGTGGTTCCACAGGAGGTGAAGGTAAGTGTCATAAAAAAGGCGGCTAGTAATGCAAAAAAGATGATAAGCAAAGCAAAGAAGGGAAAATCCTCTCCTTTGTTAGTGCCAGCCCCTGACAGTGAAAAGGCAGTGCCTTTAGAAACTGTCATTGTTAGGAATTTAAAAAATGCAGTGTCACAAGTGACTCAAGTAGCTAGTGCATGTAATGTAGTAATCTCTAAGTTACAACAAAAAAGCTACAACAACCAGGGAATAAAATTCCTGCTCCTCCACCCAATATTACATTAGCACCATATAGAGTAAAAAAATTCAGTCCCTTTGGGTGAACATTTATTGTCATTTGGGCAATCAACATTGCCTAAACCCCAAAAATTTTGTAGACCCCCTACACCCCCTTGGTATATGCTAGTATCACCTGGTGTACTGGTAAAACGCCCTACTACACCAGACCTTAGCGAACTAACAAATGTCCTGTGTCAATGTGGAGATGCCCTAAATATGAAACAAAGGTTTTATGAAAAATTATCCTACATATCCAGAATTATCTCCAGTGGAAAGTTCTAATGGTTCAAATAAGAAAAATGTAAATTTAGGTAAAAAAGTCAAAATAAAAATTATAAATTCAAACTCAGATAAAAGCCCAAATCCAAATCCAAAAAAAGAAGCTTCAGGTTCTAATTCTAATTGTCTTGTAGCAGTTGTTACAAATATTAAAACCTTAGACCTAGTAGCTAAGCAAGTAGAAATAATGAAGAATTCTTCAGTTGCAATGCATGCACAACGTGTGCAAGAGACAGCAAAAGTGTTTAGCTTACCAAGGAAAGATTAGGTTAAAATCTTACAACTCACAGTAAATCAAGCCTTGTGAAGTACTTTGATACCCGAGTATAAAATAGAAAAAAAAAACTTTTAAAAAAACAGTAGCCCTATTAAAACATAATCAGCACCCAGGGCAAGCTGAAGTGGCAATTCTGTCTAACCTAAAGCAAAAAATGAATAAAACTCCACCTCAGTTTCATCTGCGGTTAAGTGCAGCCTGGCAAAGTCATATAAAAAAAAAATAACCAAAAAACCCCCCCACAAATAAGCCACAGTACATCAGTTTGCTGGTTAATAACTCTCTTCCCCAGTTACGAAAAATGGTTAACATGCACATAACTAATAATATTTCTTTTAAAAAGCATTAGCCTTACTGGCTAAGGATATGTACCAGAAGGCTATAAATTAGGTAGGAGTGAAGCCCCTGTTACAGTACTTCAGAAAACACAAACTAATCCCACGGTGAAAATTGAGGAATCTTGACCTCAACCAGGCTTAGGACGAGGGGCTCCTAAATTCCCTAGGTATCAACTTTGGCAAAATAACCCTAATCCACGTAATAACCCTGAACCTTCGAGTGGCCAGGTCCCTCGACAGGGTTATGCGTTTAAATCCTATGTAGGGGCCCGGAACCATGCTCCTTTCTTTCCAAATGCTGGACAGAACAATTCACGTCTGCAGAGACCTAAATCACCGCCTCTGCACAAAACTGAGGACCCAGTTGTAAGGATGTTTAGGACAGTGCCGCAAACACTTAAAGTGCAACCATGGAATATCCGGGAACTCCGTGCCCATGTAAATAAGCTAATAATAAAAGGCCAAGGCCCAGCACCCTTAAACCGTCCAGTCGCCTCCATTAATCCATCCCCTTTTCCCCAGTGGACGGCCACTCCTCCAGAATTGGCTGCCTTTAAAAAGATTTAAAAAACCTAAATTATTTATCTGCATATGCTGCATAACGTCAAACAACCCCAAGTGTAGTCATAACCCCTTTAGGCAGGAATGCAAGTGGAAAACCTACAATATCTGCAGTGGTAGGGGGCCTCAACAAAAAAAGGAGCAATTAGTATTATCCATGTCAAGGATCCTAGATCCTCTCCTCTGCCATCAGGGTGTACTAAAAAACTTGCAACTTTTGCAAGCAATCCCCCTATTGTTTTGGGGGGGCGGGAATTCTCAGCCCAAAAACAGTATCCTTATCCAGAACAAGCAAATCCATACATAAAAAAGACTATCAAGTCTTTGCTAACACAGGAAGTACTACGTAAATGTACTTCCACTGCTAATTCCCCTATTTGGCCTGTCAAGAATCCAAATGGTACGTGGCGTCTCACAATAAATTACAAATGCCTAAATCAGGTCACACCCACTTGTGCCCCCACAGTGGCCAAAATGCCAAATCTAATCAAATCCTTTGATCCAAAGGCTGTGTGGTTTACTGTATTAAACATCAGTAACAGCTTTTGAACATTGCCATTGGCCCTCATTTCACAGTGCCATTTTGCATTTAGTTTTCAAGAAGTGCAACCTTCTTACACACGGTTACCCGAGGGATATAAAAATTCTCCAGCTTTATTCCATGCACAAATAAGGCAGGTACTGTCACAATTTTCTAAACCAAATGTTCTATTTCAATATGTAAATAACCTGTGTTTAGCAACACAGACAAAAAAGGAGCATTTAAAAAAAATTTAACAAGCTCCTGCAAATTCTAAAGGAAGCAGGGTTAAAGTGCAATCCAGCCAAGGCCCAGCTAATGGTCAATTGTATCTCTTTCTTGGGCCTCACCCTAACAAAGTGGGGTAAAACCCCAGCACAACAAAAGGTAAATGCAATCCAAACATTGCCTTAACCACGGAACCCAACGGCTTTAAAATCCTTTTTAGGTTTAACTGGGTACCACAGAAATGTTATCCCCAATTTTGCTTCTATTGCAGGTCCCTTGTACCAACTACTAAAAAAAGTTGTCCAATAAAAATGTTCTAAGCAACACACAAAAGCAGTATCCCAGCTAAAACAGGCCATTGTTAAGGCTCCGGTGTTAATCACTCCAAATCCTAAAATACCCTATCATCTGGAGGTAGCAGTAAGTATTAATGCGTTAGCGGCTGTGGCCTCACAAGAAAGGCATGGAAAAATCAGACCTGTGGCCTATGCCTCACATTTAATGTCATCAATTAAACTTAAATATAACAATTGTGAAAAGTATCTATTGGCAACCAGTTGGGCCATACAACACTTTTCTTTTCTAATTGGCCTCAGCCCAATCATATTACACTCATCGCACACTCCCCTTCAGTTTTTACTGTCCAATAGGGTAAAAAATGGCAAGTCTCAAATGCTTGCCTAGCCCACTGGGCATTACTACTGCAAGAAAAAAATATTGCAGTCAAACCTATTAAAACACCATCCTTGTTACCAACTGCTCTATTGTATCAAAAAAAGCCACACATGTGTCCCAATTTAATTGATTAAATCTAAGGGAGAAAAAAAAACAAAAGCTCTTCCAACCTTTAATCCAGAAAACAAATTCCATTAATAGGAATCATTTCTTTATTAATGGTTCTAGTTATTACCATCAAGGCAAACCCTATACCGGGTTTGGAATCTATGCAGTTCCTCCCAAGGGAAAGAAAAGCCTGGGAGAAGGCATATTCATGCACTCCACATTCGGCTAAATTAGCTGCAGTGGCTTGTGTGTTGGAGTACTGTGTGCAGTTCTCCATCACCACCACATACCAAAATATCTGTCTGTTTTCAAACTCTGCATGGGTATGCAATTCTCTCATAAAGTTTCTACCATCTTAGAAAATAAATGGGTTTTCATCTTCTAATGGCACACCTATTAGGTATGCATTGCTAATAAAATATATCCATTGGTTAGCAGTAATTACTGTTCCAGGGCAGCCAATTAAAGTAAACAAAGTAAAAGCTCACTAAAAATTAAACCCTTATGCTATAAAAAATAAAAAGGCTAATAAATTGGCCCAAAAAGAAGCTCAGTCAGGAAAATTAAAAGAAAAAAAAAGTATTACTACCCCTAGTCCTAAATGTCCTATAGCTGCAACTAAATTGGTACAACCCAATATACCAAATTTTAAAAATATGCAAAAATTAAATAAGAACATAGTAAAAGTAATCCTAAAGCTTTCCAAAACTGAAAAAAAAAAAAAAAGGGTCATTAACAATAAACCCTTTTACAAAAAACATAAGCAACAGTTACAGGTAGTAATTAAAGTTCTCATGTATACAGGAGGTCCTTTCCCTGTGTGGGTAGTTCCAGCTCACCTACAAAGGGAAATAATATACATGGTCCATAATACTCCTACAAAAGAACATGAGGAAGTGGACAAAACTGTCCAATGTCTTGCATCTGTAAAATGGTGGCCACTTCTTAAAATAAATGTACAAAAATATTGTAAAAATTGTCTGGCATGTGCCCAAGCTAATCCTACTCCATCCAAAAAAAATGCACCACTAAAATCCCAGGTGTATAAAGGTCCCTGGATGGCTTTGCAGATTGACTTTGTAAATCCTTTGCCAAGGACTCAAATTGATAATCAATATCTATTGGCAATTATTAATCCTTTCTCAAAATGGGTAAAGGCATTTCCTCTTGGAGCCAATACCACAAAAGCCACTGCCAGGGTCCTAGTAAAGCAAGTCTTCTCTCGCTGGGAAATCCCTGCAAAGGTAAAATCGGACCAGAAATCACATTTCACGGGACAGTTCTTTAGGAACTGTCTTAAATTAATAAAAGTCCCACAATAACTACATAACTACATACAGACCACAGTCGTCTGGGATGGTAAAATAAACCAATCAAACTATAAAAGTAATGTTAAGAAAACTAATTGCTGCCAATAAACATAACTGGAACACCCTCATGCCTTTAATTTTAATGGCATTGAGGGCAACACCGGCTGCATCTACTAATAAAACACCTTTTAAAGTAATAACAGGCCAAACAATGCAATTACCAAAACATTTAATTTGACACACTAGTGGCACTCAATTAAAGGAAATAAAAATAAATACCTACCTGCAAAATCTGCAAAAACATTAAAATCAAATCCACTTGCAGGTAGCTGCCAAATTGGAAAAATCCAAATGTAAGGCAAAGGCTTACTTTAACAAAAACCAAAAAAATATATACTTGGTTTTTTACCTTTTAAGTAATGTTGTTATCATATAAGTCACCAAAACATGGGTTGTATAACCAATAAATCAAACCTTTCCAAATCATCAATGAACTCAGTTCAGCAGTATATAAAATTAAAACAACAAAAGAAAAGCATAATAAAAACAAAATTTACCATGCTAACCAGTTAAAGCTGTATCAATCGTCCAGGTTGCAGAAGCAACTTCTGCCTCAAAACTTAAGTAAACAGCATCAAACAAAATCACAACAACTGGAGCCCAGCAAATTGCAACCATAAAATTAACATTAATATTTCTAACTTATTACACCCTTATTGTTGCTCTAAGGGTAGAACTAAGCCAAAATCCTAAATCTAAAACTAAACTATTGCAACCCCAGAAAACCAAACACAATCGTGCTCAATTGCCTGAGCACAAGCAACAAAACATACAAACAAACAAAAAAACAAAATACTATTTTACTCAACCCAAAACTTAACAACCCAATTAAACAGCTTAAAAAAATTAAAGAAAAGGATGTTATTTTTAAATATCAATTGGTGGAAATAACTTCATTGCCCTCTAGTGGTTGGAAAAAAATGTGGCCCTTAAATAAAAATTCTAAGGGGGAAAAATGTAAAACAACAACAACTTCAACTTCCCTAAAACACGGTATACTTATAAAACTTAAAAAACAAAGCTAGCTGTAATAATTTAATAACAGGGGAAAGTTTAACCTTATATATAAGCTTAAATATAAGGACCAAAGGCAATATAAGGTAGTCATTATAGCTACCTTTCAAACCAAAACAGAAAGCAAAAAATATGTACAAAATATAACGTTTAAATTTAAGGTTCAAAACTCAGTTATTAACTATAATTATAATCATTCAATACCAAATACTGTAAATTGTCCAGTGTTAAACCCAGGACCTGCTAGTAGTCTTACCACAAGGCCCATAATAGGAAAAATAATTAATCAAGTTCAAGTTATGCATATTCCTGTAGTACTAAATTTGTCCAATTGGTATTTAGGAAAATTTAGCTATTGTCAGCATACTAAAGTGGCTTCCTTTTTCTCAGTACAATTTGTAAATAAAATTGTAGACGATCAGCAACAAGTGCAAAATATTGTTCTGTTAAAAAAATAATAAAATCCCTAAGTCACATACCCCTAGGAGAAAGCATAGCTTAAATCTCCTTAAAGGTTTAGAATCCCTAACAAAACTATTTGGTTCAGAAATGTCAATTTAAAACCAAGCGAATATTTAAAAAATCCGCAAGCATATAAATTATGTGTTTAAAAAAAAAAGCTAACCAAGTGGTCAATCCAATGTTACAGAAAATAAAGAAATTGGCACACACAAAAAATTTACTGTTGTTTATAATATGCATAACATAACCCAATTATTTAATAAAACAACAAAAAAAATCAGTTAATTGCTTTAAACAATAATCAGCAAAGAAATCAACATTTGGAAAAAAAATTATATGCTCTGCATATAAAAAATATGTCTTAAGTACAATTACTAATTCATTACAATCCTTAAAATTAAAAGAAGTTCCTAACTTAATTAAAAATAAGCAACTGTTAAATTAGTACTGTCCTAAATGTTTTCAAAAGCTGAAAAAGGAAAAATCCACTTGTTTAAATTCATGCCAGCATTTGTCAGTGGGTGCTATAAAAAAAATATATAATCTGTAACGCCTCACCCCAACCAAAACAGTTGTTCTCTTTCAAAAAATTGTATAATAACACAATCTTTGTATGTCTCATTCACGGTCTCGTTACCAGTGTTTAACCCAAACAAGAATGTGTACAGGCAATTGGCTGCTATCCATTCTATAGGTCACCTCAAAAATAACATCTACAGGGAACGCATTAATGCACCTCCCCTGGTAGTCTATCACACTCCAACTCAAACCTAAAAAGTGCCACAAATGGCCTGTTGTTCTAAAAAAGGGCCTCAGTATATCTGTAAGTGTAATGTGTTTAAAACAAACACTGTTTTGTGTGAACTACAAAAAAAAATTACAAAATTCATCATTGTCATGCCTAGTAAGGCTAACCACGTAAAAAACACCAATAAAAAGGGTAACCTATGCTAAAAGTAACCAATTTTGCATGGTTACCAACCAAAAGAAGTACCTATATAGTCCCTTAAAGTGTCCTGTCACAAATTTCTGTTTTACCCCAAAGCAACCCACTGTAATAAGAAATCAAACTATTTCCCCTCTTCCCACTTTTAAAAACATCACCATTATTCAGTCCAACTCTGCTTATCAGAATTTAACTATGCAAAGCACACCCACCTTTCTAGCCTATATTCCCCCACTAGGGTTACAGCTAAAATCATTAATGGCTTGTAAAAAAACTCACCTCATCCAAATTACTAACCATATAAACAAAGCCCAACAAGTTATTACCCAGTTAATAAATAAAGGTAATAAACCTGCAACAACTCCCAAGGAAAATTTTAAATTAAAAGGATAGGTAATTATCCAAAAAATTGCAATTAAAATTAATTTCCTTATTTTAGGTTACCTGCAGTATAAATTCAACAAACCCAAGCCAACCTAGGCAAATGCCTAGGCAAACACCTAAACAAATGCATAAATAGGCACCACATGGTAATAAACATAAATATGTATACATGGTGCCCATCCCAAATACATATCAAAATCTGCCCAGGTATAAAAATGGTGCTAAAATGGGCCCCACAAATACTAAATCCTATCTATGTAACGGGGTTTCTTGGTGCAAACCACCCCGTCAAAGGGGGGCATGTAGCCCTAAGGATTAATTTGCTGGTCTGTATAAATATATATTTTTTTATAAATTTAAATATTTAATGTATTAGGCTTATAAATCTTATATTAAAAGTAAGTTTGGCTGTAATGCAAAAAACCTACCTACAGGCCAAAAACCCTGTATGTTAAGCTAATGCAAAGTTAAAACATTTTGGAACCCTTACCCAAAACACCCACGCAAATGTCTAAAAACCTTTGCCTGAACCAATTACAATAAAGGGTGGAAAAAGGGGATTTTTGCCCACAAATCTAACAAGTACCCCACAAATGCGTACATACCTGCCATCCATATGCACATACATGCTAGCCTATGGGATAAGTGTACCCTAACATTTCCGTGGGGGGGGGAATAAAATTTAAGCATAAAAAAAAAGGATTTCCAACTAATGCCCTATAAAAGGCAAGGCAGCCCGCCATTGGGCAGGCAATCTACCCACCTATCTGCTCCTCTCTACTCTTCATTGCCTCCACCTTCAACTACGTATCGATGGTACCCATCTACAACGGCTATTAACTATTAATAGGCCGTACTTTATTTCTTTTCAAACTGTAAGTTTAAGGTAACTAAACTAAGCTTGCATTTATTTCAGTTCAAGCTTAATAGGTTAAGCCAAAAAATAAACAGCTCTGCATTTAGCTTCCGCTGCCAAAGGTGTAAAAACGCCCAAGGCATTGCCACTGTATCTAGGTTATTAAAACAAAGTGTAAGTATTAATCCCGTTTGAGCTCATAAATATTGTATTATCATATGTATCTTTAAAATAACATTAATACAAGTGTAACTCTGTAATTCTAACTGTTTTACTATTTGCTTACTATTTCATTAATTTTAATAAAAGGTCTTTATAACTATATCTGCCTCAGTGTAAGCTTCCTGTCATACCCCCAAAGTTCCTTTTATAAACTATGGAAAGCCTAATTCAGGACAAACTTTATCTTCTAATCAAACAAATTGGCAAGCCAAAACCCATACTAATCAATATCTGTAATTATTAATATTATTAATTAAATAAAATTAAATTAAGTAAATACATTAAATCAACACTACTAACACACCCCAAATCAGGCTACACAGCCCCACCACTCTGTCTCAGCTCCAGCTCCACTTTGCCTCAGATGGCTGCAGCTGCTGCTCTACCTCCAGCTCCCTGGGCTGCTTCTCTGGCCCCTCCGGCTCTGGTTGCTGCAGCTCTGCTCCCAGCACAGGTCTGCTCTGTGGGCTGTGTAACAGAGCACAGACTCACCCCTGCGGCACCTCCTGCTGGTCATCCTCGGGAATTAGCTCTTCGACCCAGGAGTGCCCTCTGCAGGCCAGTGGTCCACTTGCCGTTGGCCCCCATGTTCCTCCCAGGACCCCAGTGCCCTTATCTCAGGGTTCTTCCTCCTGCAGTACCCCCCAGTCTTACTGGGTTTCCCCACCCCAGGGGAACCCCCACCCCCTATCCCCACATCACGTCAGTCATAGCGACTGCCAGTCTCTGTTTAGCCCCCGCGCCCTGGGGCGGACTGCAGTCTATCAGCCGATCATCACAGGCAACAAGGGGTTTGGACTGGCTGCCTTTACCCACCTCCAGCTGCCCCTCTGCAAGCCCAATACCTAGGAGGCCTAGAACTAGGCTTCCCCGCTCCTAAGGCCTTTCCCCAGCCCTGCCTCCCGCTAGGTCCCCTGGGTGAGTTCCCCAGCAGCCAGGCCTCTCTCCCTCTCAAGTCAGAGTGAAACTGTTTCCTCTGGCTTCCCTGGCCTTCTTATAAGGCCCCTCTGCAACAGCCCCCCCCCCCCAGTTTTGCCCTTTGCTGCCTACCCCTTTGCAGCCTTTTGCCCCTCCCCAGCTTCAGGTTGTTTGCCTACCCCGCCCTTTTCCCTCTGCAACTTGGTTAGTTTGTCCCACCCCAGCCCTACAGTTAGCCCCTTTAGTTCCTCTGCCCCACTCCCAGCCTGGTTGCTCCCCTTCCTTTGCGGCCCCCCTTGCTCTGATTGGCCCCTCCCTTCGTGTGCCCATGCCTCCTCCCATGCGCTTGTGCCCCCCCCCCATTTTGGTTGATCACTGCACCCCCCTGATGTTCTTGTAACCTTCCCTCCCCTAGTGCAGCTAGAGGAGCCGGATTTCCATCTTATGTCAGTGACTGACCCCCCCCTCCAAGTCCTTGATAACCCCCCTATCTGCCCCCCAGCCATTTCAGCGCCCTCCTCCCCTGCCTGCAGCCTAGCGGGGAGGAGTGGTTGACCTGCTTCCCCTTCTCCGCACCTTTCTCCGGTGTTTTTTTCCCCTCCCTCCCTGCTCATTATGGCGGGAGACACGGCAGGTGGGATTCCTGGGATAGACCCCGCCCCTCCTCCCCCACCTGCCCCCCCAACATCCCTCCTAGGCTCCCTCAACCGCCGCTGCTGAAACACCTGCCACCGCCCCCGCTGGGGCGCCAGCAGCGGTGGGTAACGGGGTGACCTCCGCTGCTGCCACATCCCTCGCCCCCTCCGATTCTGGGGGAGCCCCCCCTAGCTGGCAGAAAAGGCCAGGGGAAAAAGAAAGGAAAGAGCCCCGCCAAGAAAACTAGGCCCTCCATGGCAGGGGCTGCCCCCACTGCCACAGCCCCCCGCGGCGCCTCTCCCCACTGTTCCCTCCACCAGCTCCACGGGTGCCCCTCCCCCGACCCCCAGGGCATACGCCCAGGTGACAGCGGCCCCCCCGCCTGCCGCTACGTCATCTCTCCCGACCACCGCCTCCGCTACAATCTATAGCAGCCGGGGCCCCTTCTCCACCTTGACCAGGAAGCACAGCGTCCGTTGGCTCCTGGTGCCCGCCTGACCCCACGTGGAGACCTACGTGCGGGCGTTGGCGAGGGTGGTGGGGCCCACGGCCATTGTGGAGGCCTCCAAAATGTATGGCAAGATTGTCTTCTTCCATGCCTCGGAGGCCGCCGCCCAGGAAGTGGTGGGGAAGGGCCTGGCGGTGTGGGGCGTGTTCATCCCCCTGGAGCCGCTGGAGGACCTGGGTGTCCATGTGGTCCCTTCCTGCCTAATGCCGCCCTGCTGCCCGCCCTTTCTACCCTGGGGAAACCCATTTCTGTTGTTAGCCTTCTCCCGCTGTGCTGCAAAGACCTCGCCCGGCGCCTGGAGCCGTCCCTCCTCCTTCTCAGCCCACCACTGCTCCCGCTCAGGCTCAACGGGTACCTCCCCCAGTGCGCCCAGATGAGCAGGAGAGCCCCGCCTCCGCTGCCTGCAATCTGGCGAGGCCTGTGGAGGAGGGTGTGGCGGGGGTATCACCGGGCTTGGGAGAGGGCCCGCCCCAGGGGGAATCTTCCTTCCTCGTGTCACCCCACCGTTACCTCCTCAAGTCCCCGAGCCGTCATCCCTGCCCCCTTCCCAACCCCTGTCAACCTGCCCGCAGGCGATGCCATGGAGGGCTGGACCCTAGTATAGGGAAAGCGGGGCAAGAGGAAGGCTCAAGCTCCGCTCCTGCCACCTGATGCGGAGGCCCCGGAAGACCAGGAAGGGGGCCACAAGCTCCGAACCTTCTGCCTTGCCCACGGGTACGTTCCATCCACCACTGCTGGCTGGGGAAGACGTGGCAGCACCGGAGGGTTATCGGGGTATCCTTCATTGGCATGGGACAACCGAGTTCCTTTCCAGCTGGGGGCCCCACTGAAGATTATCCACCTCCTGATGCCGTGGCTGTCACACCTGCCGTTGAGCCTGAGCCCGGCATCACTGGGGACCCCCTCCCTACCCCTCAGACAATAGAAGATTGTTGGGGGCGGAATAGATCTGGACAAGGAGAAGAAGTCTGGAGATAAATGTGAGAAGCGAGGGACATATGCTTTTTTGTTAAAATATTATGTTTGCTGTTGAAGAAAAAAATCTAGAATACTTAACATTGTTGTTTTAGTTAAATAAAACAATTTAAATGTCTGTCTGGTGATGTTCTCCTCCTAATACAGCCGGGCAAGAAAATCCTCCAAATATTAATAATTAACCTGTTGAATTGGAGATAGTTCACCTCCCAATGACTTCATAAATATCTGCTACAATTATCTTTGGTAAATGAAATAACCAAACAATCATTCATTTTCTGATATAGCTGTAAAACTCATCTGAAAAGTTTTCAAAATAAATCACTGTTTAAAAATGTATAGTGTGTACCTTCTAAAAATGAAATCTACGTCTATCTCTGCGTTGTGAAGAATATGTATTAAGGTTATAACAACCAACAAGAATGCACTTTTATGTAGAAAATCATGATTAAATTGAGTCTTCCTGACTAGTGATTTAAATCATGATTTAAATCAGTGGCTCTCAAACTTTTTTACTGGTGACCTCTTTGACATAACAAGTCTCTGAGTGTGACCCCTCCCTTATGAATTAAAAACACTTTTTTATATATTTAAAACCATTATAAATGCTGGAGGCAAAGCGGGGTTTGGGGTGGAGGTTGACAGCTCGAGACCCCCCATGTAATAACCTCATGACTCTCTGAGGGGTCCCAACCCCCAGTTTGAGAACCCCTGATTTAAATCAAATCCACCCTGCCAGCTGTGCTCTTGCCCCTGGCCCCTTCATTCCCCGGGCAGGGAGGGCCACAAATATGTTTGGGGTCGGGCCCACAAAAAATTAATCCGTCCCTGGTCCCAATGTGGGGCATGAAATGAGCATTGGAAAGACACTGCAAGGCAGATGGAGAACTCCACCCAGTGTTTTTACTTCCACTGGGGAGAAATTGGGGGGAGCAGATTTTGCATAGGAGGGACTGATGACATTAGCTAGGAAGAGGGTTAATGGGGGCAGATACTGCACCTCGATCCTGACTCGCAGTCTTACTCCTCCCCCTGCTATTCCAGTCCTGAAAGCCACTCAGCTCTGCTGATGTCCCTCATTCCTGACACACAGTCCCCCACCCCCCGGCTATTGCAACTCTGGACTACACACACAGACACACACACCTACCTCTGCTGATGGCCCTCAGTCCCCACTCACAGCCCCTTGCTGCCCCATCCCTGCATTCCCTAAACACTGCTAGGTCATTAGCTGACTGCTTGTGAACAAGTGAAATCCGAAGATAAAATTCTCACTGGACATTCAGCAGTTTCAGACCAGCGCAATAAAAAAACCAACGTGCGCACAAATGGAGCCACTCATTCGTGCAATAAAACAAATGGCATTAGGGCAACCAAAAGCAATTGACAAGTAAGTGGCAAGGCTGAGTCAGAGCTGTTTCAAGCCTCCTGGTGTGGGGTTCTGGAACACTGTGCTGCTGGAGGTGCTCTCTTTCAGAGGAGATGCAAAATGAGAGTTGTGACCCTTTAAGATCATTAAAGGTCCCGTGGTACCACCCCCAGAAAAAGAGGTAACTTACCAGTAAAGGACAGTTGCCTGTTCCGTAACTGGCATTCTTTGAGATGTGTTGCTCCTGTCTATTCCACAGTAGGTGTGCGTGCTCGTCACGTGCACTGGTGCTGGAAGTTTTTTTCCTTAGCAGTACTCGTAGGAGGGGAGCACTGCTGCGACCCCTGGAGTGGTGCCTCTATATCGCGCTATAAGAGGAGCTGCACACTCCCCCCACCCTCGGTTCCTTCTTGCCAGACAACTCCGACAGAGGGGAAGAAAGGCAGGATGTGGAATAGGAGCAACACATCTCGAAGAACGCCAGTTATGGAACAGGTAACTGTCCTTTCTTCTTCGAGTGATGGCTCCTGTGTATTTCACAGTAGATGACTCCAAGCTATATCTGATGGAGGTGGGTAGGAGTTTAAAGGCTAGCGGGAGGGAGTACCGCCCTACAAAATGCGGCATCATCCCGTGCTTGGGAGATGATCGCATGGTGCGAGGAAAAAGTGTGGACAGAGGACCACATGGCAGCCCTCCATATGTCCTGGATAGGGACGTGGGCTACATAGGCGGCCGACGAGACTTGCGCTCTCGTAGAATGCGTCTTTACAATAGGTGGCAGGGGAACCCCTGCCAAGTCGTAACATGTGCGTATGCACAAGGTGATCCAGCAGGAAAGGTGCTGGGTGGAGACTGGTTGCCCTCTCATACGCTCGGCCGACGCAACGAACAGTTGCGAGGATTTCCTGAACAGCCTGGTTCAGTCCAGGTAAAAGACCAGCGCCCTACGTACATCTAGCATGTGTAGGCGGCATTCCTAGTTGGAGGAATGGAGCTTAGGACAGAGTACCGGTAGGAAAATGTCCTGATCCACATGGAAGGCAGAGACCACCTTGGGGAGAAATGCAGGGTGTGGGCGAAGCTGGACTTTATCCCTATGGAAGACCATATACGGAGGTTTCGAGGTCAAGGCCCTAAGCTCCAAGACCCAACGGGCTGAGGCGATAGCCACCAAGAATGCCACTTTCCATGACAGGTGGGACCAGGAACACATGGCCAAGGGCTCAAAGGGAGTATCTGTGAGGCGGGATAGCACTAGGTTCAGATCCCATTGTGGGACCGGGGCCCTGGCATACAGAAATGTACAGTCTAGTCCCTTTAAAAAGCGGGAGGTCATCTCATGGGAAAAAAACGAGTGACCCTGCACCGGAGGGTGAAAGGCTGAAATGGCCGCTAAATGGAAGCTGGAGCTAGACCTTGGGTCCTATGGGACAGGAGGTAATCTAGAATCAGTTGGAGGGATGCGGATGACGGGGAGGCGCCCTGCTCCCCCGCCCACCTAGAAAACCTAAACCATTTGGCAAGGTAGGTCCGTCGTGTAGACAGCTTTCTGCTCTTCAGCAGAATTCATCTGACATCCGCCAAACACCTTCCCTCCTCCTCGTTTAACCATGGAGCAACCACGCTGTCAAGTGAAGCACGGTTGGGATGGAGAAGGCATCCTTTCTCCTGGGAGAGGAGATCCGGGCAGAGTGGCAGAGAAGGGTCCCATACCAGTGCTGGCTGGCCCAATCCGGGGCTATGAGGATAACCCTCAACCTGTCTGCCTTTACTTTCTGCGGGACCTTGCCTATCAGTGGGAAGGGTGGAAAGGCATAGAACAGTTGGTCTGACCACCGGAGGAGGAATGCGTCCAAGATCACCCCCCTTTCTGCCCCTGCCCTGGAGCAGAACAGGGGGCAGTGCCTGTTCTGGGCGGTAGCGAAGAGGTCAACCCGGGGAGCTCCCCTCTCTCAGAAGAGCTGTTGGGTGACTTCCCAGTGGAGTGACCACTCGTATTGGTAGGAAAACACCCTGCTGAGGTGATCAGCTCGCACATTGTGTGCACCAGGTAGGTGGAAGGCCTGTAGGGAGATATTGTGGGCTATGCAAAACTCCCATAGGTCCAGGGCTTCCCGGAACAGGGCCGAGGAGCGCGTTTCTCCCTGCCTGTTGATGTAATACATCGTGGCCATGTTGTCCATGAGGACTCTGACTGCCTTCCCGCGAAGGTGCAAACTAAACGCTATGCATGCCAGGCATACTGCCCTGCGCTCCCTGATGTTTATGTGCAGAGACAATTCCAAGGTCGACCATCTGCCTTGAGTTTGAACGTCTCCTATATGGGCTTCCTAGCCTAGGTCCGAGGCATCCGACACCAGGTCTAGTGAGGGAGGGGTTTCTCAGAAGGGGATCCCATTTAGCATATTGCTCGGGAGGGACCACCATTGCTGAGTGGCCACCATGTTGGGTGGCATCGTGACCACCTTGTCCAGGCTGTCCCTGGACTAGGAATAGTGGGAGGCCAACCAGAGTTGGAGGGGCCTCATTCTGAGTCAGGCATGTCGCACCACAGACGTGCATGCTGCCATGTGACCTAGGATTTGAAGGCACACCCTTGCCGTCGTCACGGGGAAGGCCATGACCGAGGCTACGAGACTTTTTAGTGTCTCGAACCTGT
Source organism: Malaclemys terrapin pileata (assembly GCF_027887155.1). Taxonomy (NCBI): domain Eukaryota; kingdom Metazoa; phylum Chordata; order Testudines; family Emydidae; genus Malaclemys; species Malaclemys terrapin. The sequence goes on along the minus strand of NC_071506.1, from coordinate 143,892,144 downwards.
CCCAGGGAAGAGAGGCTGTGGCCTCTAGGGAGTCTAGCAGAGCTCCTATGAAGTGTATGCGCTGAACCGGTACTAGCATGGGCTTGGCCTCGTTCACCACTAGGCCCAGACTTGCGCATGTGGACAGCAGGAATTTCATCTGGGCCTGTACCTGGGACCGGGAGTTGCCCTTGAGAAGCCAATCATCCAGGTAAGGGAAAATTTGCCCGTTCCTCTGGGAGGAGGTCTGTCGTGTAGACAGTTTTTGCTCTTCAGCAGAATTCATCTGACATCCTCCAAACACCTTCCCTCCTCCTCGTTTAGTCACCACTGCCATGTATTTGGTAAAAACCCTGGGGGCTGTGGAAAGGCCAAAAGGAAGGACCGCAAACTGGTAATGGTCCCGCCTCACCAGGAAGCAGAGGAAGTGCCTGTGATCCTTGAAAATATGGATGTGGAAATACGCATCCTGGAGGTCCAGGGACGCAAACCAATCCCCTGGGTCCAAGGAGGGGATGATGGAGGTCAGGGATACCATGTGGAACTTGTAACGGACCATAAACCTGTTGAGGTTCTTTAGGTACAGAATGGGCCGGAGCCCGCCTTTAGGATCAGGAAATACTGGGACTAAAACCCCTTGCCCTGAAATTCTACCAGTACCCTCTCTACCGCACCCAGGTCGAGGAGGCGTGCCACCTCTTGGTTTAGAAGGGGGGCATGTTCTGGGTCCCCGAGGTCCTCCCCGGGGCAGGGGTAGTGGAGGGGGGGTGAGGCGAACTGCAACATGTAGCCCCTGGAAATCATGCTGAGGACCCACTGGTTCGACGTTATATGGGACCACTGCACTCAGAATGCAGATAAACGGTTGCAGAACACAAACTTTATTAACTGGGGGGTGTCCGTGGCAACAGGCCTGGTGGCCCCCCGCAAAGAGTCAAAACCGCCTCTTCCCCTACCTCTTGCCGTTCAAGGGGCCTGGTCGCGGGGCCGAGCGGGACTGACCCTGAGACCTGCATCTCTGCTCCCTTGGTCGCTTAGGAGAGGGTTCATATCTGCCCCTAGCGGGAGGAGCGGAGGTCTGCGGCCTAGGTGTGTCCTTTGCTGGTGGGATGTATAGGCCCAGAGTTTGCAGGGTGGTACAGGAGTCTTTCAGGTGAACATCGGTTTGGTCCGCAAACAACGCTTTCCCGCTGAAGGGATGGTCCTGCATCAGAGACTGGGACTCTGCAGACAAACCAGACAGGAGAAGCCATGACACCCTTCGCATGGATATGGCCGAGGTCATAGAACGGGCTGCCGTATCGGCCGTGTCCGAGGCAGCCTGGAGGGCTGCTTTTGCCACTGCTGCCCCTTCCACAACCAGAGCCTTGAACTCCTTTTTGTCCTGATCTGGGAGAAGAGGCTCGAACTTTGGTAGAGACCCCTACAAATTAAAATCATAGCAGCTCAACAGGGCTTGGTGGTTGGCCACCCTAAGTTGAAAGCTGGTGGAAGAATAAACCTTACTGCCAAAAGAATCAAGTCTCCTGGCGTCTTTGTCCTTGGGAGTGGGTGCGGGCTGACCATGGCATTCCCGATGGTTGACTGACTCCACCACCAAAGAGTTAGATGCTGGGTGGGAGTACAGGTACTCATGTCCATTAGCTGGAACAAAGTACTTTCTCGGAGATGGGCACCAAGGAAGCTGGGGTCTGCCACAGGGCAGTCGATATGTTGGCTACCCCTTGGTGGAGAGGTAGGGCCACACGGCCCGGTGCTGAGGACAGCACATTGAAAAGGGGGTTCGACGGCTCCTCCATCTCCTCAGCCTGGAGTTGGAGATTCGAGGCTACCCTTTTGAGGAGCTCCTGGTGAGCTTTAAAGTCCTCTTGTATAATAGACGGAGGGGCCGTTATGGTCTCCTCCAGTGCTGGCGAGGGGGCCGGTTCAGCTCCCAGGGCGTCGGGAGGTGCCAGTGGTTCAACTCCCAAGACCGAGTCCGGGCCCAGTGCCGCCGGTTCGGTGCCCGTCGACTTTTGACTCTGTCGAGGGGGGGACACCGAATGGGCCTGGGACGCTCTGGCTACCAAGCAGGGTCTTGTCTGGGCAGGCAATTGCGGCCACGGTGCCCATTGACACCATTGGCCCTGCCACGGTGCCCCTTGCCACTGACCGGCTTGGGTTCTGAGTGGTGCAGGCTGCTCTTGGGGGCCGGTGCGGCTTGGGGACGGGTGGCTGGGTGCCGAGGTCGAGGTTGCCGTTGACCTCACAGTGTCGTAGGAGCGGCAGGAGCATCTATGGTCGTGCTGGTGCCAACCCCGAGATCTGGACCTCGACGATGATGAGGAGCGGTACTTGACCGAAGTGCTGCTCTCATAGTCATCCCAGCGATCATAGCTACGATGCTTCGGTGCCGGTAACGCTCGAGGGAAGCTCCGACCATGGTGTCTGGCGGAGCAGGCACTCGAGCCCAAGCGTCTATAACTATGGCGTCGGGATCTGCTCCTATAGCTCCGATTCGAAAAGGAGCGTCGACGCCACTTGTCTCGGTGCCTGTGCTCCCGGTGGGGAGTGGAGGACCCTCGAGACTCCCACGCGGGCAAGTCAGCCAGTCTGAGCGAGGTGGAGGGCTGATGCAAGCAATGAAAGGACCTCATCGGACGGGGCGGTGCACGTCCTCGGAGCACGGGCTATGTCTTGCTGGGGAGGGCTGGTGTGCTCCCAACGGCGGCTTCCCTCGGGACCGGGGGTCCGTCTCGAGCAGCGCACCTGGCACTGGAAGGGAGAAGATGTCACACGCGGCCTGTGCAGCCTCCGGCATCGACAGCATTCTCACCGCGGGAGAGGCACACGCAGACGGGACCGTGCTACTCCGCTCAGCACGAGTCGGAGGTCTGGGTCCTGAGGGGGATCGTGGGCTACCCAACTCGGGTCTGGCCTCACCCCTGTCCTTTTGTTGGCACCGCTGAGTCTTCCCTTGCTTCTTAGCATGTGAGTGGTGCTAGCTAGTGGAGGGCGCCTCGCTCCGCACCGAGGATGCGGTACCTGATGCTGAGTCCGATCAGCGCGCCAGTGCTGGGGCCAACGCAGATTCCATTAGCAGGGCCCAGAGCTGGATATCTCTCTCACGTTTAGTGCGAGGCTTGAACGACCTACAGATTTTACAGCGATCGGTTACGTGAGTCTCGCCCAAGCAGCGAAGACACTGATTGTGCGGGTCGCTTCTTGGCATAGAACTGTGACAGGAGTCGCACGACTTGAAGCCTGGGGCACAGGGCATGACCCGCACCAGGCTACTAACTAAGAAGTTATCCAACTATTGGAGAATCTGAGTACTACTAAGGCTACTAGAAGAGCTACAGCAAAGCTGGAGCACAAAGTTCTGACTACCTTCACTGGTGGCAAGAAGGAACTGGGGGTGCGGGGGAGTGCGCAGCTCCCCTTATAGCACGATATAGAGGCACCACGCCAGGGGTCGCAGCGGTGCCCCCCTCCTATGGGTACTGCTAAGGGAAAAACTTACGGCACTGGAGCACGTGGCGAGCACGCACATCTACTGTGGAATACACAGGAGCAATCACTAGAAGAAGAACTGGAGTTCTCCCTACTCATGCTCCCCATGCATCCCCTCTCGCCCTGCTTGTTCCCCTCTACATAACTGGACTCTCAAGGGGTAACAAAAGAAACGGAGGAAGGTGGAGGCTGCATAACCCCTATACAACTATAGCCCCAATTGTGATGCCCCAAGAAAGCGCTCTTGAGGCCCCTGCCAGCTCTACTTGCTAGGGAGTTCCAACGCTGTGCAGACCCCAGCACAAAAGCGGGAATATGCAGAGGGCTCTGTGTAGAAAAGTGGTGTCCTGGCCAAATGCCAACTTGGGTGATTCCTCCTGTAAATTCAGCCGGCAACAGGCTTCTCCTTTGCGTCCTGTTTTAAACTGCTGAGCAGCAATACAGTTAAACAGCACCTATGTCCCACACCAGAGGCAGCTGCATTTCAATGCTGGGTTAACTACCCCTGTGCAACACTGGTGTGTGACTGGCAAACTCCTGCAATGCTCCCAAGGGAAACTGCCTTTCCATGGTGTGTTAAGCGATCATTGCAAGTCTATAGCTTGTAAAGTGCTTTGAGATCCTTCAGGATGAGAAATATGAGCAGGAGGTATTTCTACAATCAGTTCCTGCGTACCAACAAGACCTATGTTCCATGGCTGACGCAGCCCATGATTGTATGACTAACACCTAATGCAAGGCAGAGAAACATGAGCCATGAGGTGTTTGCCAGACAGAGGAGAGGTGAGCCCCAGAATGCCAAGCCCTGGGCTGGACAGGTAAGAAAGGCAGAGGTGATTTTCAGACCTAGATTTGGCAGTTTGAAGCCTGCACATACTGGAGGTTTTGTGATTGATGCTGGAAATGCTGTTTTGTTGTTACACAACGTATAATTAAACCTGTCAAAGGAACTCACTGACAGAGAATGTTATTGAGGCAAATAGTCAAAAACAGATGAGGTAGTTAGATGAATGAAAACAACATCTTCCATGACAATTGCTTGGGCAGAAATTCCAAGTCTTCAAGGTACAAGAAGTAAGGTGGTCCCCGGCTGAACATCGGGATGGTGTCGAACATACACGCTCGCACACAGGCACTCCCCCAAGCAACTCAGGATAGCGTTGGCCTGAAAGGGGGTGGCATGTTACACCTTGAAGCAAAAGGTATTGTCCCTATCAGAGGCAGGGATATCAGACGAGATGAACCATTTATCTGGGCTGGTGCTGTGTGAAGGCAGGGATGCTAAACTACAAGGACGAGTGATCTGACCTGATGCATCAGGAATGCAGGGATACTGGGCTAGATGGGTACATTGGTTTCTCTAGTGCCCCAGGAGTCGGCTGGGTTTTCAGTCCTGCCCTCTCTCTCTGACAGGCAGACTTGGGGATGAAGGAGCTTTCTTATGTCTCTCCAAGAACCACCTCTGCAGCTGATTATGAGGCAGTGCTAACAGGCCCCCAAGGAGAGCTCTGTCCCATTTGACAGATAGAAAAGGCCCCTGACATGGGGGCATGAGACAGGGAGAGATGGACGGCTGGAACAGGGATCTTGCCATGGATGTGCGATACTCATTTAGGGGTTTCTCGATGCGCCAGCGCAGAGGCCGCAGCCCCTGCGCCAGGCCCAAATAATGGCACGTGTGGCGGCAGGAATGGCAGCTTCTTGCTCGGCTCTTTGTTGACCAGGGAGAGCTCTCTGTTGAACAGCAGGTAGACATCCACAGCTTTCTTGTCAAAGGTGAGCTTAATAGCTTAGGGGAGGAAACAGGCCAGCTGAGCCCCAGAGGGGTGTGAGGCATTGGGCCAAAGCCACTAGCCCATGCAATGCAACAACTGCACCAGCAACCCACTCCCCATCCAGGGGCTGGTCCCCCCACTTCATCTGGAAGATGCACTCATTGACATAACTTGGGCGCTGTCAACAACACTCCCTTACTCCCCAACTAACCAATCTGGGAGTAGCCCTCCCACAGCTCACAAGAAGCCGGTCTAGGAGCATGCACCCCCTAACTGTCATGTCTGAGAACTGCCCCCACTCAGAAGCACCTGGTCCAGAGGCTGTTCCTCACTGACACCCCGATCTTGGAGCTGCCCCCTGCTTCCCCATTGCAGGAGCTTCCAAACTTCCTAGCTATCCAGTCAATAGCTGGCTAGGAGTTTGGCATCTGTGTCTGGAAAGGTTAATCGTCTTCAGGACACAGTGCTCTGACAGGGTCCTGCCCTGCCGCCCTGGCACCGGCCCCATACCTCTCGTGCGGACAGGTGATGGAAGATGTCCTGGATCCCCATGCCATGCTCCACATCCCTCACCATCTCGAAGGCCGAGGTGATCAGGTTTTGGGTCATCACCTCCAGGTCTTTGACACCAGAGCGGAACCTCGCGTCACAGGGCAGTGGGGATTGTCAGCGAGAAGGGAAAAGGTGTTGTAGGACAGTAAACAGAGGCACAAACTCACCACCACCTTGCTGGGACAACACTGCTGGCTAGAAGCAGGGAGCCCCAACTGGCCAGGACATAGTGACAGCTCTTGTACATACACACGCACACACACAGAGCCGGCTCCAGTTTTTTTGCCGCCCCAAGTGGTGAAGAAGAAAAAAAAAAAGAAAGAAAAAGAAAAACCCGATTGAGCTGCTGCCCAAGAGGAAGAGAGGAAGTGAAGGACCCGCCGCCGAATTGCCGCCAAAGACCCGGACAAGCTGCCCCAATAACAGACAGAGTGCCGCCCCTTCCTTCGCTGGTGCCTGGAGCCAGCCCTGCACACACACAACAAGCCATGTCTCCACTTTTCCAAGCATGCCTACCACTCACAGTCTCCCCTCTTCCTGGAAGCTGAAAGCAGGGAACAAGAGGGACAGTCGCCCCCTGCAACATACCGGCCCCACCCAGGAGTTGACTAACTCTCCACTCTCATTCACTGTCCCTTGCTCTGTGACAGCGGATCCATCTGTAACCTCCTGCCCTCTCTACCTGACAATACGGGAGGGAGTACCTCTGTGACACAGAGCTGATTGCACAGCCCCTTTCTTCCACAGCTCGCCACGAGGGTAGGAAACGGGCCCAATCTGTCACTACCAAGTCAGGTCCCTGCCAATCCTCTTAGTCACCGGTGCCTAGCCAGGCCTGACCCATGCAGCTGGCACCATCCTTAGCAGTCTCAGCACAGAGGAAGGGAGCACACTGGGCTGACCCCATGCCCACTGCGAGAGCTGTCAGAGGGGGAAGACTCTGCCACCAGGCCCTGTGAGCAGAAGGCCCCTCTCCCCGGTTAAAATCCTCATAAAAAATGTGTTCTTCACATCCAGGATCCCACCCTTCATGTTCCGCAGGGTGTGCAGGTGCTTCTGAAAGGTCTCCTCTATCTCCAGCAGGTTCCGGGTCATCTGGGGACACCGGTGTCCAAAGAAACAGGGCAGTGGGGTTTGCTTCCCATCCTCCCAGTGGGCGAAGTGCTGCTGGCAGTCGCAAACCTATTGGCAAGTGCACTGCAGTGTTATCGGGTTTGTCTTCCCATTGCTCTGCATGAATCCCACCCTCATCCCCATTGACCTGTTACCTCAGCAGACACATTTCTAGGCTGTGGGAGCACTCAGTGGCTGCTGGGAGATGTAGTTCAACCCCATCCCATCTTGGCAGAGCAGCCACCCACCTTGATATTATTATTGTTATCTATATAATAAGACTCCAGGATTGTCACCCGTCTGTGTTTCACTCTGGAGCCTTGAATGTCTGTTGAGTCAGTGAGGAGGGATGGAAACACCTACAAGCATGCTTGGGAGCTCTTTCTGTTCAGAATATCACTAGGTTCAATCATCACTGGGTTTTGCCATTTGTTACCGCCCAATTTTTAAGGTCCCAGCTATTTTGACTTTATGAATTACACCCGTGCAAAGCAAGGCATATATCTATGCCATGCCAAGAGTCCGTGGTATCAGAGATAACTCAACCAAACAACTGTCAGGGAAGGTCTAGTTATTACGTAGTCCCACCTTGAGTGCAGGGGACCGGACTAGATGACCTGTCCAGATCCCTTCCAGCCCTACGATTCTATGATTCAACCATCACCCTTACTTTACAGCTAATTTGCATGCAACAATTTAATTGGCTGTATGACACACATACTGGATTACCTGGCCCAACTGCCACACCCATGTGACAGCACGGGCTTTCAGCTACTCATTTGTCTTGTCCTAGCACCAAGGAGCCCCAGGCTCATCCTAGGACCCCATTGTGCTTAGGTGCTGTGCAACCATAGACTACAAAAGACAGTCCCTGTCCCAAAGATCTTACAATGTAAAGTCAAAGGCCTGGTCTACACTAGGAAATTAAGTCAATATGACACTCAGAAGTGTGAAAAATCCAAAGCTCTGAGCACCAAAATTAAACCGACCTAACCCCAGTGAAGCCAGAATTCTCCCTTCAACCTAGCTACTACCTCTCGGTGAGGAGAAGCGCCTACACCAATTGGAGAACCCCTCCAATCAGTGTAGGTAGCGTCTTCACTGAAACACTGCTGCAGAGTTTGAAGTGTAGACACGCACACAGCTGACCTGGGGCTGCCTGCACCCCAGAAGCCTGAGTCTGCAGAACAATGAGGGAGCCCTGAATGCATGCAGGACAGCATGGCATGATGTGATGACGTTGCATGTGTTGAGGGGAAGGAGCGTCTGCCAATGTTCTCCACACATCACCACCAGAATGGGGCACTGTAATGAAATCTACCTGGAGCAGCAGGGACAATCAGACACTCTGAAAACTCCAGCTGATGCAGGAGGCTGTGTTCCCATCACCACTCAGGGCTGTCTACCTCCAGGGAGGGGCTCTCCACTGTCACACAGGGTTGTGTACCTCCCGCACAGCTCCCTACATCATGTTGGGCTGAATGCTATTGTGCTTTCAGTGTGAGGAGTGTTTGATGCCAGGCACTGAGCTGTTAACGATCACTACACAACTCCTGGTACTTGTTTCAGGCACTGTACAAAACACTGAGCGCCAAACTGCTCTGTCATGGAAACAGATGGATTTGTCCTGGTGCGCCTGAGAGCAGCTGTTGGCTCAAAGCAAATGAACGCCAGTAATTGTCAGGCTGAGATGCAGCCTCCTCTCGCAACGATGCCAGGGTGCCAATGCTGCAGTGAGATTATCATCCCGCAGGGCAATGCCAGGCCATGTCCCTAGTCCTGTCACCACAACGGAGGAATCATGTGCCACTTCCACATACCTCCAGGAGGCAGGGCCATCCTTACCCATAGGCAAAGTAGGCAGGTGTGTAGTGAACAATTTCCTGGTGCCCTGTGCAGCTGCTCCAGCCCCTGCTCCGGCTCTTCCCCAGGGCCAACACCCCTACTCTGCCCCCGCCCTGCTTCTTCCTGCCCCCGCCCTGCCCCTGCTCCGCCCCAGCCCCGTCCCCACTCCCCTGAAGATTGCAGCCAGGCCCGACCCTGCACTCACCGCATGGTAAGTGGAGCGACCCGGCCCCAGCCTGCTCCGCTCCCCTGGCTCCCAGCCGTGCTGCCAGTGAGTGCTGGGGGACGGTTGCCCTCCCCCCCAGCCTGGGAGCCAGGGGAGCAGAGCAAACTGGGGCCGGGTCACTCCACTTCCCGCAGGAAGTGGCCAGTCCCCTTCCCCCCATCCATCATGGAGGCCTGGGACCAGCCCCACCTCCTCCTGTGGAGGCTTGGTGCGGGACCCCACACAGCTCCCCTGCATAGGCCTGGGGCCAGCCCCCCCCCGCCCCCCACTCTCCCCCATGGAGGCCTGGGGCCCTACACAGCCCCTCCGCAGGAGTACCAAAATAGCTAGGGACGGCCCTGCCAGGAGGTCTTTACAGTGCTGAACAAGGGCATCCACTTGAGCAAAGATGATAGGCTGGTCCAGAACCCAGCCTTTCTCAGAAAGCCTGTTAGAAGTGCTGAAGGAGAAAATGTTTGTCATGCCCAACAGCAGCCTCAGAGGCAGGCACCGAGATAGGGAGTAGATTCTCCTAGGTGAGCATGTTATCTCCGTTGCTTCTCAGAGTCAGCAGCATGTTTATCATCCAGGGCCTTGCAGAAAAGGCAGAGCAGCACTCTGGGGACAGAAGGCAGTGCCCTGCTGGCACAAGGGATAGGAATGTCTACAAGAATTTCCTAGCTCTGGGGTCTGGGACATGAATCCCAGGGCAGGATTTTGCAAATGCATGTTATTTGAATTAAGAATCAGCCCCCAAAGGGCACATCAAGCCTGCAGACCCTCTCTCTGCTCCCCCTCCCAAGAGAGCCCTAGGAAAGGATGGAAGAGCTCACAGCCTTTGAGATGCCCCAGAATCTCTTCCCACTGACAGGGAGACAGGGCTGTAGGAAGACACAGGGAGATTATCCTACCCAGGAGCTCTGGGGAGATCACAGACCCTGAGAGCAAAGCTCAAGTACATAATCCCCATTCAGCTGTATTTGCCAGGTTTCGGTGCTGCTTGGGCGTTAATGTCTTTGTCATACAAAATATTGATCCAGCTCTACAAATCTGAAGCAGACAAGTAACACTTACACTTAATTGTGAAGGACCAGGCGCACACTTAAACCTGACATCCCTAATCATAATGATAGATTCTGGTTTTTACAGCTCAGGAGACTCAGGAAAGGGAGGCTGGAGCCCAGGGCCGGCTCTACTGTTTTTGCCGCCCTAAGCAGCACGCCAAATTGCCACCGCGGATGGCGGGGGCAGTCCGTGCGCCGTTAGGGCGGCATGCGCATTTCTGAGGCAGCGACAATTTGGCGGCAGCTTCTGTCTTCAGCTGGAAGACAGAAGCTACCGCCGAATTGCCGCCGCGGGCAGCTGAACATAGAAGCTGCCACCGAATTGCCGCCACCGCGGAAACGCGTGTGCCGCCCTAAAGGCGCATGGGCTGCCCTCGCCGTCCGCGGCAGCAATTCGGTGCACTGCTTGGGGACAAAAACAAACTGCCGCCCCTTGCAGATTGCCGCCCCAAGCACCTGCTTGGAAGGCTGGTGCCTGGAGCCGACCCTGGGTACAAACAGCCCCGCGGGGAATGCCTTATTTTTCTTTCTTAGCAACAATCAGGAAGAACAAAGAGGAAGGAGGCAGGGGAGAGATTCTCTGTTAATTTGGAGAAGTCCAAAAGCTCCGTCAGTTTGAGGATCACGGTTCTGGAATTGGGGGACGCGGCCATATACTTCTGCACTTTCAGTAGAGACACAGTGTTGAAATTCATAGGGAGTCCTGAACAAAAATCTGACACTTCTCCGCTACTGTAAGAAACTGACTCCTGCAGGTGAAGTTAGGAAGAGACCAAAGGCAGGAAAGGGGTCTGTGGTGGTGTGTGTTGGGGAGGGCTATGAAGCGGAGGTGAGATCTGTCACAGCTGGCTTCCTGGAGATGAAAAACTCTTCCTGATTTCTGGGAAAAGGCGGCACCACAATGTGGAGATGGAACGAGAAAAAGGAGAATAAGATTCCATGGCTGGAAGCCGGAATGAAACAAATTAAAAGACTAGAAAGAAAGTGCACATTTTTAACAGTGAGAGTAATTAAACATTGAATCAATTTACCCCGGGAGATGGTGGATTCTCCATCATCTGAAATCTTTAAATCAAGACTGGGTGTCTCTTCTCTACATCAACCACAAGATATGGGCTGGGAGGGTGCAGGAATCCCAAGTATCATTCTCTGGCCTTTGTTAATGCAGGAATTCAGATTAGATGATCACTAGCTCTTCGCACCTTAGGATCTATGAACCAAAGAATCTATTAATATCTCATGGGGGGGAGGCTGGGATGGGATCCTTGGCAGTTAGGGACTCCAATTCTGTTCAAAATCAATGTATGCTTGGCATCTAACTCCCCTAGGCTCCTTCGGAAATCCCAGCTGAAATTCCATCCTGGGTTGACAGTTAATCCACACTTAAAATTCAAGAGAGAGCTTGGACATCTAAATCCCTTAGGCGGTTTCGGAAATCACAATATGGATGCTCAGTCTGCATTAATTTTAATGGGAATCAGGCATCTAATTCACTTAGGCTGATTTCAAAATCTCAGCCTGTGATTTCAAGTTATAAGGAACGATAAACTGCATTGAAATTAAATGGTTCCTCGTCACCTAAAACCGAGAGCAAAATAGCAGAGCTGCCTCAGGCCCTGCTGGGTTGATCTGAAAAGAAAATGTAATAAAAATGGGGCATACCCTGGGCTGAAAGCAACCGGGCTTGTGATCATGTGCTGCCATCTGGTGGCCATTTCGTTTCAATTTGACAGCTGCAGGAATTAATGAAAAATTGGGCAGGAGTTTTCCACCACAGTTTTACTATCAAATATAAAGTCACATCCTCATTTCAACCTGGGCATTGGAATGTTGTTTGGACATACTGCTACTTATGTGTTTCAAAGACACACAAAAATCTGTCACACACACAAACTCATAAAATCTCTTTTTCCGTCTCTCTCAGACATCAAATTCATACATATGTGAACTCACAATTGACGCACACAAAGCCACTCACACCCAGAATCACAAATATACCAAAGTTACTCTTACATACATCAAACACCCACACAATCACTCACACATGTCAGATTTTCTCATTCACACACACACAAAATGACACACTCGCACACACAAGCTAGCACACATACCAAACTCACCCACATGCAAATCAAACACGCACTCTCAAAGACTCAAACACAACTCCCCTCTCTCTCTCTCACACACATACATACACACACACACACTTATCAGCTGCAACCTGGTTATTTTTGGCCTCCTTAGTATCAGAAATATTTGAAAATCTGCCCCATTTCCCCTGACTCAGAATAACCATTGCCAGACCGTTTCACCTCACAAAAACCTCAAGAAACATGCCATTGTGAGGCTGAGGTTGGGGTTGCCAAAGAGACCTATAGGATCTAGGTAGCCAGACTTCACTGAAATTCAACAGGACATGGGTTCCTAACTCCCTTTGGTTCCTTTGAAAATCCCAGGCTAAATCCATTCATGTCTGTGTGGTGCTGAGATACTGCAGGGTTTGGATGGGGGCAGAGGGGAGGAGGGAGAGAACAGCACCTTTTAAAATATTTTCAAAGGAACCCAAAGGAATTAGTTGCTCAACTCCCAGTGGAATTCAAGGGAAATTGGGCTACTAACTCCCTCAGAAATCTTTGACCATTCCAGCCTAAAACTGCCTGCATTGGGTATTTCTCTGGCCATATTATCACAGTGTCTACCCACCTCACAATCTTCACTTTGTGGGTCCACACAACACTTGTGAGAGGTGGGAAAGTGCTGTTACCCCCATTTTACAGCTGGGTATCTGAGGCACAGAGAGGGAGATTTTTAAAGGGCTCTAGGTACCTAGTGGGACTTTTCAGAAGTGCCTTGGTGCCAAACAGCCTTTGAAATCAATGGGATTTAGGGGCCCTGGGTGCATCTGAAAATCCCACTGGGCAACCCTTTAAAAACATGGCCCTGAGTGATTTGCCCAAAACCACCCAGATTGCCTGTGGTGGAGGAAGGACACGAACCCAGGCCTTGGCTAGCATTAGAGCCACTGGTCCCTGTGAAAATGATGCCCATGGGAGCCAACTGTGGTCACTCAATCAGGGTGAAACGCACACCAAACGGGGCAGACAAACTCCCAAAGCTGGTAGATATGTTGCACTTAAAGTACTGCACAAGATCTTTTCAGGGGGAATAAGGCAAAATGCCACATTTATTAGTAATACATGTATTCATTAACACTGTATCATATGCATATGATTTATATTACACTCATGCACTCACACACACACACAAACACACTCCGTCTTGTTGTTGTTACCAATTAGTTGCTCCCCTTAACTTCACTGGACAGATGAGTTAGATGGGGGAGGGGGTGGAGCCGGGCTTCTGCCGATCCGGATCGATGCTCCCATGTTGACAAGACGAGACCCAGGGTCCTCTGCAAGACACCTCACATTTATAGTATCAGGAGGTAGCCGTGTTAGTCTGTATCTACAAAAACAACAAGGAGTCTGGAGGCACCTTAAAGACTAAGGCCTTGGCTACACTGGCAATTCACAGAGCTGCACTTGCTGCGCTCAGGGGTGTGAAAAAACACCCCCCCTGAGCGCAGCGAGTGCAGCGCTGTAAAGCGCCAGTGTAATCAGCGCCTGCAGCGCTGCACACTCGCTCGCTGCGCTGCAAGCTATTCCCCTCGGAGAGGTGGAGCACTTACAGCTCTGCGAGAGAGCTCTTGCAGCACTGGCGACGCGACTACACTCGCGCTTCACAGCGTTGCCGCGGCAGTGCTGCCACGGCAGCGCTGTGAATCCGCGAATGTAGCCAAGGCCTAACAGATTTATTTGGGCATAAGCTTTCGTGGGTAAAAACCTCACTTCTTCGGATGCATAGAGTGAAAGTTACAGATGCAGGCATTATATACTGACACACATGGGGTAGGTCTACACTTACCTCCAGGTCCAGCGGTAAGCAATCGATCTTCTGGGATCGATCCCAGAAGTGCTCGCCGTTGACGCCGGTACTCCAGCTCGGCGAGAGGAGTATGCAGCATCGACGGGGGAGCCTGCCTGCCGCATCTGGGCCCGCGGTAAGTTCGAACTAAGGTACTTCGAATTCAGCTACGTTATTAACGTAGCTGAATTTGCGTACCTTAGTTCGAAGTGGGCGGTTAGTGTGGACCAGGCCCATATGAAGAGCAGGGAGTTACTTCACAAATGGAGAACCAGTATTGACAGGGCCAATTCAATCAGGGTGGATGTAGTCCACTCCCAATAATAGATGAGGAGGTGTCAATTCTAGGAGAGGAAAAGCTGCTTCTGTAATGAGCCAGACACTCCCAGTCCCTATTCAAGCCCAGATTAATGGTGTTGAATTTGCAAATGAATTTTAGTTCTGCTGTTTCTATTTGAAGTCTGTTTCTGAAGTATTTTTGTTCAATGGTAGTGACTTTTAAATCTGTAATAGAATGACCAGGGAGACTGAAGTGTTCACTTACTGGCTTATGTATGTTACCATTCCTGATGTCCGATTTGTGTCCATTTATTCTTTTGCGGAGGGACTGTCCGGTTTGGCCAATGTACATGGCAGAGAGGCATTGCTGGCACATGATGGCATATATAACATTAGTGGATGTGCAGATGAATGAGCCCTTGATGGTGTGGCTGATGTGGTTGGGTCCTCTGATGGTGTCACCAGAGTAGATATGGGGACAGAGTAGGCAACGAGGTTTGCTACAAGGATTGGTTCCTGGGTTGGTGTTTCTGTGGTGTGGTGTGTAGTTGCTGGTGAGTATTTGCTTCAGGTTGGGGGGGTTGTCTGTAAGCGAGGACTGGCCTGCCTCCCAAGGTCTGTGAGAGTGAGGGATCATTTTCCAGGATAGGTTGTAGATCGTGGATAATGCGCTGGAGAGGTTTTAGCTGGGGGCTGTATGTGATGGCCAGTGGTGTTCTGTTATTGTCCTTGTTGGGCCTGTCCTGTAGTAGGTAATTTCTGGGTACCCGTCTTGCTCTGTCAATCTGTTTCCTAACTTCCCCAGGTGGGTATTGTAGTTTTACGAATGCTTGATAAAGATCTTGTAGGTGTTTGTCTCTGTCTGAGGGGTTGGAGCAAATTCGGTTGTATCTTAGGGCTTGGCTGTAGACAATGGATCGTGTGATGTGTCTTGGATGGAAGCTGGAGGCATGTAGGCACGTATAGCAGTCAGTAGGTTTCCGGTATAGGATGGTGTTTATGTGACCATCACTTATTTGCACTGTAATGTCCAGAAAGTGGATCTCTTGTGTGGACTGGCCCAGGCTGAGGTTGATGGTGGGGTGGAAATTGTTGAAGTCCAGGTGGAATTCTTCAAGGGCCTCCTTTCCGAGGGTCCATATGATGAAGATGTCATCAATGTAGCGCAAGTAGAGGAGGGCCACTAGGGGACGAGAGCTGAGGAAGCGTTGTTCTAAGTCAGGCATAAAAATGTTGGCATACTGTGAGGCCATGCGGGTACCCATAGCAGTGCCACTGACTTGAAGGTATAAGTCGTCACCAAATCTGAAATGGTTATGGGTGAGGACAAAGTCACAAAGCTCGGCCAGGTTTGCCATGGCCTCATCAAGGATACTGTTCTTGACAGCTTATAGTCCATCCTCATGTGGAATATTGGTGTAAAGAGCGTCTACATCCATGATGGCCAGGATGGTGTTTTCAGGAAGATCACCAATACATTGTAGTTTCCTCAGGAAGTCGGTGTTGTCTCGAAGATAGCTGGGAGTGCTGGTAGCGTAAGGTCTGAGGAGAGAGTCCAAATAGCCAGATAATCCTACTGTAAGAGTGCCAATGCCTGAGATGATGGGGCGTCCAGGGTTTCCGGGTTTATGATTTGTTCCCGTACTGTAGCTGGGAATTTCTTGAGCAGATGGTGTAGTTTCTTTTGGTATTCCTCAGTGGGATCAGAGGATAGAGGCCTGTAGAATGTGGTCTTGGAGAGTTGCCTGGCAGCCTCCTGTTCATAATCCAACCTGTTCATTATGACTACAGCACCTCCTTTGTCAGCCCCTTTGATAGCAGCTTCCCTCTCATGCAAATCTATACCAGATTCAAAATCTGTGTCTGTGTCCATTGGTCCTTTGTGCTGCTTTCTTCTGGGTGTTGTCCCAATGCTGCAAAGAGGGTGTTTCCAAAAGAAGGTGCTTGCTTCTAACCCCAAGGCCGTCAGTATGTCTGCTTGTCTTTAATGAGCCCACTTGACAAATTTTATTGTCCTTGGGTCTGGCTCCCAGCCCCTCTCCAACTGTTGAGGCTGTCTGGAGATGCTGCCTTTCATGCCTTGCTCATCCACACCTCATTCATTCAACAGGGCAATTGATTAAGGGGGGTGGGGGAGATCTTGTTCTACTGCTAGCAAAAAGATATTTTTCTTCTATCTTATTCTATCCTTAGGGGCTATAACATTATACCAAGGGCAATGCAAAGTTTCTACATGAGGCTTTGACACAAAGTTTCCATATACCTAGGCTCATCAATACAAGGTTTCTATATGAGGCTTTGATACAAAGTTTCATGAAAACAGAGCTCACACGTGGGTAGACCCACTACAAGGTTATATGAAGAGGCACAATGTAAAGTCATATGAAAATTATCAGAGATTTATCTACAGGTATTCCAATATTTAGATTTACCAAGCCAGCACAAAACAGCTTCTGTATTACCTCAGTGGTTACTCAGAAATCCAAACAACACAGTTCCCTTAAAGTACCCAGACTCAGGCCTCCATCCAGACACACATGTCAAACATATGATGGCAATTTCTGAAAGCCTTATTTCATCATATAAAAGAAAAGGTTCTTCCAATCCCAAAGTATCAGCCACCCACACAGGTCTATTTATAACTTGGATCTTACCCAAAATACATGCTTATAATCAATCCTTATTAACTAAACTAAATTTTATTTAAAAAAAAGAAAAGAGATTTAGTGTTGGTTAAAAAAATCAATTTACATACAGACTTGAGTTTAATTCTTGAGGTTCAGATACATAGAGTCATTGAGCTTTGTAAATGCAGACAGTTCTTTTCAGATCAGTCGAGAGCTATTAAGTCAATGTCCATTATGGGGCACCGGGAATTCTGGGATCTCATTCTTTGTGGATTGCAACTTTCCCCATGAGCATCCAAGCAGATATGAGATGAAAAAGAATCCTGTCCCAGGGTCTTTATACATTTCCAGAAGCTGCTTGGCCATTCAGTCCTGGGTAAAATACTCTTTTGATGTGACTCCTTGTTTTCCTAACATCACTGGCAATTAGCATAGGGTAATCTATCCATTAAACAGTTCATATACAGGTTACCACAACCTTCAAAGAGACATATAGACAATAATACTATTTCAATAAAGTTTCAACATAAATGTTAATATTCCATTTGGATCTTGAGTCAAAGCGATAGTAACAGACAAGAATTGTTTGTTTACATCACAAGACCTGAGTAAACACCTATTCAGGGAGGGATTGTTCAGTGGTTTGAGCATCATCCTGCTAAACCAAGGGTTGTGAGTTCAGTCCTTGAGGGGACCACTTAGGGATCTGGGGCAAAATCAGTACTTGGTTCTGCTAGTGAAGGCAGGGGGCTGGACTCAATGATCTTTTAGGGTCCCCTCCAGTTCTATGAGATAGGTATATCTCCATATATTATATTATTCTAGTGCTCTAACAATGCGGGTTTGCACTTCAAAATTCTAACTAGCATTGAATAATTCCAATTATCACTTGCATACTATTCTCACGTGCCTCTACAGTTGGATTCTGGGTCACTTATCCTGCAGGATTTTGTTTAACTCTTTAACTGCCATGTGTCATACTTTCAATGGGATATTATATTCATAACGTCACAGTCCCTTCTTCCTCATCGCAGCTGGTGTTGTTCAGATATTCCCAAGGAATCGCCTCATGTTGGGTGCATATGTCTACACTGTGATTGTACAGTTCTGAGAAGGCAGCTGAGGTCAGCAAGCTGAGGCATCTACAGGGTCCTAGGCTGGTGTGTGTGTCACATGCTGTGTCTGAGAATAAAAAAAAAAAAAAAAAAAAAAAAAAAAATCAGGCAGAGATGAGCCAAGCACCCACTGCATCTGAGTGCCTGGTTGCTACAGGTGTTAGAAATTCACCTCACCCACCTGAGAATCATGGAGCTGAAAGTCCCCTTGGTCTTTCTTCATTTGCACTGTAAGTTTCTGCTCAGAACACTCTGGGCTCTTCCAAGCCAGCTGCTTCACTTGTAGGACATTGAACTAGAAGTGACTGAAAACATATTTAATTTAGTTCACAGCTCTGTTTGATTCAGAGTTACAGCACTTATATATGGGAAACAGAGGCTGCCAATGGGACAAACTTTGTGTCTGATCTATTTAAATAGTCATATTGCCCTGGGGTTCATTGTTAGCGTTTCTTGCCTCTTTCCAAGACTGGGGAAGATTCTAGGTAGAG
Source organism: Malaclemys terrapin pileata (assembly GCF_027887155.1). Taxonomy (NCBI): domain Eukaryota; kingdom Metazoa; phylum Chordata; order Testudines; family Emydidae; genus Malaclemys; species Malaclemys terrapin. The sequence goes on along the minus strand of NC_071506.1, from coordinate 143,873,683 downwards.
AGTGAGATGATGGATGGGACAATAGATGGATGGAAGTGTGCTTCAGAGGGAAGGATAGGGAGATTGCACATAGGGAAGAATGGTCAGATAGGTAGAGAGGCAAAGTAACACACTCTCACCTACATTTTAACTGTTCTTTTGTTTCCCTCCAGTCTCCTGCTGCGAAGCCCAAGTGGATCAGAATCCCAGGTCATTGGTTACTGGGGAAGGGGAGGTCTCCACACTGTCCTGCGCTTTCACCAGCAAGTACCAAACCTTCCACTAGTACCAGCAGCTCCCTGGGCGAGGCCTGACCCACCTGCTGGCCGTGAGCCCTCAGGAGAACGTTACCGAGCAGCAGTTCATGGGGCAGCCCCTGGAAGATGGGAAACACAGCTCTCTGCACATCACCAACTTCCAGCTGGGGGACTCAGGCAGCTACTTCTGTGTAGTGAGAGCACAGTGACACAGGCAGAGCTGGGCTCAGGGCAAAAACCCTCATCCTCTGACAGGCAGCTGGGCCAAGGAGCTGCAGGGACAGATCCCCAGCTGGTGTAAAGTGACTGTTGCTCCACAGGAGTCACTGAATTAGACCCCTAGCTGGTGCAAATCAGCAATATCTTCATTTACATCTCTGGGCCAGATCCTGATCTGGTGCGACTCAGATGCTCACTATTGTAGCTAATGGGACAGATCCTCAGGGGGTGTAAATCAGCTGTAACTCCATTGGAGTAGAGGGTTGAAGCGGTGCCTGGTTCTCAGGGACGGCTCTACCATTTTTGCTGCCCCAAGCAACAAAAAAAAAAAAAAAAAAAAAAAAAAAACCCGAACTGCAGAAGCACAAAAAAAAAAAAAAAGATTGGACTGTGCCACCGCAAGAATAGACGGAATGCTGCCCCTTAGCATGTACCGCCCCAGGCACGTGCTTCCTCTGCTGGTGCCTGGAGCTGGCCATGCTGGAGCCAAGCAGAAGGGACTGGCTGGTTTAGGGGACAGGGGAATGCGACACAGGGCCTTTCCCATCCGGCTCACTGGTTCCACTCATTCCCATCTCCCAGCCACCAAGATGGTTTCAGTTTGTCCCTTGTGGGCTGTATGTCTCTGGCCCACCTTTTGGCAGTCTGGACAAGATACCAAGAACTGAACAGGCCACACAGACGGAACTCCTTCCTCCTCCCCAGAGGGTTCTGACAGCAGGGCTGACACAAGGAGGAGGGAAATCATCTTGCCAATACCCAGGTAGTCCCCATCCTGGGGATATCCAGAGGAGTAGCTAATCTGGGATCTTTCACCAGCTGCTGCATTCCCTTTACATCCTCCTGCTGGTTCTGCAGGACACAGACATTGAGCTGTCCCACTACCCACCTGTTATGCATTTGAGCTGCATGCAGGTAACAATCCTTCCATCCAGTCATACATGAGATACAGTCGTGCAGAGATTGTCTGCTGGATACCATGTAACCCTCAAAAATCCAGTCCAGGGAAATGTCTTGGCAACACATCTGGATAATTTTGTTGCTCATCTAAGGAGAAATGATTCAAGGCTCAGCACAGCTCTGCCTTGACCTCTTAAAGTAAACAGACTCTTCCTGGGCAACAATTCTTAGCAATAAAGAGACTAGCTCTCCATGAGATTCAATGGCAACACACATCAGAACGATAGGAAGGAATTATTTTGGGCAGAGGATAATTAACCTGAGGAACTCGCTGCCAACAGATATAACTGAGGCAGAGAGCTTGGTTAAGTTCAAAGCCAGATGAGACTAAGAATAGTCCCTAGGTGGGCTATATTGCATCCTTGCTCTAACTAAGTAGACCCCATTCTCCTCCCAGAGATGGGAATAGAACCCAGGAGTCCTGGCTCCCAGCCCCCTGCTCTAACCACTAAACCCCACTCCCCTGCCACAGCCAGAGATAGAACCCAGTAGTCCTGGCTCCCAGCCCCTCCTTGCTCTAACCCAATAACCCCTCCCTCCCTCCCCCCCACCTTTAGGAAGAGGGCTGTGATTCTCTCTCTGGTATTGTAGTATGGGAGTTGACCCATATGACGCGACAAGGCTGATGAGGTGGGGAAGCTTGTCAGGGATGTTTTTGGGATGCAGTGTGGACAGCTCCTGGAACAGCTCTTTCAGGATGGAAAAGAATTGGAAGTTCGACTGCGCTTGCTCAAACCCATCCTGCAAAGCAATCACCAGGGGGAGAGAAAAAACTCAGACCCTGAAGTGAAAATCCAAGGGGTCATCTCATCTGCGTTTCTAGCAGGCAGTCTAATCCTGAGGAACAAGGTGACTCAGAGTCTATTAGGCTCCGAGTGAAAGCAGGACGCTCTGCCTGCAGGGCTCCAAGGTCCAAGTTAAACTCTCGAGGCCTTTTCGGTTCCTGCATCAAAGTAAAACTGCATTCACTCATCAGGGCTTGAGGGGCATTGGCAGAGCTGTATGTGAGCAGAGCCCCAGACTAGAACAATAGCAGTGCATGTACAGATTGGTGTCAAGTATCAGAGGGGTAGCCGTGTTAGTCTGAATCTGTAAAAAGCAACAGAGGGTCCTGTGGCACCTTTGAGACTAACAGAAGTACTGGGAGCATAAGCTTTCATGGGTAAGAACCTCACTTCTTCAGATGCAAGTAATGGAAATCTCCAGAGGCAGGTATAAATCAGTATGGAGATAATTACTTCAGGACCAGACTCCAAAGAGAAACTGCTGAGCTCCAGTTCATTTGCAAATTTGACACCATCAGATCAGGATTAAACAAAGACTGTGAATGGCTATCCAACTACAGAAGCAGTTTCTCCTCCCTTGGTGTTCACACCTCAACTACTAGCAGAGCACCTCACCCTCCCTGATTGAACTAACCTCGTTATCGCCATACTGATTTATACCTGCCTCTGGAGATTTCCATTACTTGAATCTGAAGAAGTGAGGTTCTTACCCACGAAAGCTTATGCTCCCAATACTTCTGTTAGTCTCAAAGGTGCCACGGGACCCTCTGTTGCTTTGTACAGATTGGGTTTACTGTAGGGATCCCCTCCCTTTCATGAGCCCTGGACGCCAACATTTGGCACAAGTTTTTACAACAGGGTGGCCAAAGGGGGACACAGCTCTGGTCCACTCCTCTCAGGGCTCCCCACTCAGCCTTGCCCTCTCTCCAACCCTTCCTGTATCTGTCTGGCAAGGCTTTGGAAGGGTGCCATATAGGAGGACTTGGAGAGCACCAGGATAGACTCGATGTGCGTCACTCCCTGCTTGCAGAGCTGTTTGCTGATCTCAGACAGGGCAGTGCAGCAGTTCCTCCAGAACTCAATCTCCTCCAGCGGCCCCATGCTCTCCCTGCTCTCCCCCACCTCCTTCGCTCTCAATACCTCCTTGATCTGGCAAGTCCAGTGGATCCTGGAAGCTGGAACAAAAAGTCAGACTAGGCCAAAGGAATTAGGGGTTTAGACATCGCTGATTTTAATGGGCACCAAATACCTTTCAGGCTCTGGGCTTTAGTGTCCAGTCCTGTCTCACAGGATATGAGAATCAGTCAAGGTTACTGGTTGAGGATTTTCCTCTCTCAGTTTCTCTGCCCCAGCATAATAGATACATTCCACTGCAGCGCATGTGGTGCTGAATAATGGACCCCAGTGGAATATGGTTAGAGCAAAGGAATGGGGAGTCTGAACTCTGGGGTTCTGTTTGCAGCTCTGGGTATCTCGGGATGTACCTATATGCAAATGGGGCCCACCTTGTCAGACAAGAAGTTCTGTTCACTTCAAGGCACCACTTGCGTTAGGAACAATAGCGGAATTTAGCCACTGATGAGCCAAGTCCTAGCATAGTTTTCGCTTTATTACTTATAATCAAGAAATATTGCATAAATCATAGAATATTAGGGTTGGAAGAGACCTCAGGAGGTCATCTAGTCCAATCCCCTGCTCAAAGCAGGACCAACACCAACAAAATCAAAGCCTGGCTTTGTCAAGCCAGGCTTTAAAAACCTTTAAGGATGGAGATTCCACCATCTCCCTAGGTAACCCATTCCAGTGCTTCACCACCCTCCTAGTGAAATAGTGTTTCCTAATATCCAACCTAGACCTCCCACACTGCAACTAATTCAATCTACAGCTTTTTACTTGTCCTGAGCGATCCATTCAATTGAATTTGTGTATACAGTAACAGAAGAATCAAACCAAGTCCCTCTAACCCAGTATCCTGTCTCTGACAATGGCCAATATCAGATGCTACATAGGAAGGTGCAAAAATCCCTCTAAATAGTCAATTATGGAATAATCTCTCCACAGAGGAAGTTTCTGTGTCCTGAAGCATGAGATTGTATAGCTCTTATACATTTTTAAGCTATTTAATGTAACTGTAGAGGTTCTTATTAGCCATAGAAATGCCAAATCCTTTTTAAATTCAGCAAAACTTAATGGACCAAATGAGATACTGTGGCAGTGAGTTCCACAGTTGAATTACACATTGTGTACAAACAGTGCCCAATAGGTTACTGCTTAGTTTCACTGGATGTCTCTTCTCTCAGCATAGGTATCGTCTACACTACAGCATCATTGCTGCTGCGCTGTTTCCATGACGCTATAGATAATGTAGACAGGCCGTAATACAGAACCAGGTAAAACACTACATACAATGTACTTGAGGAAAGCCACAGCCACCCTAGATTTATCATCAAAACACATGTACATATATAATAAATGAGCCTTGCTGGCGTTACGGCTGCCTGCTGGTTGCTTGGGATAAGGGTGGAGGTACACAGGCTGTGGGAGGGAGGGAGATGAGGGTGCTGAATAATGAAGGGGAGCTGATGAGAGCCACACAGATGGGGAGCTTAATCACTTAACTGCTTTTTTCTTGGTTTGCATTGGTGGGATACGCAGTCTAGCAGCCAGGACTAAAAGATAACGTTTTTTGTGTGTAGAGGGAGTAGATGCTCATCATTATAATTAACTTGAAGTTATTAATTATTATTAATTATTTCAATTAGAGTAGTGCCTACAGGCTTTTAAAAGTTGCTTTGGAATTTCTCTCAATTTGAATTCACAGCTAAAAACCAACAGGCTTGACTCTTGCAGAGTGATGTAGCAATCTGCTCACTCAAACAGACCCACCTGAGGTTCTGCATTTCTAGAGCATGTGCCCTAGTCACAGAATCAGGTAAGTGAGAGATGGAAAGCTCTATTAGGCCAGGTGCTATCTTGTCCAGGTCCATTCATCACCATGCATTTTTGACAGGTTTCCATGCCCCATTTAGGGCTTATGTCCCACCTTCCCACCCCATTTCCGTTGGCGCCGAAGATTGGCGTCGTCAGCCATTTTGAAAATTTTGTGTGGTGTTTGACTAGGGGAAGTGTTGTGTGTGTTTGTGCTTGGATACATGGAAAGAAAAAGGTTGAAAGAAGAGAGTGAGAGAGTTTAAAGATGAAAAAAGAAAGTTTGAGTAAGTTTTAGAGAAAAAAAGGAAAGAAAGGTTATTGGATGTGATTGAGTAAGGAGAGAGGCTGGTAAAGGCAGGTTATTCAAGAATAGAAAGAGAGGAAAAAATAAAGCAGTTAGAGAATCTGTGTTACTGAACACATGCAGAGCGAAACATCCTACCCCAGCGATTGTTGGTAGTGAAATGATAGCTGTTCCGGGTGGCGAGCCTGGGGAATTAGCCTCTCCTTTCGGTGGACCAATCAGAGGTTGTTTTACAGCGAGGTCACAGAATGCACTTTTTAAACCAATCCTGTAGTCCCAAGATTTTAAACAAGAGCCTTTTAGAAATGAACTATTGCGCAGTGGGTTATTTGAAAAACTCTAACCAATGAGCATTTGGCCATGTGTATAAAAACACGTATTTTTGCGAGCGGGGCTTTAAAACTGGAAGCCTAGACACAAAGACATGTCCATGTACAAGATGCCTACAGAAGCCAAGAAGCCGGAATTACCCCTGGGTGCACCAGTACGTGTTCAGAAGAGAAGGCCTCTTTACGCTTATTTTGCTAACGAGGCAGGACCGCTCCGGAACCCCGTGTTTCATCCTGAAATTGAACCAAAGAAAGAGGAAGACTTTATGGAGCCACAGCCATTTGTAAAAGAGAAAAAGGATAAAGTGCGGAAAAAAATGTTGTCGGATTTGGAGAAAGCTAACTCAAAGGCAGAGGTAAGACCCTTTTTATAACAAATTAATGAAAAATTACAAATGTTTTATAAATATCGATGGTTAAATATTTTTGTTTTTTATAGATAGGAATGGAAGAAGAGCCTATATACGAGGACATGGCAACCGAAGGACCATCAGAGGATAGCGATGTTGAGAACCACCCGATAGACCCCAAGTCATGGAAAGATGGCGACGTTGTTACGGTAAAAGCAAGTGAAAGCTTTACCAGTTGTGAAAAAATTATTACATTTACACACTTAAAAATGATTTTTTTGTTTTGTTTGGACAGATAACCAAGCCGGGTCCGTACAAGATTACTGCTCTGGTGTGTGACGAGTGGTCAACAGGTGCAAAGCCAGAAGCACATGAGGAGGTAAAAACAGCTTAAATTATTTGAAAGAAAAAAATATATCTATGTAAGCCACTGGTTAAACATTACTATACGGTTGTGCTTAATAATATGTTCTGAAACGATGATCGATGGAGCTCCCGCCAGTGGTGATTCAGAAACAAGTGACACAAACAGGGTGTGCAGCGAGCGATTGTCAACTGTAGAACCAAAAGAACATGATGAGGTAAAAGTTACTTAGAAAATCTTGAAAGAAATATAAATATAAACATATATAAGGGGAGGTTAAACAAGGCTATATGTTTGTGTTTAATAACAGGAAGGTGACACGGGGCCTGACAGTGCATCAGCCGGGGATGATAATGATGATGATTCGGAATCAGACGAGAGTACGATTGAGGTAGCATGAATAAACTGTAAGTTTTTTTATTTTTAAATGTTTGCAACAAAGAATTTAAAACATACTTTTACTTTGTTTTTGACAGACATCTTCAGAGGATGAAGAGGATAAAGAGAGGCGGCCTTTGAGCAGAATAACCGTGATATGCACCTGTTTTTGCATAAAGCACGATTTTTTTTAAAAGTCTGTAAAAAGTAAGGAGGGTGACCAGAAGAGCGGCGAAGATGAAGTTATGGCCGATATTATTAGGGCCGTTGTAGTAAAAGCCATTTACCACTGTATGAAAAAACAACTTTTGGAAAACTGTGCAGCTTGCGCAGTAAATGAGCCCAACCCTTTTAGTCACCCTTGTATCTTCTGGGGTCACTCAGAAGTATTTCATCAGATCAGACGTATTTCTTCTAAACTGAATGTGGCCCAGCTCCTAAATATAATTATAGCCGAAGGCTACAAACTGAAAAAGCTTAATATAACCACTGAAACTATAACTGAAGTTGTTAAAATGATTAGGGAGGTTGCAGAGACATCTGACCCGGTGGCCTTGCTGGTAGACCTGTCAAATGAAGTGGCAGCCAATATTGGCCAATCGGTGTGTAGCAGGGTTCATAAAATGGATTATAAAACTTTTTACATGCCAGCTTCTGACCCTAAAGGCTCAAAAAATATATATATATTGATTAAGATGTATTGTAAAATTAAAAAAAAGTTTGTATAACTTTTCTATATTTCTTTGCTTATGCATTAAATAAATGTGTATAGTTGTACCATATATTACTTTGCTGCTGCATTAAAAGCTTGTCTTTTTTTTTTTTTTAAGGTAAAATGTGTATAGATGCTTCTGTATTAAATAAAAACAAAAGCAGGAACAGGCTCTTGTGTATATGTGTGTTTTAAAGCAAGCTGGGTTAGACATGGCGAGGTTGCTAAAGAAAATTTATTACTCTCCTGAAGAAGTTGGGAGTTTTGGGGGTGTAACGCCCTTATTTCAGGCCACTAAAAGACACCATAAAACTTCAAGCGGCAACCTGCTTTCTGCTTAGCTTGTGGATCAAGATGCTCACACTTTATATAAACCGGCAAGGCTTAAATTGAAAAGAAATAAAATGGTTGTGTCTGATGTGGACGCGCAATGGCAGGCGGATTTGGTTGACATGGCCTCCTATTCTAACCACAACGACGGTAGTAAATATATTTTAACGGTGATAGATATTTTGTCTAAATACGCCTGGGTGGTAACCCTAAAGAATAAGACCAGGGAAAAGGTGGCAAAGGCGTTTAAAGCTATTTTTACACAAGGGTCACGTGCCTCAAAAATTACAAACAGACTGATAGTGTATGAGGAAAAGAGTTTTTAAACAAAGCTTTAAAGACTTTGTTTAAGCAACATGGGGTATACCATTTTGTTACCAATAACAAAGTCAAAGCCGGGGTCGTGGAGAAGTTTAACAGAACTTTAAAATCAAAGATGTGGAAGTATTTTACCACCCGTAGCACCTTTCGCTACATCGATGTGCTGCAGGCCTTCATAGATGGTTACAACAGAAGTTATCACAGAACTATTAGAGGATGCCCGATCGATGTGACACACAATAACATGCTGAGCATGTGAAAAACCATCTACAGGGATAGTTTTAAAATAAAGCCGCCACGTGTAATTTTTAAGAAAGGGGATCATGTAAGGGTATCTAAAACAAAGGGTACTTTTGAAAAGAGATATCAGCAAACCTTTACCTATGAAATATTTATCGTGTCAGGGGTTTTATTAAGAGGACAGAGGCCTATGTATGCATTACAAGATTACGGAGAGGAGGAAGTTGCGGGCTCTTTTTACCCTGAAGAATTACAAAAAGTAAACCCTAACCAGGACCGCGTTTACAGGGTAGAAAAAATTTTAGCAAAAAAAGGCCAGGGAAGGAATGAGTATTTTTTGGTGAAATGGAAAGGTTGGCCTAAAAAATTTAACAGTTGGGTTAAAGTGTCTCAAGTGCAAGATCTTTCATAAAGGGGGGGAAAAAATGACTGGAGTTTTTACATTACCTTACCAAGCAACGCCTCTATGGAGACTTTTCCTCAAAATACTAGTTCCAATTTTACAATACAACTAGCCAAGCCTTTAAATTTGATAGGCCAGTGGTATATCGCTTTATCAGAAATTCATTATTGTCACTCGTGGAACATACTCTTTTATGATACACCATTTACGTTAGCGTTGAAAAAAGAAATCCAAACCTACAACATAGACACCGGCTATTATTCAAGCATTCACCATTTAATAGAGAACATCAACAAGAATATCGACAAAGATACCGAAAAACCGAAGGTCAGCGTCATTTACAGCTCGGTGACTAGAAGGGTTCGGTTAAAAGCAAACGATGAAAATTACTTTTTTTCCACACGGGGAAAATTGGCAACAATATTGGGAATGCTTCCGGATTATCCATGTAGGATAGCACTGTACCCCGCAGACATTATGGGTGGATTTAACTCTTTATACGTGTACACGGACATAGTGGAACATTAGTTAGTGGGAGACTACTACGTGCCACTGTTGCGCTGTGTTCCCATCCGCGGTTGCAACAACGAATTTATTACCATCACGTATGACAAAGTGCATTACATCCCTGTGAGTAAGCAGCATATCGGAACCATTACTATTGAAATAAAGACGTATCAGAATGAACACGTTTCATTTAGTTTCGGGAAGGTGATTGTTAAACTACATTTGCACCCCAGAAAAGTTGAAGAATGGTGACTATGAAAAACTACGGGGACCCCTTTTTGTATAGGAACTACTACAAGGTCCAGGCTGGTTATGGCTTACTGGGATATCAAGGATTACCCGTTATGTATGGGGCCAGTTTAGGAGGGATATTTCACAGTCTTTTTAGAAAAGCCGTGCCGCTTTTGAGATGGGGTTTTGAAATTATTAAACCCCACATGAAAACAGCCACAAAAAATATAACCAGAACCACATGTCTAGCGCCGTTATAAACAAAATAGGAGCACACACACCACAGGAGGGTTCCGGTTTAGTGTTGATGAGGAGAAAAAGAGCAGCGTCGCACCAGCCGTTTAAAGGGTCTCTTTGGCCCTTTAAAAAAAAAAAAAAAAAGCTGTCAGAAGATGCCTCAGCCATAAACCTAAAAGGCACCCTAAGAAGAGGAAGCAACGTGTCACCCGTGGTAAAAGGGATACATTTTTAAATGGCTTTTATTCTTTGTGGTTCTGACGAATGCATCAAATCGGAACTGGATTTATTTCAAATAGCCCCCACACAAACCAGTATCGAGAATAGCTTTTATGTAGAGGTGCCGCCTTTGGCCGCTTTAACGGTAAATGCCCCTCTCACATTTTGTATTTCGGGACACAGGGATCATTATTTAGACCTTAACAACACGCTGCTGTACGTGTGCTGCAAGGTGGTAAAAGAAGATGGGTCAGACCTTGATGATGACACCAGGGTGGCCCTTACAAACTACCCCATTGCCACCCTTTTTAACCAGCTGGATGTTACTTTAGGCGACCGTCTTATCAGTCAGAGCAACAATTGTTACCCTTACAGGGCCTTGATAGAGCTAATTTTAAACTACAGCCATGACACCTTGCTACACAGTTTTCGACAGGAGGGTTTCATAAAGACACGGCGGGGGCCCACCAAAACACTCTTTTGGTCGGCACGGCTAATGAGGGGTTTATACGCAGGGCCAGACTAATGGCCAGCAGCAGGAAGCTGGATCTGTTGGGGCCTCTACACAGCGATTTGTTTTTTCAAGAAAAACTATTGCTGAACGGCGTGGACTTAAAAATTAAACTGACGTGTAGCAAAGATGTTTTTTGCCTCATGAGCAGGAATGCCAACCAGAATTATGAAGTTCACATTATTTCAGCGTCCCTGTTTGTAAAATGGGTAAAAGTGACCCCGGGGGTCCGTTTGGGGCACGCTGAAGCTCTAATGACCACCAGTGCTAAGTACCCGGTAGACCGGGTGGGCATAAAGATGTTCAGCCTTCTGGCCCGCAGTCGTGTCAGTAACCAGGAAAACCTCTTTTTGGGACAGCTACCCAAGCAGCTCGTAATCGGTTTTATAGATAACAACGCCTTCAGTGGCAGCTACGTTAAAAACCCTTTTAACTTCAAACATTATAACATTAATTTTGTTGCCTTGTATGTGGATGGTGAACAGGTGCCAGCGAAACCCCTACAACCTGATTTTGAGAATGGAAACTGTGTGAGGGAGCACATGCAGTTCATGCAGGTGACTGGAAAATATGTAAAAGACCGTTCGCTCTTGATTGACCATGGTGAATTTGCCCAGGGCTATACGCTGTACACCTTCGATCTGACCCCGGATCAGGAGTGCGCCGATCATTATTCTCTGATTAAAACTGGAAACCTGAGAGCGGAAATTCAGTTTGCAACGGCTCTACCCTCTACAGTTAACATGATAGCGTATGGGGTTTTTGATAACGTGCTCAAAGTGAACTATAGAAGAAACGTTCTGTTTGACTATATGTAATCATGAACACCGTGAAGCTAAGGCGTATTTTATTAAAGGACCCTTCTTTTTTAGATGTTTTTCCTAGTGACTTGTTTCCGAAAGGTTTTGTGTCCGGAAGACCTTGGGACTGTAGAAGGTTCGTGCCGGGGCTCGACCCTCCTGGGCAGGAGGGGAGCCACACCGACTCACTACCGGTGGAACAAGCAAACAGTTAGTTCGGGGCTCAGGCCCTCAGGTGCAGGGGCTGAGCAAACAAACAATTAGTTCAGGGCTCAGGCCCTCAGGTGCAGGGGCTGAGCAAACAAGCAGCTAGTTCAGGGCTCAGGCCCTTTGGTGCAGGGGCTGAGCAACAACACAACAGTTTAGAGAGCTCAGGCCCTTTGGTGCAGGGGGTGAGCAACAATATAGTGGTCAGGCTAGGCCCAAGGCCCTATACCTGAGCGCTGGGTGAGGGGAAGCCTGCCACCCGTGAGCAGGGTGGCAGGGGGGGACGCAGGCCCACCCACTCCACTGCGTCCCAGCCCGGGGCCCTAGCAGCGGCTGCTGTCGCTGCGAGTTAGTGGGGTGTCCTGACCGAAACACACTGACATCGGCTCGTACGTGTCTGCAGCCTGACCGGGGTCGGCTACCCCCGGGATACTTCCAGTTTCCCCCTCAGGGCCTACCTCGTCCGTGGCACTGGGCCCAGTCCAGTCCACCAGCATGGGTTCCTACCGGCCGGGGCTTGGTGGCAGGTCCGGCAGCTCCTCGGGGAAGTCCAGTGTGGACTCAGGCGGCTCCTCCGGGGTGGAAGGGCCCTGGTGGCGTCTCACCTTCGGGGTTGGTGTGGGGGAGTTCCAACAGCTCCTCCCAATGATGGGAACGGACGGACTCTGGTGGTTCCTCCTCGTAGTGGGCTCGGGGCAGCTCTGGCCAGTTAGGGCCACGGCCTCGGAGGTCTCCCAGCCGCGAGCTTCCCACCGCTCGTCTGCTCCCTGTGGTGGCTAGGGCCACACTGAGCTCTGGCGGCCAGCTTTTATACTTCCTGTCCCGCCCCTTGACTTCCGGGGGGCAGGAACAGGTGGCGGAGGCTCTGCCCACTTGGGTGTCTGTAAGGGCACTCCCTCTGCTGGGCAGGAGGGGAACCACACCGAGTCACTACAGGGACTTATTGTTAACACACACCCCATGACTTACCCGGGGAACATTGGCTGGCTCTCTATTTACCAAAATAGGGGCCTGGTGAGTTTTTTGACTCCTATGGATTTTCCCCAGACAGTAACTTTTTTCCTAAGTCTATTATGACTTTTTTAAACCGTAACTCTAATAACTCTAATAATGTTGTGTTTCATCAGAGACACTTACAGGACCCCCTAGCTGTAACCTACGGTTATCATTCTATATTTTTTAAAAACAACGTAATTTGTTTTAATCGCATTTTAAAATTGTACACCGATGATTTACCAGAAAATGACTGGCTGGTGGTGCAGTTTGTAAAAGGGAAAAGACCAGGCATGCCCAGGCATGTTTCAAACATGTTTCAACATGTCCAGACATGTTTGTCTTGTCATGAGTTTAAAGAGGCGCATCAATAAAGCACATCTTGAATTTTGTTTACGTCTTTTATTTTACACCGTTAACCATTTGATTTTTCGTTTTTTAACAGGGACATTTTTAAAAGGGGTGATGCTACTTATGGCCTTGACAGGCTCTAGCTCTGTTTTCAGACGTTCTAAAAATTGTTTATTGGTAACATGCCCTACAACGTATGTAGGCACGTTCAGCTCCGCCAAGGCTTTCATAAAAACATTCCACCCTTTAGGAGTCCTCTTGTTAGCGAAAGAATAAGAGCCGGTTACCCCCCTGACTAAATCGAGCCTGTGAGACCCCTCAATCGCTTCCTCACGGTACACAAAACTGCCATTATTGGCCCAAGAAGAAACATCTGTATGCTGCCTACGTTTATTTAACAATATTTCAGCTTTTTTCTTATAGCAAGGATTTACCCGATCCAACACCTCCCGAACAACAAAGTTCGATGAACCCCCCTGGACTTCAAAAGGTTGAATTTCCTCTTGCTCGGGAAGAAAGAGGTTTATTTTAGTCTTTTCCATTTCACCATGCTTGGCCAATACCATGTATCTTTGCAGGACCCCCTCGTAAAGATTAGCCTTTTCGTAGTTGGATAAACTGGTTCTTTGAAGAATGTCATTCATTTCTGAAGCGAATTGGCGAGTGGTTGTGGTTCTGATATTTTCTTCACCGCTAGAAGCACGCTTTATTTGTTCTAACTGGTGGCTAGGAACGAGGTACAATTTTTCAGCATGTTCCATTATCTGTTAATTAAAAGGCTTGACAGTAGAGGGAGTGCAAAGCTCAACAAAGGTCTGATAAAGCCTCCGGCCTGTTTTACAACTAGCTTTTTTCTTTTGAGGGATAGCTTTTTATCGCTCAGCTTTTTAATAATCCCCCATTTTCTTTTTAGGACACTTATTTGTTGGGGTTTTGGAGGAACGTTTCCTTTTAAAGTGTTGAGCACTATTTCTGAGATGGCCGCTACCAGGTCATCAAAATCATAAAACACATAATCCTTCCCCTCTTCTGGAGACCAGATATTACGCATATAACACTTATGACCCTCTATGTTGTCAGTCTTCTGATAGCACTGGAGACATTTTTTGCTTTTACACCTGTGATTTTTAATCTCGTAGAAGCCGCACTTATCGCAAAGAGTTCTGTTTTAACAATCAACTTTACCATCGTTTGCCAGAGCACTGTGCCTTTCTAAACAGGCCTCAGACCTGCAAAATAGCTTTCAGCTGGAGCATCTCTTTTTTTCAGCAGCTACTTCAAGGCACTCGGCGCTATTACACGTATGGCAATGGTTTTTACAGGCATGCTGGTGTTTGTGGTTATACATGGCGTAACAGTAGTTGCACAAATACAGTGCTCCTATAAAGGCTTTAATATTTAGGATACCGTAATAATGTTTTTCATGTAACAGAACAAAAACAGTTTAGGGGCGGTGTACACCAGCCATTGTAAAAAAGCACCAATTTCAATTTTCATGATACATGACGGTGATAGCCACCTCTAAGCACTCTTCAAAAGAACTCACGTCTGTAAAGCTAATCATTTTTTGGTCCGAAAGCCCCAACTCCTGATGAAGATGTCTAGCCCCCTCTAATAGTTGGGCATCTGTAAGTTTTTTATCTGATAAGAGACCCAGCACGCTACCAGCAAAACACAGGTTGTTACCCTGGCCATAGAGTTCCAGACCCCACAATCTTTGCTTTACTTTGCAACACTGTGAAGATGTTATTTAAAAAATCTACAGTGTTTAAATCTTCCCAAGGCCTCCGTAAAGAAAAGAGTGGGTGATTTAGCCCCAGGGCATCTAAGCGTAGCTGTACAAAATCTTCAGGGCCCACCTGATTATTAATATCATCTAGCAAATTTTGAATAGCAGTGTCACTGGCCGCCATGGCCTCTGTGAACCCCGTTACTCTGTCCAAATTAGCAAAATGAAATTCTTGAAAATATTCATAAGTGTTAAACTCTCTTCGGGGTCTTATCCAGTGTCTCACACGTTCCAAATACACCTTAGAAGGCGTATTAGGAGCGGGGGAAACTGGACCTTCAGAAGAGGGGGTCGGAGGGTCTATGTCTATTTCCCTTTCTTGGTTGGGGGGTTGTTTTGGCTTTTTTAAGTTTTTTGGCCAAAAGCCTTCTCAATTTTTTAGATTTTTTTCCCATTTTTTTCCCCAACCCGTCTTTACATTTTTAGGTTTCAGGTTTAGTCACACCCTCCCTTCCCCCTTCAACACACTTTCCACCTTTTCAATCAGTGCACGGGTATCTGTTATCCTTTGGTCTAAAACCACCCTTTCTTCTGGAAAATGTTGCTTTTGAAACACCTCAAGAATTAGCTTTGAAAACTTTTTATCTATTAAATGCTTAAGAGATGTACAAACACTAAACAGCTCATTACAAACAACAACTGATGCAGCAAGCCCTATGGGGAGATTGTTATTTGTAGCAAGGGTTCTGTGGGCCCCAGAAGCAGGGGGGCTGACTCCTTCACCCTGCTCAAACCCACCCTGGACACGATGGCTGCTACAGGGTTGTTTGTCTTTACGTTTTTTAAAGCTGATTCCTTCTGAGCTGGGAAGGCATAGGGTTGTTGCGAACTAGGGGCTTTGACCCCTTTGCCTCACTTACCAAGGTCCCTGGAAGCTGCAGAGGTAGATTTTTTAGCTCTGGAGGTGCAGGACGGTTCAAAATCGGGGAGTCTGATCCACTTTTCCCCACCCCTGAAAACTGTTGCTGTTTCAGAGGTAGATTTTTTGGCCCTTTTTAAGGCCAGCTGGCTCTGTGTAATGAGGGATTTGGATGTGCAGGGCTGTTCAAAATCGGTGGGTCAACACCCTTGCTTCCAACTGCAGCTGCCTCAGAGGGAAATTTTTTGCCCCTCTTTAAAGGTTGCTGGCTTTGTGTAATGAGAGATTTGGTTGTGCAGGGTTATTCAAAATCGGGGGGGTTGATTCCCTTGTTTCCAACGGTAACTGATTCAGAGGGAAATTGCTTGGCCCTTAAAGTGAGCTCCCCTTCAACATTTCCTCTTGAGGGATAACACTTGATAAGTCTGCCAATACACATAAACAAAATGTTTTTAGCACATAAGCCTGTATGTTCTTTTTTACTAACAATAACAAACATATCCCCTATATATATATATATATATATATATATTTTTTTTTTAAAGCCTTTTACACAACCCCGCTAAAACATTTTTTATAGAAAGGGGCTAAAAGCAGTGTTCAAATACAATGTAAAAAAAAATGAAGTGCTATTTCTGCTTACGCCACACGGGTGCAGTACAGCTCCAAAATTTTCAATAACTGCCAGCAAAACTTTTTTGTACAGTAAAACCTTTGGGGCAAAAGCAGCTTCTTTTTTTACTAACAACAACAAACATAAACCCCAATACCCGTGTTAATGCACAACCCCTAAAAAAATGTACACTATTTCCAATAACAGTTATTTCAAATACATATTTAAAATGGCCCTACCAGGTCATCAGAAGCTGTGCAGAGAATAGCCTTCCTTTGCTGCGGCTTGGCTTTGATAAGAAATCTTAAAAGAGCCAGGTTTCTCTGCACGCAGTTAGACATGTTTGTCAGGGAGATGCTCTTTTTTAAAATGGAAGTTTGATAAAAATAACTATTTTATGGGTTTTTTTTAAAGTGTATACACAGGGCCAGTCTGGGAGGAAAAGACCTGTTCTTAACTGGAAGGCTTCAGGCGTTGAAACGTTTAAATCCACCAGCAGATACCCATAGGGGTTTTTGGTAGCATCCTCAAAAGCCTCCAAAAAAGAATTGTGTTTTACCAGGGTACATTTGCCGGGCCAGAGTGGTGATTTGCAGTTTATCGTGGGGTTTTTTTTTTTTTTTTTTTTTTTTTAAAGAACCATATACTTAGCATTTAAATTAATCGTATGGCTTTTTTTTTCCCCTGACAAAACACGTTTTGCACAATGTACATAATACTTAGGTTTTTGTGATGCACGTATTTTGTAAAGGCTTTCTCGATTTCACCGCTTTCGGAAGCAGACTCCATTAGATCATCTATAATAACCATATTCATTTTATTACTAGGAAATAAATGTTCTTCATTAAAAGTATTAGGTAAACCTTCCAAAAATTTAATACATGGAAATTTTTGCAGCAACTCTTTATAGAATGGTTGCCAACAGCTATAACACCACACAATATTTTCAGGCATACATGATAACGACTTATTACCATTTTCTAACAATTGCTTTATAAAAAATGATTTTCCAGAATTTGAGGGGCCAGAAAGCAAACAGGAAAAGGGGTGAACAAACAGAATGTGGCTTTTCATAATAATCAATACCCATACGCAAGGTTTTAAAATCCTCCTCGAGGGCTCTTTTGTTGTAAACAACTTTCTGGGTTTTCTTCAGAGTTCTCGTTTCTATCAACCAGTGCTTTTTTACCCTTACAATTCCTAGCTGCTGTACCACAATTTCTTTTGGAACCTCTCCCGTGGGGTAATCCCAGACAAGTTCTTTTAAGCTTTCAAAATTAATTTTCTCGCTATTCCCCGAGTTGAGTGTGATCCCTTTTAATTTCATACAGGTCTTACCACTGGACAGTTTGTACCTGTATGTCTTAGGCCCTGCGGACACAAACTCCACAATGTGTTCTTCTGGGGGTATTTCGCTAGTCAAATCCCCTAAATAATCCCCTAGATTCCACTCCCCTTCTTTACTCACAAAAATCACAGAATCCTTATCATGATAAAGACACCGCTCCTGTAAGTGATCTAACAAGCGGTAGAGCTCTAGCCTGGCATAAGCAGTGGTAAAGCATGCTATAAACACGTTAGTGTTGCTGGAATGGGTGCAGCGTTCTTTTGCGTACTTCCAAGACACCACGGCTGAGTGTTTATCATTGATAAACTTGCATGCTGACACGTCGTAATAAGGTACAAAGACGTACCTAAAGAGCTCGTCGGGGTCCGTCACTATACTGGTGTTAGTCAAATTTGTTCGCTGACCAAATTTTCCCCACAAGGAATTTAAAAACAGCTTTGAGATTTGCCTTTTTGCAGGGTTTACCTTTATCTTGTTTAGACGCAGACATATGCCTTCTCTTTCATGGTACTCTTTAACGTACTGAGGTTTTTTTTTTTAAAACTCGTCCGTACACCAGTGAGGGAACCCTGAGGCCTCTTGTTTTTGTCTCAGGTGTGTTTTAATGTAGTCTGAAAACAGGGCATCTGAAGAGCGGTTAAAATGCCAGACTTCATAAATCTCAGCGATCCTGTACCCTTTGTTTAAAGCCTCCACCAACTCTATTGTGCATCAAGTCCCTGTTAGAGCCTTCTCCTCCTGACTGTGCGTGTAGGAGTCCTTTTGTCTTGTTTCTGCACAAAAGGCGCACAGTGGGAACATTTGTTTACCACCAACCCTGTATGGCAATACGGGAAAATACAGTAGGGTTACCATATTTAAAAAATAAAAAAAAAAAGAGGACACTCCATGGGGCCTTGGCCCCGCCCCTTTCCCACCCCCCCAACCCCACCCATTCTCTGCCCCTTCCCCAAAGTCCCTGCCCTAACTCCCCCTCCTCCCTCCCAGCCACGCGAAAAGGGCTGCCCGAGCACTACTGGCTTCACGGTTTGCCGGGCAGCCCCCAGACCCTGCGCCCCTGGCCAGCGCTTCCCCAGCGCAGCTGGAGCCCGGGAGGTGAAGCGCCCAGCCGGGGGTGCAGAGTCTGGAGGCTGCCCAGCAAACCGTGAAGCCGGTAGCGCTCGGGCTTGGGCAGCCCCCATGCCTCCGGACCCTGCACCCCCAGCCAGGCACTTCCCCTCCCGGGCTCCGGCTGCTGTGCTCCTCCCCTGACTCTTCGGCTCTGTTTAAGAGCCGAGCTGCCCGAGCACTACCGGCTTTGGGCAGCCCTCATGCCTCTGGACCCTGCGCCCCCGGAGCCCGGGAGGGAAAGTGCCCGGCCAGCGGCTCAGGGTCCGTAGGCATGAGGGCTGCCCGAAGCCGGTAGCACTCGGGCAGCTCGGCTTTAAACAGAGCCGAAGAGTCAAGGTAGGGAGCACAGCAGCCACAGGAGGGGAAGTGCCCGGCCGACGATATTTTTCCCGGACATGTTCGGCTTTTTGGCAATTCCCCCCGGACGGGGGTTTGATTACCAAAAAGCCGGACATGTCTGGGAAAAACTGGACTTATGGTAACCCTAAAATACAGGCCTCTCGGAAGGTACACTTTAACCTTGGCAATGCCAAAGTACCCTCTGATATCCCCAAAACCCTCATACACGATAATGGGGTGTCCCACAGGGTATTGTTTAGTCTTGTTAACAAAAGGGTCGAGGTTGGTAAAATCATAGTAATGAACTTGCTCCCCGGGCTGTGGTTTGTAATAAAGGCAGATGGTGTTCATTCTACCACCATAAAGGGTGTCTCTAGGAACCAAAGGCTGTGGCAACTTTTTTTCGCGTAAAAAATTCCCCACCCGGTTATTGTTAGCTAGCATAGCCTGCCATTCATGTTCCCACACGGTCCTTACCTCAAACCCCTGTCTTTTTAGAAATTCAACTTTAATCATGGTTCGGTTGTACAGTTGCCTGTAGGTCGCATTAAGCAACGGGTTGAAATCATTTTCACAATAACAGATGAGGCAGCTGTGAAAAAAACAGCCATTAAATTCAAAGGCTGTAGGTTTACCTGCTATGACAGCGTAACCGTCCAAAAAATAGGACCCCGCTTTAAACTCCCCACCCTGCAAAGCTTGTTGGATGTAAATATTCTCAGTGTGGGCTACGTACATCAACCATTGAATGGCCGGGGTGGAATATCTCTTCTGCTGTTTGTGGTAATTGTCTAATGGCAGAAGGGCTATGGTTCGCAGTTTTAAAAAATTAAACTGGTACATGCCATGCAAATCGAGGCTAATATAAGGTACTGAAAGGGATCTATACACTTAGTGACCACCTCATCATCATCCCATCCTGGGTTTTTAACAATCTGCTTCTCTGTCATTTTTAGAACTTCATTTCTGAACCGGTAGCAAGTCCCTCGCAAAATTTCAACATCTTTTTGACAATAACAGCACTGTTCTTTCTGGAGATCGAATTCGTTTTGGCGATTGTGTTGGTACCAGTTCAGAAATTCCTTTTTTTCTTCAGGCATCATGTATTCTACTCCAAAGTATTCTATCCCGGGCATAGGCCCCACATAGTTCTGATTTTCAACGGTGTTAAAAAAGTGTGGAAAGTATCCCTTGACTTCCTCAAACCCCATAGCTTTGGGTAACTTGCTGAGTTTCATGGGAAGAAAATTTAAAGAAGTAACTTTAACATGTGCTTGTTAAAAAGCAGGTAAAGAAGCAAGCTCCTTCTCTGTGATCCACTGACTCATAGAGGCTGCTTTGCTAACAGGAGCTTTGCTGCAAAAGCCTAATGTTTCATATTGTGCTTACTAAATAAATAACCCCTATTAGTCTAAAACCTAAGGAAAAACTTTTAAAATTGTGTGTTACTAAAAGCTTATGGTTTTAACTTTTATAAAAACTCCTCTGTAAAAGGGCTACATGGCGGGAAAAATGCTGGAGGTCTGTTTCTTTAGATAAGAATAAAACAGTTAAAAGGGAGAGGGGAAAGAGGAGGGGAGGGGGTGAGAAGGGAGTTGGCTCTTGTTTAAAATCTTGGGACTCTAGGATTGGTTCAGAAAAATGAATTCTATGATGCAGCTGTAAAACAACCTCTGATTGGGCCGATCCAAAGGCGGTGATAAGTGTGACTGGGTCTGAACCAGGAAAGTTGCCTCATTCTACAGAAAGACTGGAAAGGTAAGAATTCTCTCTCTCTCATATTCTCTCTCTCTTTCTGATTCAACCATGTGCTCTCTATCTTTTCCCTTTGCAAAGGGAGCTCTCTTTTCTCGCCCTGTTCTTTCTTTTAACCTCTCTTTTTTTCTTAACCTACATTGGTATTGAATAGTTTAAATGCTTTTTTATTTACTTTTTTACCCGGTGCTTACCAAACAAGCTTTGCCTTAGTAAATTCCCTTTTAAACCTAGTTTTTAATATTTTTAAATGCTTTTTGCTTAACCTATATTGGTATTAAATAGTTTAAATGCTTTTTTCTTAGCCACCCTTTATAGTTTTTGGCCATGGGGTTACTAAACAGAGCGCCTTGGTAAATTCCTTTTTTAAACCTAGTTTTTAATATTATTTAACTCTTTAAAAACAAATATTTCCTTTTTTCTTTAAGTTCTATCTTTCTATTCTTTCATAACCTGTCTTTACCATCCTCTTTTCTTGAATAACTTACCTCTTTTCTTTCAAATTTCCTTTTTTTCTCAAACCTTACTCAAAACTTTCTTTTTTCATCTTTAAACTCTCTCACTCTCTTCTTTCAACCTTTTTCTCTCCATGTATCCAAGCACAAACACACACAACACTTCCCCTAGTCAAAGACACACACACACACACACACAAAATTTTCAAAATGGCCACCGGCGCCAAACTTCAGCGGCAACGGAAACGGGGTGGGAAGGCGGGACATAAGCCCTAAATGGGGCGTGGAAACCTGTTAAAAAATGCATGGTGATGAATGCTATTGAGCGGTATACCACTAGCGACCATAAACTAGATGTGGAAACCGGGAAACAGGGTTCCAAGCTAGAGAGATGTGACAGTGCAGCCAACATGACACAGGAGGAGAGATTGAGACAGAGAGACTTCCTACTGCAGAGTCTGAAATAAGAGGGAGTACCAGAGAAATTTCCTCAAACTATCAAGAATCACAAAAAACTTTTCATCCCAAAGCTAGAGCAGCATTCCACTAGCACAGGACTGAACTGCAGCGGCAAATGGACACAGGATAAAAGCCCTGACCCGCTGTGATGCCCCCTCCTGTGTAGATGGTATCTGCTTTGGAGACAGACTTGACAGCCATTCCCTTTTACACTTTGGCAATACGCTGTATATAGCTTGTCATGCCAATAAAGCCCTACTGAATTGAAAAATGCAGTTTGGTGATCTACCTTCTGCCTAGCATCTGTCCTCCCCTCCTCTCCCTCCTCCGCTGCCACCCAATGGCCAGCCCATTGCTGAGTGGTGGTAATGCCACATATCCAGCAGCTCCCCACTTCTCTCCCCCTCACTTCTTCTCCTTCTTCTGCTGCTTTAGAAACAGCACAACTTATTAGTGGACAATGAAGGGACTGAGCCATCATATGCAATGGGGGGGGGGTGTCTTGGAGGAGGACAGGCAGTCATGGATTCTATAATGAACTGCTGAGTGTACCACTGCCCCTGCTGGATGGACTCAAACAATTCAGACATGCTTCTTAGCCCCTGCATTGCTAAGAGCTGAGGGAGAGTCTCCTTTCACCCAAGTGCTAGGGGTCTGACCTTCTGGAGCAGGAGGAACTACAGGTACATGTTCATTGCAACTGAGACAGCACACATAGGCATACCCAAGCTAGCTTGGATCAAACTAACTTGCTACAAATAGCAGTGTAACTGCCGCAGTATGGGGCTAGCTCCCTGCAAATGTACTGTACCTAGGGGCCAAGACAGGATTGTTCTCTGCCAGCTAGCCCATGCTACTGGAACTACACTACTAGTCTTCGCAAGCCAACTCAATTAAAGCTAGCTTAGATATGCCAACACATGCCTCCTGACTGCTGTGTACACATATCCTGAGTTCTAGATCTGCCTCTGCAGTGCGGCTCTGAGCCACCACCGTGCACAGCGCAGGACCTCTTGGCTGTCACTAGCCACCACATGTTCAAATCCAGGTGCCTCTAATATTCGCGGCCCCATTTTAGAAATTCAGAACCCGATCTTCAGAGGTGCTGAGCATCCCCAGCTCCTAACAGCGCCAATGGGAGTTTGTTGCTCTGCAGCTCTGAAAATCAAGCCCAGGGTGCCTCAATATAAGAACCCAAAAAACAGAGTGGCCACCTCTGAAGGGATTTGTTACCGTGAATGGCTAGATAGACAAGGTGGGTTAAGCAATATTGGACCAACTTCTGTTGGTGGGAGTGACCTGGGACAGACATGGCTACAACAACTCTGCATACAACAATGGCCAGAGAGACAGACAGGCATGGGGAGTCAGCTGCCGACAGAGGATGTCTACATCTGGCCCTGATGACTCAGGGCATGTCAAGGGGAACCAGCAGGCAGTCAGGCCATGCCTGGAAGCTGGTATTACAGACCTAATCTTTGCTTCCTTTCATCTTGTCTTCTGTTTCATGCTCCCTTGTCCCTAATCAAATCCTCTACACTTGCTGAATAAAATCCTCCCGCGGCTTCATCTCCCAGGGAACACGCCCATGGATGTGCTTCCCAATTCAGCCAGCGATCAGCTACTTGACAGGGGATGTCATTTCACTGTCGCAGCAGATTGGATTGGAGCAGAAGCTCTGAGCAGAGCTGACTTTGTGCATGTTACATTAGGCAGCGATGATCACTGGAACATAAGAGCTAGCATGAGCTCTTGAAAAGCTGCTGCTGGAAATCTGGATGAGTTACTGTGGTAACACACTGAAGGGAAACAATTTGAGGGGGAGGGGGACTCACACACCTGGTTAAGATAAACATCTAGGAGTTTTAAATGATAAGTCTGAAGAAAGGAATGATTGAAAAGACAGCACAGATCGTCAGTCTGAGACTGAGAGACAGAGCTTTTCACCTCTAGAGCATCAGTTCCAGTATTGTCTCACAGGTGGGGGACCAGCTGGCTTAAGGGGGGCAAGAAATGGGATATAGGGCCTTTCACCTCCAGGACACTGGTTCTGATCCAGCCCCACAAGAGGAGCATTGGCTGGCTGGCTCTTGGGAGGCAGGGAATGGGACACAGGGCCTTTCACCTCTACAGCAGTGGCTCTAATTTAGTTGATTGGTTAGTTTAGGAAGTGGGATGAAGAGCCTTCCAGATCTACAACAGCAGTTCTAATTCAGCCCCAGGTTGATGGCTTTTTAAAAAACAAAAACAAAACAAAAAAACCCCAAATATTAAAACTATTTTAAAGGCAGCTGGGTCATAATGAACAAACCTAGCAGATGTCTTCAGCTTGCCTGTATCTTTAATAGGGTAAAGGGTCAGGCTGCACTTCACTCCCTATATCAGGAGGCCATGAAGGTAACACTAGTTTGATTTAACAAGGTGAGCCCTATACTGGACATTTTTATGTCCCGTATAACTTCCCACTCTAACAGCTCCAGCAGCATGTAGAAAGGACCCAGATTGCTGCCTGTGTTTTAACCAGCATCTCATGTGGACCTGTGGTTACACCACTGCACTAGGACCCAAGAGACCTGACTTCTATTCCTGGCTCTGACAGAGATCTACTGTATAGCCGTGGGTAAGTTCCTGTGCCTGTGTTTCATTCTCACCCATTGTCTAGCTAGATTCTTAGCTCTGCAACAGGGAGTACCCCTCACCGGGTGTTTGTACAATATAGCACTGCAGGTGCTACTGTAATCATAATAGACTTGTTGAGAGCAGATTAGAGCAGCAGTCTGCAACCTGTTTTCCTTTGCAGGCCCCTAAAAATTTTGGAATGGAGGTGCAGCCCCCCCTTTGAAAATGATAGACATAGTCTGCAGACCCCCCATGGACCACAGATTGAAAACCATTGTTCTATGGGAACGATAACCTTTCACAGAGCCCTTAGACATAGTCTGCGGACCCCTGAAAACCACTGGGTTAGAAGAATTTTATGGTGACTAAAATGCCCAAACCCTTTCCAGGACAATGTTGACACAAGAATAAAAGGGGATAAACTGGCCAGGAGTAAATCTAGGCTGGGAATGAGAAGAAGGTTTCTAACTCTAACCCGACCTTCCTCCTGTGGTTTACTCATCTGGAGTGGGCCAGATTTTGAAAGATCTATCTCCTAGTGGGGTCTAGGTGCCTGGGCTTAGCACAACCTAGGTCTGAGCTTCTCACTGTGCAGGAAGGTTTAAAGAGAGGTTCTGGAACAGCCTCCCAATAGGAATAGTGGGTGCAAACAACCTAACTAGTTTGAAGCTGGAGCCTGATAAGTTTAAACGGGATATGACAAGGTGACCTCGGACAGCAGGGAACTGGACTCCATGACCCAGGAGAACCTTGTCAGTTCTATGTACAGTGGTGCAGCTGCAACAGTCAAAACAATGGCAGGGAATTTTAAGGGCCTGCAGCTCTCATTGACTTCAGCTCACCACTTGAAAACCAGGCCCCAAAAGAGTAGTGTAGACAAGGCCCAAGAGGCGGCAGTCTGGCCAAATGTCTAGTTATTTTACATGACCTTTGCACCCAGGTTTGGTACAAGTTAGGATATAGCTAGTGGCAGGATTTGCAGAGGTGCTAAGCACTTGTGACTCCCAGGAAGCCACAGGTTGCTCAGAGAGTTGGATCATCTGCGCAGCAGGCAGTGCTAGTAAAGGGTTTGGGGAAATACCAGTCTCCTCCGGGGGTGGGAGGGTCGGGGAGGAGGTGTGCCAGCAGACCCAATTCACTATCCAATACCAAGGAGGGTCTCCGTACAGCACTTTTGAGCTGCTTTTTGTCACCAGGCACTCATCCTTCACCAAAAGCTCTGTGAAAAAAAACAAACTTGTATTTAGGAAACTGACAGCATAACTGGAAGGAAACACAGTCTAACAGAGCAGGTAGGACAGAGAGTCAGGGTCCTATTCCCTGCTCTGGAAGGGGAGTGGGATCTAGGGGTTAGAGCAGGGGGCTAGGAGTCAGGACTCCTGGGTTCTATCCCTGATTCTAGGAGGGGAGTGGGGTCTAAGGGTTAGAGCAGGAGACTCTGTTCCCCTGCCCTTTACCCAAGAGGGAAGCAGGTGTAAAGTGCTACCATTCTCTTTGGGTGGCTTTTATCCTGCTTGCTCTGGGGTAAATGACTGCACGTGGCCCAGAGCAACGGAGAATCAGGAGTTCTGTTCCTGCGCTACCACTAAGTAGCTGTGACTTTGGGGAAGTCACTTCCTGTCTCTAGGCAATCCATCTGCTCCTTCTCCTTCTCCCTGAATTCAGTCCCTCTTCCTCCTCCTCTTCAAAGTCATTGGCTTCTTCCCAGTAAACTGCTCCCTTCCCTTAACAGCTGTTACCTGTTTTCACCTGCCCTCCTCCCCAACCACCCCCCCACACCTTCCCCACCTCACACTTGTCCCCTTCCTCTCCACCCCAGCCGCTCACTTGTTCCCTTTCTCACCCATCCTCCAACCTCCATCTGCCCCCACCCATACCACACATCAGCCCCACTCTTTTACTTGCCATCTAACTCCTGACTCCCTCTCATTAGCTCCTGCCCTCTCCTGCACCTCTCCCATCCCTCCTCTCTCACACCCGCCCCTCCCCCGTCCACTCACAACTGTCCCCCTCCCATCCACACCCTTCCCATTTGCCCTCTCGCCCAGCTTCTTCCTACCTGCTACTCCACCAACTGCCCCCCTCCACCATCTGCCTCTCCCCCACCTGCACCTCCCCTCCCCCACACCTACCCCCACCTGCCCCTTCCCCTCCCCGCCCTTCCCTCCACTTCACAACTGCCCCTCCCCTACAGCTACCTTTTCCACCTGCCCCATAGCTGCTCCCTCCCCCAGCTAGCCCCTCCTTCAACTTGTCCCCTCCTCACACACTTCCCCCTCCCCTTCACTGCCCACCTCCCTCCCAGCTACCCTTTCCACCTGTCCCTTCACAGCTGCCCCCTCCCCACCTACTCCCTCCCTCTGCAACCTACCCCCTCTCCCGCACACCCTTCCCTCCCTGCCGCTCACCTCATCTCCACATCCACCCCTCCCACAGCTATCCTTTCCCTGCTCTCCTCTCCCCCAACCTGCCCCCTCACCTCACACACTTCCCCCTCCCCTTCACATCTGCTCCTCCCCTCACCTGCCCACCTCCCCCACAGCTACCCTTTCCACCTGCCCGCACCTGCTCCCTCCCCCAGCCAGCCCCTCCTTCAACCTGCCATTCCCCTCACTCCTCTGCCATGCCTCCCCCACCCCTTCCCACCTGCCCCCCACCTCCCCCACAGCCTCCCCCACCCCTTCCCTCCTGCCCCCCACCTCCCCCACAGCCTCCCCCACCCCTTCCCTCCTGCCCCCCACCGCCTCCCCTACCCCTTCCCACCTGCCCCCCTCCTCCCCCACAGCTTCCCCTACCCCTTCCCACCTGCCCATGCCCTCACTCGCACTTCCGACCCCACCTCACCCCTGCCCCGCAAGCTCCACTCCAACTCGCTCCTCGGGTCTCTCCCACCGGCAGCGTCTCCCCGAGCAACGGACGCTCTGGAGAGGAGCGCGAGCCTGCTGGGGAGCCAATGAGGAAGGGACCGGGGAAGTCGCGCGCGCCGCTTGAGTGACGGTTGGTGAGGGGTGCTTGGAGGAGCGACTAGGATGGGAAGCAGCCCTGTCAATCCTACAGAGAGAGATGCCTGATTGGAGAATCAGGAGGAGTGGCGGGAGCAAAAGGGAGGGGTGGGACTAGGACAAGTTGTCAATCTTGCCCAGTGAGGCAGCTGATTGGAGGGAGGGAAAGGACGGGAAGGAGCGGGGGCTCCTCAAATTCCCTGAGGGAGGGACTCAGTCCAGACGTCCCCAGGACCCCCGTCCTTGCCGCGCGGGGGCGGGGGTGTGGGGCGGAGGAGTGTGCATGGAGTTTGCGCCGCCCAGATCCCTGACCGAGACCGGGGCCCCATCGCGCCAGGTGCTGCCCAGACCCCCCCCCCCCCCCCCACGAGATTGTGGCCCTGACATGCCGGACGCTGCCCAGACGCGCGCGCGCACACACACACCCCAGTTCGATCGGGGCTCCGTCGTGCCGGGCGCTGCACAGACACACACACACACACCCCAGTGCGATTAGGGCCCCGTCGTGCCGGGCGCTGCACTGACCAAAGCACTTTCTGGAACTCGGGGCTCCGATCCCCGTTATGTAAGAGGCAGGCGGTGGTGGCGTGCAGAGCCCCAATGCCCCGCACGGTCACAGTCGATCTCGCCCACGCGGCTGGATCCCAGCTCCCTCCCTCTGGCGAAGGCTTCCCCAACACCCTGGGTCAGCACAAAGATCCCCAAGGAAGGAGGCACGCGCAGCCCATTGGCCGCCTCCCAGGAGTGGTCATTAGCTGAAGGCCCACAATGCTGCGCAAAGCACCACCCACTGCATTCACCCGCCGCACGGACTCGGGGAGCAGCTGGGACATGGGCCGAGCCCTGAAGAGCGCCCCCTGCTGTGTCCTGTCCCCCTCCCCACTCCCTGTCCCCACAGAGGCCCCTAGCACCGCCCTGGGGCCAGCCCTGCCTTTCAGGAGAGAGCGCCCCCTGCTGATCCCCTCCATTCCACAGAGCCCCTGTCACCCTGGGGCCAACCCTGCACAGGCCAGGAGAGATTCGTGGGGGCTCGGGGACACTATCTTGATCCCTCCTCATACCTTCCCCAAGACAGGCGTCGGTCTCACCTGCCCCCTCCCCCCCCCCCCCGCCACACTTAGCTGCGCCAGGCACTGGCATCAGCTCCGAGTGAGGGCCTAGGTGAAGGGAAGTGTCATTAGCACTGTTTTAAATTGAAATGCAGTCAAGAGCACTTCTCGCCCCTGGGCTTAATTATGGTCCTGGAGATTCTGCTCAGCCCCTCCCCCATGCCCATAAGCACCCCAGGGGTAAATGCAGGTCATCTGGATAGAATGTGGCAGGGGCTGGGAGCCAGGACTCTTGGGTTCTCTCCCCAGCTCTGGGGGGATGGGGGAGGGGGGTCTAGTGGTTAGAGCAAGGGGGCTGGGAGCCAGGACTCCTGGGTAATATACCCAGCCCTCTCTAGTACCCTTTCTATGCCTCAGTTTCCCCATCTCTAACATGGAAGCTGATTCTGCCCTATGTGCAGGGGTGGGGTGGGCAAGCCCTGCTGGCAGAAGCGCCGGGGGAGGGGGCTGGGACTCTAGCTTGGGAGTTGCCTGCCATCTCTTTAGATGGGGAAGCTTGGGCTGCAGGTAGCTGGAGATCCTGGCACAGCTGGGGTCATTGGCTTCCAGTGCTGCCAGCACGTTATCGGAGCAGGACCAGCCCGTCTGATGGAGGTTGCGGGGAGGCTCAGTAGAGTCATTGGGTCTGCAAATTGGAGTGAGAAACAGGTTGCTGCACTGATAGTGAGTGGAGAGCACTCCCTACACCCAATGCACCACTTGGGGGCGCTGGGCTGCAGGGACCAGGGTGGGGGTCTCAGCAGGGGGAGCTCTCCTCTGGCAGGCAGGGCTGGGCTCAGGGTGGCGCTAGGGGGGCGCTGTGCTGCAGGGAGTGGGGCGGGGACTCAGCAGATGGCACTCTCCCCTGACAGGCAGGGCTGGCCCCAGGACAACACCTGGTGGAGCTGGGTTGAGACTAGAACTGGGAAAGGCTCTAGATCAGTGATTTCCCTACACCCCCCCTGAATTTCCCCAACACTCCCCTCCCCCAGTTTTGTGAACTAGTTACATGCCAAACCTGGTGGCTGAACTTTGCGACTTTGTCCTCCACCCACAACTATTTCACATTTGGGGACAATATATACCTTCAAGTCAGCGGCACTGCTATGGGTACCCGCATGGCCCCACAGTATGCAACATTTTTATGGCTGACTTAGAACAACGCTTCCTTAGCTCTCATCCCCTAATGCCCCTACTCTACTTCTGCTACATTGATGACATCTTCATCATCTGGACCCATGGAAAAGAAGCCCTTGAGGAATTCCACCATGATTTCAACAATTTCCATCCCACCATCAACCTCAGCCTAGACCAATCCACACAAGCGGTCCATTTCCTTGACACTACTGTGCTAATAAGCGATGGTCACATAAACACCACCCTATACCGGAAACCTACTGACCGCAATACTTACCTACATTCCTCTAGGTTCCATCCAGGACACACCACACGATCCATTGTCTACAGCCAAGCTCTAAGACACAACCGCATTTGCTCCAGAGAGAGACAAACACCTACAAGATCTCTATCAAGCATTCTTAAAACTACAATACCCACCTGCTGAAGTGAAAAAACAGATTGACAGAGCCAGAAGAGTACCCAGAAGTCACCTACTACAAGACAGGCCCAACATAGAAAATAACAGAACGCCACTAGCAGTCACCTTCAGCCCCCAACTAAAACCTCTCCAGCGCATCATCAAAGATCTACAACCTATCCTGAAAGATGATCCCTCACTCTCACAGATCTTGGGAGACAGACCTGTCCTCGCTTACAGACAGCCCCCCAACCTGAAGCAAATACTCACCAGCAACCACACACCACAGAATAATAACACTAACCCAGGAACCTATCCTTGCAACAAAGCCCGATGCCAACTCTGTCCACATATCTATTCAAGTGACACCATCATAGGACCTAATCACATCAGCAATGCCATCAGGGGCTCATTCACCTGCACATCTACCAATGTGATATATGCCATCATGTGCCAGCAATGCCCCTCTGCCATGTATATTGGCCAGTCTCTACGCAAAAGAATAAATGGGCACAAATCTGACATCAGGAATCATAACATTCAAAAACCAGTAGGAGAACACTTCAACCTCTCTGGTCACTCAGTAATAGACTTAAAGGTGGCAATTTTGCGACAGAAAAGCTTCAAAAACAGACTCCAACGAGAAACTGCTGAACTTGAATTAGTATACAAACTAGATACAATCAATTTAGGCTTAAATAGAGACTGGGAATGGCTGAGCCATTACACACATTGAATCTATTTCCCCATGTTAAGTATCCTCACACCTTCTTGTCAAACTGTCTTAAATGAGCTATCCTGATAATCTCTACAAAAGTTTTTTTTCTCCTACTGACAATAGCTCATCTTAATTAATTAGCCTCTTAGAGTTGGTTGGGCAACTCCCACTTTTTCATGTTCTCTGTATGTATATATATCTCCTCACTAAAAGAAGAACAGGAGTACTTGTGGCACCTTAGAGACTAACAAATTTATTAGAGCATAAGCTTTCGTGGACTACAGCCCATCCGAAGAAGTGGGCTGTAGTCCACGAAAGCTTATGCTCTAATAAATTTGTTAGTCTCTAAGGTGCCACAAGTACTCCTGTTCTTCTTTTTGCGGATACAGACTAACACGGCTGTTACTCTGAAACTTATCTCCTCACTATATGTTCCATTCTATGCATCCGAAGAAGTGGACTGTAGTCCACGAAAGCTTATGCTCAAATAAATGTGTTAGTCTCTAAGGTGCCACAAGTACTCCTGTTCTCTTTGCGGATACAGACTAACACGGCTGCTACTCTGAAACATGCCAATTTAGTGACTGTTTGGAAATTTGAATTGAAATTGAAACATTAATACACACTTTAAAAGCATATACAGTGTATGATAAAATACGTGTATCTGAAAAAGTATAATAGATTTGAAAAGTATGAACATAGACTAGCTTCCTTATACAGCTGTTGTTTTTTATGACAATGTCAGTGCATTCATTTTGGTGATGTTGGCCAACCTAATAATTTCAAATGATGATTTGTAAGCAAAGTCTAAATGAGCTCTCCCTGACAGTTCCCGATGAGCTGGGGGTTGGGGGGAAAAGGCTTCAGGGCCAGATTGTATTTACATTCACACCTAATCTACCTAGGTATCCAGCAAACAGAGCTGTGTTGCCCAAGTGATATATTTTGGCTGGGGTTGGGTTACAAATCACTTGAATGCAGGGTGGGGGGAGGGGAGAATGAAATATTGTTGTTCTTATTGTATGAGTAAAGGTCAGTAGAACTGTACTTAGCCTGTGCTGATTGAGGGCATCAAGTGAGAGGGTGGGGACCTGTCCCCCTCCACTGTTTAAAGACAGAGTTGATTAGGCCCCATAGATAGTCTTTTGTTCTGTTAAGTGACCACTGCAGCTGAAATCACTGATAATCAGGTATCAGGGGGTAGCCGTGTTAGTCTGTATCTACAAAAACAACAAAGAGTCTGGTGGCACCTTAAAGACTAACAGATTTATTTGGGCATAAGCTTTCGTGAGTAAAAACCTCACTTCTTCGGAAGAAGTGAGGTTTTTACTCACGAAAGCTTATGCCCAAATAAATCTGTTAGTCTTTAAGGTGCCACCAGACTCTTTGTTGTTTTGATAATCAGGTCTAAGTGCTTAGTTGTGCTGTGGGGACAGTGTTTCTGTGGAAGAGATGGCCCAGTCTGCACTAGCAGCGAGGTTCCCGCACTGAGAGCTCAGCTGAAATCACTGAGAGCTGGTGGAACCTCAAGAGACCAACTCGCCGAGGTCACAGTGGCAGATGGCAGCAGAAGGTGACTGCGCAGGGCCATTGCAGGGTGGCCAGACAGCAAGTGTCAAAAATCGGGACAGGGGGTGGGGGGTAATAGGAGCCTATATAAGAGAAAGACCCAAAAATCGGGACTGTCCCTATAAAATCGGGACATCTGGTCACCCTAGGCCATTGGCAACAGAGCGATGGAGTGAACGGTGGCACAATGAACAGCAGTGGCCAGAGCGAACAGTGAGCAGCTGGAGGAATGAGCAAGGCACTTTCTTGCCCCCCACCTGGGAGATGAATTCACGTGAAAGCACCTCTGAACTCTGAGTCTCCACTGACCAAGGACAACACCAGCGAGTGGGGTGCAGTGGAGGGAAAAGTGAGGGGCACGTTAAATAAACATTTGTTTGTTGGACTATATTTTAGTGACTTTGCTCCAGAATGCTAGATTTGTGACTGGGAATGGAAACTTACATAAATATGTTTCCTAGTAGGCCAAGATTTTTAAAATGCATTATTTGCCAAGGTTGTTATCTCATATCGTTGCTATCTTGAGAGGTCATTATGTTGGGGAGTTTCTGTACTAAACTTTTTAATTATAATTAATTTTTACATAAGAATGATCATACTGGGTCAGACCAATGGTCCATCTAGCCCAGTATCCTGTCTTCCGACAGTGGTCAAGGCCAGGTGCTTCAGAGGGAATGAACAGAACAGGTAATCATCAAGTCCCCTGTTGCCCATTCCCAGCTTCTGGCAAACAGGCTAGGAACACTCAGAGCATGGTGTTGCATCCCTCCCCATCCTGGGTAATAGCCACTGATGGACCTATTCTCCAGGAATTTATCTAGTTCTTTTTTTAATCCTGTTATAGTTTTGGTCTTCACAGCATCCTCTGGCAAAGAATTCCACGGGTTGACTTTATGTTGTGTGAAGAAGTACTTCCTTTTGTTTTTTTTAAAACCTACTGCCTATTAATTTCATTGGGTGACTGCTAGTTCTTGTATTATGTGAAGGATTAAATAACATTTCCTTATTCACTTTCTTCACAACAGTCAAGATTTTATAGACTTCTATCCTATCCCCCCTAGTTGTCTCTTTTCTAAGCTGAAAATTCCCAGTCATTTTAATTTCTCCTCCTGTTTCATACCTCTAATCATTTTAGTTGCCCATCTCTGTACCTTTTCCATTTCCAATATATCTTTTTTGAGATGGGGTGATCAGATCTACACACAGTATTCAAGGTGTACACGTACCATGGATTTATATAGAGGCAATACGATATTTTCTGTCTTATTATCTATCCCTTTCTTAATGATTCCCAACATTCTGTTTGTTTTTTTGACTGCCACTGCACACTGAGTGGATGTTTTCAGAGACCTATTCACAATGACTCCAAGATCTCTTTCTTGAGTGTTAATAGCTAATTCAGACTCGTTCGTTTTGTATGTATAGTTGAGATTGTTTTCCAATGTGCATTACTTTGTTGATAAATGCATTGAATTTCATCTGCCATTTTGTTGCCCAGTCACCCAGTTTTGTGAGATCCCTTTGTAACTCTTCGCAGTCTGCCTGGGACTTAACTATCTTGAATAGTTTTGTACCATCTGCAAATTTTGCCACCTCACTGTTTACCCATTTTTCCAGATCATTTATGAGTATGTTGAACAGTAATGGTCCCAGTACCGACCCTTCAGGGATACCACTATTTATCTCTCTCCATTCTGAAAACTGATAATTTATTCCTACCCTTTGTTTCCTATCTTTTAACCAGTTACTGATCCATGAGAGGACTTCCCTCTTATCCCATGATGGCTTACTTTTCAAAAGCCAATTTAAATTAAATACATTTTTTTTAAATTATATTTTTTTTAGAAATATAGACCTGTTCTGTGTTTTGGTGTAACTTGCATTATCCTAACAAAACATTTACTTTATTTATATCTCTTTTATATATCTCATCTGCCCTGACACCCCCCCACCCCGTAAATTCGAACACCCCCCCTAATTTCAATTCCTGAGGAAACCACTGCTCTAGATTCCCTTCACTGCCCCCCTGGACCAGCCCATCCCCCATCGATCTCCACATTCACCCATCCCTTCCCTCACTCACCCATGCCCCCCTCCTGCCCAAGTCAATCCTGCCAGAAATCTTTGGGGTTTCTCCTTCCCCAGCCCCGCTCCCCCATCTTCTGCAGCACTGTGATTATAACAACTCGGACCAGTGGGGGGAGCTGGTGGGGGGGGTGAGGGTGGATCTTGCCGAGGCAGGGGGCAAGTTAAACAGAAGTTAAACATTGACGGCTGGGCAAGGTCAGGTCCCTGTGGGCACAGATGCCAGCACCACCCTTCCCAGCTGATCCCCCAGGCTCCACGCCATGGGGCAGCCCTGGGAGCCACACCCGAGGGCACCTGGCCTCTGCCACCAGCTGCCAATGTTTAACTTCTGCGCAGGGCCCTTCCCAGCCCCCCACCTCCTCGGGGTGTGGGGGGGACGCGCCAAGCCACGGGGAGCTTGGGCAAAGACATGAATCCCCCACATCTTGGTTTAGACTGAACATTGGGGTCAGTGCCAATGTCTGCTGGTGCCCCTCACTCCTGACTCTAAGCCCCTGCTAGCCCAGCCCTGGGCTCCCTCCAGCTCTACCGGTGCCCCTCACGCCCAACCCGCAGCCCCTGCTAGCCCAGCCCTGGGGTCCCCGAATGGCTCTGTCTGCCCCCACAGTTCAGCTCAGGATCGGCTGGGACCTGTGGGCATGGCTGGAACCGGCTGGCTCACAGGAGGGGGATCTGTGTGCAGGGCTGTTTGCGGGGACCTGAGGCATGAAGGGGCAAATCCCGGACAGGGCAATGACCCCTGTGACATGAAATGCACCAAGGCAAATCCAACGGGGGCATGAATTTAAAGGGACAGCACCAGGATTCTCCTCCACTTCCCCCATTGGCTGGCCAAGGCAGGGGAAAGGGCGGGTCAGGCCCTGATTTGTTAATTACCCAGCAATGACAGCACACAAATGGGTTTTATAGTGTAATCCCCAGCCCCAGGTCAATGCCAGCCTGGTCAGTTTCCATTTGGCTTCTCGTCAGTTTCACTTTGTAGCTCTCATGCTCCAGCCCCTGCTGTGATGTTTGGGTTGCAATCAGGGCAAGGGGGTGGGTCAGTCGGGCTATTTTAAATTCCAATCTGTTTCTGCTGAACCTAAATTTGGGGGCTAAGTATGACCATGGGCTCAGGCTATGTGTGCACAGGGAGAGCATGTGGGTGTGCACTGGCATGGTACATGGAGGAGGGCAGGTGTGTGGGTGTGCAGTGTCTATGCACAGTGGGGGAAGTATGCATGCGGGGAGGAGGGGTATGTGGAGTATGCCCAAGTGCAGGTGCTGTGTGCTCGTGTGGTGTGCAGCAGCTGAGAGTTGCATGCTGCAGGTATAAGAACATAAGAATGGCCATACTGGGTCAGACCAAAGGTCCATCAAGCCCAGTATCCTGTCCTCTGACAGTGGCCAATGGCAGGTGCGTCAAAGGGACTGAACAGACAGGTTATCATCAAGTGATCCATCCCCTGTCACCCAATCCCAGCTTCTGACAAACAGAGGCTAGGGACACCATTCCTGCCCATCCTGGCTAATAGCCATTGATGAACCTATCCTCCATGAATCTGTCTAGCTCCTTTTGAACCCAGTTATAGTATTGGCCTTCACAACACCCTCTGGCAAGGAGTTCCAGAGGTTGACAGTGCGTTGCGTGAAAAAATACTTTCTTGTGTTTGTTTTAAACCTGCTATCTATGAATTTCATTTGGTGGCCCCTTGTTCTTGTATTATGAGGAGTAAATAACAATAATTTACTTTCTCTATACCACTCATTTTATAGACCTCTATCATATCCCGCCTTAGTCACCTCTTCTCCAAGCTGAAAAGTCCCAGTCTTATTAATCTCTCCTCATACGGAAGCTGTTCTATACCCCTAATCATTTTTGTTGCCCTTTTCTGAACCTTTTCCAATTCCAATATATCTTTTTTGAGGTGGGGTGACCATATCTGCATGCAGTATTTAAGGTGTGGGCATATTTTGACTGCCGCTGCACATTGAGTGGATGATTTCAGAGAACTCTCCACAATCACTCCAAGATCTCTTTCTTGAGTGGTAACACCTAATTTAGACCCAATCATTGTATATGTATAGTTAGGATTATGTTTTCCAGTGTGCATTACTTTGCATTTATCAACATTAAATTTCATCTGCCATTTTGTTCTTCAGTCACCCAGTTTTGTGAGATCCTTTTGTAGCTCTTTGCAGTCTGCCTGGGACTTAACTATCTTGAGTAGTTTTGAATCATCTGTAAATTTTGCCACCTCACTGTTTATCCCTTTTTCCAGATCATTTATTAATATGTTAAATAGAACTGGGCCCAGTACAGATCCCTGGGGGACACCACGATATACCTCTGTGCATTCTGAAAACTGACCATTTATTTCTATCCTTTGTTTTCTATCTTTTAACCAGTTACCAATCCATGAGAGAAACTTCCCTCTTATCCCATGACTGCTTATTTTGCTTAAGAGCCTTTGGTGAGGGACCTTGTCAAAGGCTTTCTGAAATCTACATACACTATATCCACTGGATCTCCTTTGGCTGCATGCTTGTTGTCCCCCTCAAAGAATTCTAGTAGATTGGTGAGGCATGATTTCCATTTACAAAAAACATGTTGACTATTTCCCAACAAATTATGTTCATCTATGTGTCTGAACATTTTGTTCTTTATGATAGTTTCAACCAATTTGCCCAGTACTGAAGTGAGGCTTACTGGTCTGTAGTTGCCAGGGTCACCTCTGGAGCCCTTTTTAAAAATTGGCATCACCTTAGCTATCCTTCAGTCATTTGGTACAGAAGCTGATTTAAATGATAGGTTACAGGTGACAGTTAGTAGCCCTGCAATTTCACATTTGAGTTCCTTCAGAATTCTTGGGTGAATACCATCAGATCCTGGACACTTATTACTGTTTAGTTTATCAATTTTTTCCAAAACTTCCCCTAATGACACCTCAATTTCCTCACTAGGACTTAACTTCCACTTTAAGTTGTCATCCATCCCCGGGGAGATGGGGGTGAGGGTGACAGACAGGCTCCACCCCAGTGCGTTCTTTTTGCTTTATTAAAGTCTCTTCTGTCACTGCCATTTCCTGCCCAGACTCCCTGGTTCATAGATCTGCCAACTGTAAGGCCAGGAGGTACCACTGCGACCATGCAGTCTGACCTCCTGCGTAACCCGGGCCAGAGAACCTCACCCAGCAATTCCTGCATCAAGTCCATATCTGGTGGTTGAGCTAGACTGGCTCTTCCCACCAGCCTCAGGGGTGGGAATCTGCACTGTCCTGTGGGGAGGTGAAAAGTCCCATCTGAGCCGTGGCTGAGGCTCCTGGCATGTTGCCTTGGCCTGGCATCACCAAAGTTCTGTCCCCATGCCTCCCAAGTCATGCTGCAGCAGTGGGGGCCATCCATGGGCTCCAACTGAAGTCAATGCTCTGGTAGCACAGAGGCTCCTAGACGGCGCTTTGCTCCTCCTGCCCATTGATGGTGACACTGGCCTCGGTCATGGAGCATGGCAGCTGCTCAGTGCCGAAGGGACGCCGGCAGCGCTGGGCCGTGGTGCTGCCCACTTGTGGGCTGTAGACGGTGGAGGTGAGCTCCTGGCTGGGCAGGGCAGTGCCCGCACGCAGCGCCCTCCACCTGGCGATGAATCTGCAGTACCTGCGGAGAGGGGGACACAGTCACTCTCACATGGGCAGCCAGGGTGCAAGGGGGCCGGGGGGGAGGGACAGGCTAGAAACTAAGGAGCTCCCTAGAGCCCAGCCCCAGCAACTAATGCCACTAAGAGCATCTCACTGGCAGAGGGTGTGCCAATGCCCAAGCTGCCTGTATGGCATGGGCACAGCTTGACATCAGGGCACAGGCAACATAGCAGGAAGACGAGTGTCCAAGAATGGAGTGGCAACAATGCATGGGCAGAGAAGGGGTCTGGTTGGGAGGGGGAGGATCTCACCAGCCTGGGGGCAGGGGACGGTCAGAGTTTTTTGCTTGACACAAGAAGCAGTGCTGCCCCTTGCACCCCAGGCTCCTGCTCCTGGCCCTTTGTGGCACCAATGGGCCCATGGTGGGTGGGGGAGAGT
Organism: Malaclemys terrapin pileata; assembly: GCF_027887155.1. NCBI lineage: Eukaryota > Metazoa > Chordata > Testudines > Emydidae > Malaclemys > Malaclemys terrapin. The sequence goes on along the minus strand of NC_071506.1, from coordinate 143,835,365 downwards.
TAACAGCCGTTCGTACTCCAGCCGGCCCTGGCAAGCAAGCTCTCTATGCAGGAGGAGGCTGTTATGCAGGGTGCCAGCAACAGGGGGCAGCACAGCAGGCAGCAGACCCTGGCATGAGAGACCCCCTGCCTGGTGGGAAGGGGCTGGGAGCTATAGTGGGACGTGCAGTCCTGGCTGAACTCCCCCCAGGAGCTGGGTTCACCCCCAATCCTGACATTTGCTCCAGCCAGAGATGTGGGGCTCATAGAATGGGAGCCCATGGACCAGCAGGGCTCTGTGGGAGGAAACCCAAATCCCCATTACCCCAATCCCTCAGGTACCACGACGGCAGAGCGATCCCCTGGGCTCGGGTCCCTGTTCAGACCCTGAGCTCTGGCTGCTGGCTCTGCTGAGATGTGGCAGCTAGCAGGAGCTGCCCAGGTGCAGGCTCATGTGCCGGGTGTGAAAGGACAGAGCAGGCTGGCACTAGACTGGCCTGGGGAGCAGAGAGAGCAGGGGAGAGTGGGGTTACTATGCAGCTAGCGCCACACACACTTGCTTTGCAAACCAGCCAGGGTGCAGGCAGGGAAGGGGCAGACTGTGGAGGAGATGGCAGGAGCAGGTGAACTGTGACCCCCAATGGCTGGGCATGGGGGGTGCAGGCCAAGGAAGGCACTGGGGAGACACTGAGCTGGAGGTACTGGTGGCTTGGCCCTGGAGAGGCAGCAAGTGTGTGTGGGGGGTGTCATTCCAGGGATGGTGGTGTGGTGGAGCTGGGCACTATCTGTGGGGAAAGGGGGATTTGGGGCAGAAGGGAGGGGTGGATGGAGGAGCAGAGGGGAGGACGCCAGGGGACTCCGATGGGGGAAGGACTGGGCAGAGGTGTCAGAGTCAATGGGGGAGCAGAACCCACGAGGGCTGGGGATTTTGGGGGTAGGTCAGCAAGGGGACGGGGCAGATCTCAGGGTCTTCCATAGGCTGCTGACACAGGGAGGGCAAAAGGAGGCCTGGGATCAGAGGTCAGGGGCAGCTCCCAGACAAGGGCAATTCTCCAGACTTGGGGGATTGGAGTGAAACTTCAAAAGCCCTGAGTGAGGGATGGACCTGACCCCCCGGGCTCACCACCCACCCCTGGAACAGGGCCCGACCTCCATGCTCATTGCCCACACCGGGAGTGGTGCCCGATCCTGGGCTCACTCACCAGGATGCACTCACACCCAGGGCCGACGAGAGGGGGGGGAAGCTGGTACAAATTACCGGGGCCTGGCGGTCCAGAAGGGGGCCCGGGGCCCAGCTTCCCCCCCCTCTCGTTGGCCCTGTTTAGCCAGTCTGCCCTTGCTGGGGGACCCGAAAAAAAATTTTCACCAGGGCCCAAACCCACTCTTGGCGGCCCTGCTCACACCTGGAGTGGGAGCTGGGCTATGGCCAGATGTGAGGACTAGAACAGGAGGTGTAGGGCAGCAGGGGTGCGTACTAAGGAGCTGCCTGGCCTTTGATCATCCCCAGCAAAGATCCAGGGATCACAGCCCTTGCAGTGGCTTCCTGAGGGGAGCGAATACAGGCTGTCCCCCCGGGGATCTGGATTGCAGGGATGCAGGTTCTGTGCCTGACTTGGCCAGTAACGCAGGGCTGGGCTCACCTCACCCCCAGAGCACCTTCAAGGCCAGGCACAGGACACAGAGCCCTATCTCTGCACTGGGGTGGGGCAAAGCTGGATTGGGGGGGGGGAGTTGCCCAGGAAGGGGGGCTGGAGACAGGGGTTAAATCATAGAATATCAGGGATGGAAGGACCTCAGAAGGTCATCTAGTCCAACCCCCTGCTCAAAGGGGGACCAATCCCCAGACAGATTTTTGCCCCGATCCCTAACTGGCCCCCTTAAGGATTGAACTCACAATCCTGGGTTTAGCAGGCCAATGCTCAAACCACTGAGCTATCCCTCCCCCCGGAGAAGTAGGTGGGGAGAGACATCAATTCCTGCTCCAGCCTGTAGGGTGGCCTGACGGAACCATGAGCACACCTGCAGCATCATCTCCCCCCCACCCCGATCCCCTTATTAATCCCCGTCCCCAGCAGCCCGTGCCCCGCCCGCACCTAGAGTGGGCCATCCGCTCGCGGAAGAACTCAGTGCAGAAGAGGACGAGGACGGGGCTGACGCAGCTGTGGGCATAGCTGAGACAGATGGTGAGCTGGTTCAGGTAGAAGGAGGCAACGGAGGGGGCGGCCGTCAGGTTGACCAGCTGTACCACATGAAAGGGTGTCCAGCAGATGAGGAAGGCAGTGATGATGGTGAGCGCCATGCGGGTGACTCGCCGGCTGCGGGCCGAGCAGCGTCGCTGCGCCCGGTGCATGGCCCGGAACAGGTGGTGCAGGGTGAGGGAGTACAGCACCGTGATCACCAGCAGCGGCAGGAGGAAGGCCGCCAGTGACTGGTAGAGCGTGTACCAGTACAGGCTGCTGGGGCCTGGCAGATCCATGAGGCACAGCTCCGTCTGGTTCTCCCGCTGCACCCGGGCATACAGCATGGCTGGCGTGGCCATCACCAGGCTGCTGGCCCACACGCCGGCATTGATCAGGGCCGTGCAGCGCAGTGTCCGCTTCTGGCCCACTGTGGACGAGTACACCACTGCCACGTACCTGGGGAGAGAGTGGCCATCAGGAGGGGCACAGAGCAGGATGGGGGGGTGAGGCAGGGAGATCTAGGGGTGACAATGGGGCTGGGGATGAGACAGCTGTTTTGCCCCATGTTTCAAAGAGGGGACAGAGTTCCTAGCTGCCCCAGCTTGAAGAGGCCAGGAAACAATGACCCAAGTGCTGATGCAGGGGGTCCCTACCCTCAGGCCCTGAGCAGGGGGTGCAGACCCCCTACACCAGCTCAACACTATCTGAGGGGGCTGGGCAGGGGGGTTTGCTGGGGCTCAACTTCACCCCTTTCTGCCCTGCCACACCCCCACCTCCACCGGAGCCCTGCAGCCCCCATCCTCATTTCAACCCTGCCCCGCCCCCAGCTCCACCTGTGCCCTGCGGCGCCCCCCTCCCATTCCAGCCCTGCCATCCCTTAGCTCTGCCTCTATCCTGAAGCCCTCCCACTATTCTAGCCCTGTTCTCCCCACCTCCAGTATTCCAGCCCTGCAGCCATTCGGGCCCTGTGTGAGTTCAGCCTTTGGGGGCTTGTCCACCCCCCAGGGTTGCCCCAACCCCGCAGGCTACAGCCTGTGCTATGGCTGCCAACACCGCAGCTGTGAGAGTGACACTAGCTGCCCAGAAGTAAAGTGACCATATTTTCCCAAAGGGAAAACAGGACACCCCATGGGGCCAAGGCCGTGCTGCAGAGCATGCCCTGGTGGGTACCTGTCCACGCAGAGCACGGTGACGATGGCCACGCTGGTGAACTGGTTGTTGAGGTCGAGGGTGGTGACAGCACGGCACAGAAAGTCCCCGAATATCCAGCCGTGCTCCTGGACAAGCTGGTGGATGATAAAGGGCATCCCCACCAGGAAGAGCAGGTCAGCCACGGCCAGGTTCAGGATGTAGACGTCCGACACCAGCTTGTGCTTGCAGCTCAGCACGATGGAGATCACCAGCCCGTTGGCCAGGATGCCGCAGCCACAGATGAGGGTGTACACCACAGGCAGCACCAGTGACAGGGCCGGCCCCAGAAGGCTACCCCAAGCTGCAGACCCCTCGGTGTCCAGGGGTAGGGAGCCCAGCGGCTCCAGCTCGCACGGCATCAGGGAGAGGTTGGGGGGCCCGGCATGCAGAGCGCCAGAGAAGATGTTCAGGCCCAGGGTGAAGTCACTGCTCCTGTCCAGCAGAGCAGCCACACCTGGCCCCAGGTGCGACACGTTGGCATGCAGCTCCTGAGGCTGCCCCGAGTACTGTGGCATGGCCACTGCTGGGGCAGGGGGCACCCAGTGTGGGTCAGAGGGTGTCCAGGGATGGACCCAGAATGCACCAGCCCCCTTCTCCTGCCAGCACTCGGGCTGTGCTGCTGGCCCAGGAGGGGGCCCTTGGGAATGGGGGTGGCCCCTAGACGGGGACCCGTCAGCTAGCGTCCCCACGACGGCTCCCGGGCTAGCTGCTGCCCGCTCCCCCTGGCCGTCCCCAGGTGGCGGGGGCGTGGCGCCCCGTCAACCCCAGCCTTTAAAGGCACTGGGGGGACCCCGGCCTCGTTGAGTCCCGGATCCAGCCCACGGGAGTTGCGTGGCTAGACGACGCCCAGCAGGGCACCTTCCCCGGGGCACTGCGCTGCGCGGCTGGGCCCGATCCCCGCGGATCCGGAGCCACTTGCTCCTGTCCAGGAGCCGCCCCGGCCACTCACCGGTGCCTGGATCCCGGAGACAGCCCCGACCAGACTGCGCAGGCTAACGGCGCCGGCGGATGGAGCCGCCCCCGCGCCCAGGGCTCGGTCAGAGGCTCGCGGAGCCCCAGGCTCTTCGGGACCCCCTTGGAGCTGGGCCCGGCCGGTTCCGCCTGCGGGGCCGGGGGAGCCGAGATCCGTTGAGCCGCTGCCCCCCCAAACAGCTCCGCGCAGCCAGCCCCTGTCCGCGCCCCCGCTCCCAGCGGGGGAAACAATGCGGGCGGGAGCTCAGAGACAGCCGCCTGCCAATGCTCCGGGGGGGAGGTCACGGCAAAGCGCAGCCGGTCGCGGGGGACAATGCAGCCGGGTGTGAGGGGGGTTGGGGGAAGAACGCAGCCTGGGGGGGGGGGGGTAGGGGCGAGAATGCAGATGGGGGAGGGGAGACAGTGCAGCCGGTCGGGGAAGGGGGAAGGCGGGGGAGAGGCGAATGCAGCCCAGAGGGAGCGGGTGACTGTGCATTGGGGGAAGGGGAACCAGCTGTCCCCTGCGCCCAGCAATTCAACCCTGTGTGAGAAACCAGCAAACACCCCCCCCCCCCAGTCTTTCTGAGCTGGTGGTGAGTCAGTGGCCCAAATCACATCTACATCCCTTAGTGCAGCAGGAGCAGGCCCCACGGTAACATCAGCCTGGCCGGAGGGAGGGGGGCATGCCTGGGTAACTGGATTGGCAGGAAAGTTGGTGGCTCCCCTGATGCCTCCAATTTTGGGGCTCTTCCCTGTGCTGCAGGGGCACTGCCAGTTCTCCCGCTACCTCGCCATCCAGGGGTGTGGAATCCCCAAGCCGTGCCTACCTGCATGGAAGATGAGCCACCCTGTGACATCTCACCTGGGACAGGACAGTAGGGGATGTTGTAGGTAACACTCCAACCCTGCCAGTGTGGGGCCGGATACTCGGTGCTCTAGTGACTGCTGGTCATAGGGGCGCTAACCACCTTCTGGCTCAGAGAGGCAGGTGTGCACGGACATGGCCAATGGCAGCACGGCTCTTGGTTCCCCTTTCTGATAGCCACCGGTGGGTGGGGTCAGGTTCAGGGCATGGGACACTGTGAGACCATGAGGTAGGTGCCAGCTCCCCCGTGGAGGCTGCTTTCTCCATCCTTATGCAGGAGCCGGGCACCCACAGCATCTCTCCTGCTCCCATGCACTGAGCACAGCCGGGGCATCATCCAGGCCAAATGGCAGCCCCTGGAGAGTGTGGCGGCGGCAGCACAAAGGCTGTGTGTAAGTTATTCTCATTTGCGGCTGCTGGTCCCAGACAAACTCTTTGATTGCTGCTGGCTCCCAAGCCGGGTCCCCGGCGCCACTGCTCCTGCATCAGGCAGGCCATGGCTCCATCCACAGAGCATTGAGGATTGCAGGCCAAGAGGAGTTGATTTCCAGTGTCGCAGAATCAACTCCAGCCCAGCAGGAGCTCCTAGGTCTGCCAGGGTGCGGGAGTGAGCCACCAGCACTATGAGTGAGCCATGGTGCGATCTACAAATGGGGACTGAGATGTGGGCCTGAGCGGGGAGAGAGAGACTGTGTCTGGCTCAGTCGGACCTGAAGAGGGTGGATTCTTGTCTCCAGGTTGCACGGGTGGAGAATCCCTGCACTAGGGATTTGCCCAAGGAAGGGGGGATTCAGCCCCACCACAGGTCTCCAGCCTCCTCAAACTACTGGGATCTAGGCCCCATGGCAGCACAGGGAACCCCCACCAGGAAGACAGGGGCTTGATCATTACAACCAACAATTACCTTGTGTGGATGGTGGCAAGAAGCCATGGACACACCTTGCTGGTCATACAGGGTGGCTGGAAAAGGGGCCATGGGGGAAGGCTCTGGTCCCGTGAGGGGCTGGAAATGCATCTATAGGAAACTCCCTTGTTACAGATGATTGCTGAGCTGCATTGATTTGCGAGCGGCTTGGAGAGCTGGCAAAAGGCCTGGTGAGGCAGGCAGGCTTGCACCATGCCCCTGGTCTCCCCGCTGGGCTCTGGCTCTAATAGCCTGGGGTACCGAGGAGTGGAGCTCAGGCCCCATCTGCCAGGCTGTTAGCAGCTGAGACTGTGGGACTGTGCCTCCTGCAAGGGAACGGAGATAGGAGCTGGGTGGGCAGGGGAGTGGGTACCGAGCGGCATGCTGCCCAGAGCAGCTGAAGAGAAGGGCTGGACCGGGCGTTTGCGAAGTGTCAAAGCAGCGGTGTGTGCGTGCGAGGGGTGGTGAGGCTGTCATGCATGATTATATATGTATGTACCAGCTGTCTGAGGGGGCGGGTGTGTATCGACAGCTCTTGCTGCAGGGCCAGGCTCACTGTCATGCAGAGGTGGTGCCAGCCCATTGGGGGCTCTAAGCAGGAATATTTTTGTCCCCCCAATAATATTTAAAAGCAAACAGCCCTCCCGCCACGCCCCTCTCCCCCCCCCCCCCCCGTTGAGTTACCCTGGACCCTAAGCGATTGCTCAGTCTGCTTACGCTCAGGGGACCACGCTGAGGTTCTGGGCTGCCCAGAGCGAGCTTGCTGCTGCATTGCTTTGATTTTGGCCAGACCCACATCTTCCCCTACCCCCACCGAGCCCTTTTCATTCCTCATTATAGCGGGGGAGGCTGCTTACCCCCAGCGCACCCTGCTGTCTGTTGCTATGGGAGTGTTTGCTATGGGAGTGCATGCAGGATGGTGCCTGGTCCATCTCCCTCCCCCCCCGGCACGACCAGGAGTAATGGGGTAGGGTGTGGGGGCAGCACTCTGGGACTGCCTGGCATGTGCAGAGCAGAGCTCCTCCAGCCCAGCTTTGCACTGCTCTCCCGGAGACCTGAGATCATTAGCTCCCTGTGACAGATGCTAACAGGACATGTCCCAGGTCACGGTGAGTCAGTGCCAGAGCCAGGAGTGGAAACCAGGAGTCCTGGTTCCTAGGCCCATACACCATCTACTAACCCCAGATCAGCCCTGCCCCTACTGCCCACAGCCCACCCCCACAGCATCACCAGGGGCCCCATTTTCACAGCTGGGTGACCCAGCTTTGGGATGGAAAGAGGAGATGGTGTTGGAGGGTAGGGGAGCCCAGGGTTCATGTCTTGTTTCTGCTTGTTTTGCAGCCCTGTCAGATCTGCTTGCCTTGATCCTGCAGAAGGACACTGGAACAGGGCTGGCTACCTCCCAAGCACCCCCTCGTGGCCTGCCTTGGTGCTGCAGTGGCCCTGCCTCAGTTTCCCCTCTCCATAGGGCACCTGAACTACTCCCCACCACAGTTCAAAATAAGTTTCCCTTTCCAAGGGCTGATTTCAGTTCTGCCAATGAAGTGGTAGAAACAAAGTGTCTGGCTGGCTTTCTGCTCTCTCTCTCTCTTTCCAGCCACACCCCCTAGGATTTCTTGTCTCTCCACACACTCCGGCTCAGAGATGCCAGCAAGCCAAAAAAAAACCTGTTGCTGTTCTGGTGCTACTCAGCCATCTTCGCCAGGCCTTTGCTGAAATGTCCCTTTCCCTTTACTCAGGCCTCTCCTGTAGGGGAAAAACTACAAGTTCCATTTTGTTTAGGCACGTCGCCATTTTGTTTGTAAGGAGTTGTTGTTTGTCCACCATGTTGTGACCTTCTTCTTGAGACAACTGGTGCCTTTTTCTCTCTACGGTGGGAAAGAGCAAGGGTCACATGGCCTACTCGGAGGGTTTGTTTGTTTTTTTTTTGCTTCGGGATTTTCGATCTTGGGGTGGCAAAAAACCCTAGGCCTAGGGGCGGCAAAAATCATTAATCCGCCACTGCCTCTGAACCTGGTGTAGTATGCTGTATACCTCTGTACCTTACCTGTAGTAAATTCCCCTTTGTCCTTATGGGTTTGGGACCTTGACTTTAAGTCAGTTTGTTATGCCAACCTGTACCTGTATGCCCTTTGTATATTGTTTTGCTGTGGGTCCTATAAGTTACTGTTTCCTGTTTGAGTCACTGTTTAATAAACCAGTTTGCTTTATAGTTAATCCTGTCCTTAGTTTTCTCTCCATTGATAGATGCGGTTTGGGGGAACGAGTCTGCTGGGTGGGGACTCTGAGGTGTGGACCTGAGAGCACATCCAGTTAACCATAGGCAAGATCTGAATTCCTGGTTAATACTCCCTTATTTACCCCCAAGGCCTAATTGAGTCACATAAGTCATTATCCTTTTTCCCACCTGGGCAGGTGAGTTAACAATGTTGCAGGTGGGGCAGAGAGACCCATTTCCTGTTGAAGGGCCAGCCACCCTGGGACAGACTCCTTGGCGATCTCACATACATTGCTTGGGAGCTCTCTGGTCCCTCACATGAAGAGGCCAGAGTGCCAAATCTTAACAAAGAGCGCTTTCCTTCCACCTGTTTCTCAGACCTTTGAGTTAAATGGGCATCAAAGCCCAAACAATAAACAAGGTATTTTAAACAGTCCAGATAAAGCCACATCCCCAGGATATGTGATGCCTGGTTCTTCACTCGCTGGCGTCTGCCAGGAGAAACCGGGTAGACAAGACCTGAATTTCTAGTGTAAATGCAAGCAGGCAACACCCCCTTCCCACTTCTCTCCTGAAACATCAACAGGAACCACCTGCTGGGATTTAGTTGCCCACACTGGGCTCTGCCCTGGTGTACATCACTGCTGTGAGTCTGCTCTGCGGGGTGCAGATCCTGGCAGTACACCCAGCACCGCTCACCCCACGTGCCCGTGACACATGGTTCTCAGCTGGCTGAGTCAGCCTGGAAACGGGAGGCCTGCACCTCCATTTAATCCTCCTGGCCGCCCACCCGGCTTGGCTTCATCTCTTTGCTGCTGTGGGGCTGCAGTCAGTGAGCCCAGATGCAGCAGGACATGATGCTGGTCTGTGATCTCTACGTTATGCCAACCCACACACACTGCAGCACCCCGTGGCGGCAGGTTGGGGGCCAAGGAGTGCTGGGGTGGGGGAGAGGTGAGATTCAAACCCTCAAGGGCTCTGCTGAGAGGGTTTTGTGGGCCCTGGATGTGTCCGATCATGGCAAGTTTTGGTCTCAGAGTGGGAGGGGAGGCCGGGGGCGGGGAGGGATAAGATAGATAGGCATTTGCAGTGCCCTGGGGCTGTCAGCGGAGCCAGCCCCAGGCCTGGAGGCCAGTGTGATGCCAGAGGCTGGGGGATCCTTGCAGGGAATTCATCTGCTGCTTCTTTGCCAAGGGGGGAGTCCCCGCCCCACACAGAACTGCCCTGAGCTGACAATACTGGAAGCTCTATTTCCCACAGTGCCATGGGTGAGGCAGGGCGGGAGTGGAGGGGGAGAGACCTTAAACAGGCTCCCCTACAAGCCTCCATCCCCAGATCTCTCTCTCTGTTTTTATACACGGTGCCCATCACCACTGTATCTGAGCCCCTCTTGGGAGGCCTCAAGCCTCCACCCAGAGTTTGGTCTGGAGGAGCTCAGCCCCCGGGGGAGGGGACGCTGCAGCTACAGGCCAGTTTATGAGTCCTCCCCGCTGTCTCAGCACTGGGGGCTCACTGGGCCAGAAGGTGCCAGCAGTGCCCAGTCCTTTCCCCAGTGGGGTATGACGCATGCAGCTGTCAGCCACGCTCATTGTTCCTGCGTTTAGGGCTGGGATTAAGTGGAGACAAAAGCACAAACCGCAAGCTCCTCCCTGGTTGCGGGGCTGAGGCCGGGGGCGGGCAAGGCTGACTCATCCCGGTGCTCCCTGATGTGAAATGGAGCTGATTAGCATGCCAGCCCTGAGCCACGGCAGGCAAGGCGACCAGCACATGGAAACCAGTTCAGGGACTCGCCCATGAACCCCATGACTGAGCAGAGGAGCCCTCGGGAATGACTGCTCTTCAGAGCGTGTTCACTGGGGACTCCGGGAGGCCTGGGTATCAGGGAGCGAGCAGGGGCCGGGGCTCTTCCCATGCCATTGAGTGAGAAGCAGTGGGTCTTAGAGAGGCAGGCAGTGGAGGAGACACGGGGCAGCGGCACAGGTGGGGCGAGAAACAAGGGGCCATGGCAGTGGTGTAACGCTGACAGACCACGGTCGTTGGCAGGTGGGCTCAAACCAGCGATCTCTGAAGCTTAGTGCATGAGCCTCTACCGCATGAGCTAAAAGCCAATTAGCTATTAGGTAAGTGTGTGAAGCAGACTCATTTAACTCTCTCTAAGTGGTCTCGGTGCCACTAGATGGGACAGAACACCACACCCAGAAAGTGTGTGGGTTACAGGGGCACAGGTTTTAAGGAGGTGTTTGGAGGAGGGAGGGTGCCCACCTGGGGCACAAGCAGTGGGAGGCTGGTCTGGGCATGGGGGGCTGGGTGTGGGAGGAGGGGACGGAGCAGGAGGATGGAAGCGGGGTGACATCCAGCCATGCCTGGGCCCACATGGCCCCTGGGATCAGAGTCAGCGTGGCCATGTGTGATAAATGAAAGGGGTGAGGGTAGCTCCCTTTGATGGACATCCAGCCAGCCAGTTAGCTGTAAAATCCCTCATGGTAGCTGTTCTCTGCTTGCTTTACCTGTACAGGATTAAAAGTCCCCCAGGTAAAGAAAAGGAAGTGGGCACCTGACCAAAAGAACCAATGGGAAGGTAGAACTTCTTAAAATTGGGAAAGAAACTTCCGCTTCATCTGTTGTTCTCTCTGGGCTGCAGGGACACAGAGTAGCAATGCTATAAGCAGGAATGCTGTGGATTGGATTTTTGGTGTCCTAAGAGGTTTGTGCGTGTTGTTTGGTTAGCTGGTGACAACAGCTAATTTCCTGTGTTTTCTTCTCCGCTCTTCCCCAGAGGAGGTGTGAAAGGGCTTGAGGGTACCCCACAGGGAGGAATTCCTAAGTGTTTCTTCCTGAGTTCAAGGGGGTTTTTGCATTTAGGTGGTGGCAGCGTTTACCAAGCCAAGGTGAGAGAAGAGCTGTAACCTTGGGAGTTTAATACAAGCCTGGTGTGGCCAGTATTAATTTTTTAAATCACTGTGGGCCCCCACCTTCTGCACTCGGAGTGACAGAGTGGGGAATCAGTCTTGACACCATGGCATCCCGGAGTGGTGGGGCCAGACAACAGCTGCCAAGGAGCTGCCAAGGGCTACTCCTACCTGTGCTGAAGAGCCAGAGGGTGCACACTGGGTGTAACAGCCTGATTTGCCCTTTGGGTTAGCACTCCCACAATGCACCGTGGCCAGGGACTCCCATGATTCGCTGCCTGCCATCTCCAAGGGGGAAGACCCTGGTGGCACCAAGAGGGACGTAGTCCACCCAGTTGGTGGAGAACGGGTGCCCGAAGAACGAGGGCCACACGCATTGCAGTTGCCTTGACAAAGCGAAATATTTCCATTTTCAATTTTTTTCATCCAAAATTGTCTGCATTTTCTTGCCCCCCCGCACAGGTCTGCGGGCAGGGTCCAGGCAAACCCAGGGAGACAGCGGGAAAACCCAGCAAGGGCTCTCCAGAGTTGGGCGCGTCCAGATGAGATTTTTAGCTCCGCTACTGGACGTCCTGTTCCTGGAATCACAACTAACTCAGGGCACATCCGTGCTAGGGAACAAGGGGTTTGGCCAGGGAGTAACCAACATCACAGTGTGGAGGCACTAGCAAGTCAAGGTAAACGCGAGGGGATGCTGGGATTCAGACAGTGGACCCCAGACCGTGGTCTGCTGCACAATAGCATCTCCTGAAGCATGGCCACCTGCCCAATGCGCGCACACACACACACACACACACACACACGCACCCGATGGGCTGGAACAGCAGCATGCAGGCCCCTAGCCCGGCTCCTCTGTGGGGATGCAAGTGGGGAGGGTGGGAAGCAGGGGCCAAACAGCAGCAGCTGGGGGACAAGAGGAAAGGGGGGAGCAAGGGGAAAGGGAGAGAGAAGCTAGTGAAGGAGAAGAAGTGCCCCAGGAAAGAAAGAGGAGGAATGAAGGAAACTGCCAGAACCAGCCAGACACGGAGCGGGGTGGGAGGGGTTGGCAGTCTGTGTTTATTTCTCCTGGTGCCACGGTGTGGTGGATGTCTTGTGAGGGGCACTTAGAGTAGGTTGCTATGAGGTCTAGCATGAGCCTCTGCCCCATTGTCAGAGGATACAAGCAGGAGACCGGCAAACCCGCAGCTGGAGCAGCAGGTGACACGCCAACCCAAGCCCAGAGCTGGGGCATTTGCCTGCCAGCTGGGAGATCATCAGGATGCATGGCCAGCTAGACGGGTGGACAAGCCACACTTCCTCTTTGCTGCTCCCCACAGCCAGGCCTGGTGGCAGTGGTGATAGAGCCCACCTCTACAAGCCCAGGTCCTTGTACCTGAGCTTAAGGAGGAGGCCCAGGAGTTGTTAGCAGTACAAGGTCTGTGACACACAGCTCGGTGGTTCTGCATCTATCCTCTAGAGGGCAGTGGTGTCGCCAGGAGCAGCTCTATGTTTTTTGCCGCCCCAAGCACGGCAGTCAGGCGGCCTTCGGCGGCATGCCTGTGGTCATGTGGATTCGGCGGCGTTTCTGCAGGTGATCTGCCAGTCCCGCGCCTTCGGCGTACCCACCGCCGAATTGCCGCCGAAGCTACGGGACAGGCGGACCTCCCGCAGGCATGCCGCTGAAGGCTGCCTGACCACCGCCCTCACAGCAACCGGCATGCCGCCCCCTCCTCCCACCCCGCCCCCGTGGCTTGCCGCCCCAGACACGCGCTTGCTGCGCTGGTGCCTGGAGCCACCCCTGGGTGTCACATACACTAGCCAGTTCATTGCAATAGACCCTGGACCAGGATTTGTTCGCACAGTGACTTTCCTGCAGCAATTGGGCGGGGGATGGGGCGTTGCTGCAGCAGGTACGGTGACCAGATGTCCCGATTTTATAGGGACAGTCCTAATATTAGGGGCTTTTTCTTTTATAGGTGTCTATTACCCCCCACCCCTTGTCCCAATTTTTTACACTTGCTATCTGGTCACCCTAGCAACAGGACTGGGGTGTACTAGCATGGAGCAAATGGAACATTGTTTGTGTGGCGGGTGGGAGGGGGCTGCTACTTCTTAGCATCTCTGGTGAGCAGCTCACCGAGCAGAGAGCCAACAGCTGCCTGAGACAGGGGACCTGCCCTCCACCCAGGAGGTAAAGGCTGTGGGGTCCATCCTTCCCCAACCCCCCTGACCCAGGTGAGGAAGCAGCAAGGGGAGCTGCAGCTGGATGCCAGGGTTTCCATGGAGAGCAGGGGTGCTGCAGACCTACAAGGAAGAAAGAAGAGCAGCAGTATACAGACCCTAGACTTCGGCCTTTGACTCCCTCAGGGAACTGATGGGCGGGATGGATCCCCCTAGGAGAATAACATGAGGGGGAAAGGAGTCCAGGAGAGCTGGCTGTATTTTAATCCTTATTGAGGTTGCAGGAACAAACCATCCCAATGTGTAGAAAGAATAGTAAATATGGCAGGCGACCAGCTTGGCTTAACAGTGAAAACCTTGCTGATCTTAAGCGCAAAAAAGAAGCTTACAAGAAGTGGAAGATTGGACAAATGACCAGGGAGAAGTATAAAAATATTGCTCAGATATGCAGAAATGAAATCAGGAAGGCCAAATCACACTTGGAGTTGCAGCTAGCAAGAGATGTTCAGAGTAACAAGAAGGGTTTCTTCAGGTATGTTAGCAACAAGAAGAAAGTCAAGGAAAGTGCGGGCCCCTTACTGAATGAGGGAGGCAACCTAGTGACAGAGGATGTGGAAAAAGCTAATGTACTCAATGTTTTTTTTGCCTCTCTCTTCACAAACAAGGTCAGCTCCCAGACTGCTGCACTGGGCAACACAGCATAGGGAGGAGGTGACCAGCCTTCTGTGGAGAAAGAAGTGGTTCAGGACTATTTAGAAAAGCTGGACGAGCACAAATCCATAGGGCCGGATGCTCTGCATCCGAGGGTGCTAAAGGAGTTGGCGGATGTGATTGCAGAGCCATTGGCCATTATCATTGAAAACTCATGGCAATTGGGGGAGGTCCCGGATGACTGGAAAAAGGCTAATGTAGTGCCAATCTTTAAAAAAGGGAAGGAGGAGAATCCGGGGAACTACAGGCCAGTCAGCCTCACCTCAGTCCCTGGAAAAATTACGGAGTAGGTCCTCAAGGAATCAATTTTGAAGCACTTAGAAGAGAGGAAAGTGATCAGGAACAGTCAGCATGGATTCACCAAGGGCAAGTCATGCCTGACTAACCTAATTGCCTTCTATGAGGACATAACTGGCTCTGTAGATGAGGGGAAAGCAGTGGATGTGTTATTCCTTGACTTTAGCAAAGCTTTTGATACGGTCTCCCACAGTATTCTTGCCGGCAAGTTAAAGAAGTATGGGCTGGATGAATGGACTATAATGTGGATAGAAAGCCGGCTAGATCATCGGGCTCAAAGGGTAGTGATCAATGGCTCCATGTCTAGTTGGCAGCCGATATCAAGCGGAGTGCCCCAACGGTCGGTCCTGGGGCTGGTTTTGTTCAATATCTTCATTAATGATCTGGAGGATGGCGTGGACTGCACTGTCAGCAAGTTTGCAGATGACACTAAACTGGGAGGAATGGTAGATACGCTGGAGGGTAGGGATAGGATACAGAGGGACCTAGACAAATTAGACGATTGGGCCAAAAGAAACCCGATGAGGTTCAACAAGGACAAGTGCAGAGTCCTGCACTTAGGACGGAAGAATCCCATTCACTGTTACAGACTAGGGACCGAGTGGCTAGGCAGCAGTTCTGCAGAAAAGGACCTAGGGGTTGTGGATGAGAAGCTGGATATGAGTCAACAGTGTACCCTTGTTGCCAAGGAGAACAGCATTTTGGGATGTATAAGTAGGGTCATTGCCAACAGATTGAGGGACATGATCATCCCCCGCTATTCAACATTGGTGAGGCCTCATCCGGAGTACTGTGTCCAGTTTTGGGCCCCCCACTACAAGGAGGATGTGGAAAAATTGGAAAGAGTCCAGAGGAAGGCAACAACGATTAGGGGGCTGGAGCACATGACTTATGAGGAGAGGCTGAGGGAACTGGGATTGTTTAATCTGCAGAAGAGAAGAATGAGGGGGGACTTGATAGCTGCTTTCAACTACCTGAAAGGGGGTTCCAAAGAGGATGGATCTAGACTGTTCTCAGTGGTACCAGGTGACAGAACAAGGAGTAATGGTCTCAAGTTGCAGTGGGGGAGGTTTAGGTTGGATATTAGGAAAAACTTTTTCACATTCACTAGGTGGGTGGTGAAGCACTGGAACGGGTTACTTAGGGAGGTGGTGGAATCTCCTTCCTTAGAGGTTTTTAAGGTCAGGCTTGACAAAGCCCTGGCTGGGATGATTTAGTTGGGGATTGGTCCTGCTTTGAGCAGGGGGTTAGACTAGATGACCTCCTGAGGTCCCTTCCAACCCTGATATCCTATGATTCTAAGGTGGCAAGGTACCAACCCCTGCACTCTCCTGACAGTGGGGCCCCGGCCTCTGCACATCCCAGCGATTCCATCCCAGGCTGCAGCCCCACAAGCCTTTCTATGGCTGGCTCTGCCCTCTGCGTCTTATGCACCAAGCTGTGCCGTGTGCCCCACCATCTTCTCTGCCCTGGCACCTCTCCCTGGGCCCCTCCTTGGGCAAATACTGGCTGCACCCCGAGGGATGTTTGTGAAGTGTGCGGCAGCCCCCTATAGTCTGGTCCATGGACAAGAGCCTATTAATGTGCTGGTTAATGAGGTTGTTCCTTCAGCTCATAGGCAGCAGCCTGTGCTTTGGTGCTGAAGGCCTAGGATTCAAACCCAGCTGGCGGCCTATGGAGAAGGTTTCTAGATCCCTCCGGCATGGTAGCTGCTCCAGGCCCAGGTAGTAGGGTTCAGCCTCCCTCCCCAGGAAAAATGACTCACCTCAACTACAGGCAGTACCAGGCCCCCTGTTCATACCCACCCGGGAGCTCCCTGCTTGTCCCAGAGCCACTCTCACTCCCTGCTCGGAGCCCAGAGAGGACCTGACAGGGAGTGGCACTTAGTCCCCTGCTACAGGTTGGGGCAGACTTATGGCTTTGTAACCCCTCCCTGGCCACACGGGGCCCCCACACCAATGGGCCTCAAGGCCAGGCCTACTTCTCCCTCCCATTGGGGAGGGAGCAGCATAGCCAGACCCCCAAGCTGTCCTCCCCCAGCACGCTGGATCCTCCTCCACAGCCACCAAGCTTTGACAGGCCCTGAGTTCCCAGGGGTGCCAAGCACCAAACTTTCCCTCTGCCACTGGGTGAGGGCCCCCAGGCTGTGTCAAGTGAGGTCCACCCCAAGCTGGATCACCCAGGCTGTAGGTGGACCCCCTACATATCCCTCTCCCCTCCTGGGCTACATGCCCCCCAAGGCTGTTCCAGGCCCCAGCGCCCCACCACTGGAATACATAACCCCCCCAGCTGTTCCAAGCCCCAGCCCCCCACCACTGGGCTACATACCCTCCCCAGGCTGTACCAGGCCCTGAAGCCCCTGTTTCACACGCTGCGCCAGGCCCTGAGGGCCCCCACGCTCACACTGCACTCACTCAGTCGGGTTTCACGGGTTTATTGCCCTAGCTGCTCTCCCTCCCCTTCACTTCTGGACCTTGCCCTGGGCCGCCACAGCCTCCATGGCCTTGCGCACGGTCTCCTCGTCACCCAGGAACTGCATGGGCTTGGTGGGCTTCAGGCTCTTGTCCAGCTCGTACACGATGGGGATCCCGGTCGGCAGGTTCAGCTCCATGATGGCGGCGTCAGACATCCCTGTGGGGAGAGCGGGGACGGTCAGACAGGCCCGTGGCTCCTGCTGCTTCCCTTGTTGCCCACTGGGGCTGCCCCAGCACAGAGACACCCGGCACTTTCCCACTGCACAGCAACAAAGTTACAGCGCCTGCTGCTGGCAGAGGCAGAAACACAGCCAGTGAGGTGGCAGTGTCGGCTGTGGGGGGAGCCCCCTTGCCACTCCAGCCCCAGCATGTCCCAGCAGGGGGCGCTGTGGGGAGCAAGGCAGCAGCGCTGGTTGTGGAGGTAGTTCCCAGCTACTCCAGCCCCAGCCTCGCCCAGCACGGGGCGCTGTGAGGAGTCCCCTGAGGAGCTGCCTCACATCTCACAGGCTGGGTCGTGCAGCTCCATCCGCCTGCATCTGAAAAAGCTCCTTGGAATCCCTCAGTGACCTTTAGGGCCGGGGCTCACAGAGGCCAGGGAAACCGAATCCCAGCGTCAGAATTGGACAGGGGAGGCTGGTCAGCGTGGAAACCAGACCCCTCCCAGAGCCTTGAAATGTGACGCCCGGCTCAAAATAGCAACAACCTTCTGTGGCAGCCGGTCATGGAGCTGCCAGCTCCTACTCCCCCCTGCCCCACGAGGCTCACTTGGGCCTCGGATACGCGGCGTACCCATCCCGGGCTGCACCTGCGCCGGGGCTGGGAGTCGCTCACTGCGGGTGCTGCACCAGGGTCCTCACCTGCCCGCTGATCAGACCTCCCAGCCCCAGACCGTCAGCCTCATGATACAGTGGGGGAAACTGAGACACAGAGGGGGTGGAGGAGTTGCCCTCCGGACTCCTGATGCCCATATTAGACCTAGCCCATCTCTAGCTACAGGTCCCAGGGTGGATAAGACCTGCTGCCCCTACAGCCCATCCCAGCTGGCTGCTGTGTGGCTTACAGCCTTTAACCAGATCATGGGGAGGGGAAGAGCTTAGGGGCACCTCCCTACTGGGTCCCTTCTAGTCGCACTGCAGCTCCTTTCCTGGCACTCCCTGCCCCCCTTCCTCGCCAGGCCCCCCGGCAGAGCAGTCTCCTGCCCGCTGGCTGCCCTGCTAATCACCCTGGGGACCCTCTCTCCCCCAGAGCAAGGTGACAGGGAGGGAATTTCCAGGAGGCAGATGGGGACCGGTTTGGCCCCCATGTCCCCAGGAGCAGACGCCAAGGCTAGAGGTAACGAGCCCTGGGGACCTTACAAAGGGCGCATAGCTAGGAGAGCATGGGGACTGGCACCTGGCCCAGCTAAAGGTCACTCATCAGGGGAACATACCCTCCAGGTGCTTGACGATGCCGCGCAGGCTGTTCCCATGGGCGGCGATCAGCACCCTCTTGCCGGCTTTGATCTGGGGGACAATCTCCTCGTTCCAGAATGGCAGGGCGCGGGCGATGGTGTCTTTGAGGCTCTCACACGTGGGCAGCTCCCCTGGCTTCAGGCCTGCGTAGCGCCTCTCCTAGGGGGCAGGAGAGACAGCCCGATAGTGCTAGGGACACAAGCCACACTTGCCCCAACACCCCCTCCCCCAGGTCTCCAGCCCAGGGGCAGATGCGGCGGTGGGGAGCACAATCGGGCTGGACACCTGGGTAACAACGAACATTTTAACATGGGAGGGGGAACAGCCTCCCCCAGCCTCCTGCCTCCCAGCCCTCCCGGGGCTCAGCCAGAGGCAGAAGACTGGGGTGGGGGGATTTTCTAATCAGAACCAAAGCTGGGCTCAGCCCAGAACCCAGCGTGAGCCTGTTGCTTGAAGGGGCTGGATTACCGGGGTCTCCTCGCTAGCCCCTTCCCACAGTGTATGCGCTGCCCTCCCCCACCACGCAAGGCATCCAAACCTCCCACCCAGATTGGCACCCCGGGGCCCGTACCACCCTGTCCCCAGCTTCGCTCCCAGAGGCAGATCCAGCCTGGAGGCTTCTGGCAGGGTGGGATCCTAGTTCCTGCCCCCCCCCCATCCCCACCCCACAGCAAGGATTAGCTAGACAATGGCCCTAGCAGACTATTTACCCTGCAGGGACAGGCTGGCTGGCTGGCTGGGGCCATCACCCCTCCTGTGGGGGTGCGGGTGTGTGTGAGGCCTTGCACAGGGACTCCACTGTCAGTCCGACCCCATGTGTGGCCCTGCCGAGATGGGCCAGCTGTGCTCGAGAACAATGGATCAGCCTGACCATCTTGCCCAAGGGGTGGGGGTCTCCCCAGCCTGATGCCCCCCAGCACTGAGACGGGGATTCTGGGGGGCTGCCCCAGAGATCTTTGCCAGTAGCCACGGTGCTGATGCCCATCCTGAAGGCCCTGTGCCCGCCGGCTGGGTGGGGGCTTCGTGCCACAGACCCGGTGTCTGTGCCAGGAGAGGTCGGGCAGCAGCTGCACCAGCCCAGCTGCTTGGTGAGAGCCTCAGGCATCTCTCTGCACCTGATCCGGCCTCTACCATGTCCTGGGAGGGAGAGGCCTGGGGGCCAGCGCTGGGTGAGCGTGTGCCCTCCTGTCCCTACCCCTCCATTGTTCCCCAGATCCTTGTTTGCTTAGCAAAAAGCCCTGTGCCCCCCCAGCAAACCCTCCCCCCAAGCACTGACTCAGCAACCCCCAGTACCTGCTGCCCCTGCCAGGGGTGTCAGCCCGCCGGGAAGCGGATGCTTCCGTCTGCCTCTCCCGGTGCCACTCTGCCCCAGTGCCGCTGGCTTGGCACCCCCTAGCCCTCCCTTGGGGTCAGGAGCACCACCAGCTTTTTTGTTGCCCTAGGTGGCGGAAGGTCCCGCCCCCGAAATGCCACCCCCAACCTGGGCGGCCAAAGATCCAGCCGCCGCGGTCACCACCCCCCAAATGTTAGTGTCCTAGGCGACCGCCTAGGTAGCCTAATGGGTTGCGCCTGCCCTGCCTGGGGTACCAGGCTGGGCACCCTCCCTATCTTCCCCCCAGGATGCTGAGCAAGACATCAGGCTGGCACTCACTGCCCCCTCATCTGGAACTCACCCACCTCACAGAACCCCAGCTGACACTCCCTCTGTCTCCCCCCCAGCCAGCCCCCAGGGGACCCGGCTAGCACCCCCACCCCTCCTTTCCTGGGTGCCCAGCTAGCAACACCCACGTACTCCTCCCTGCCAACCCAGGTGCTTGGTTGTCCCTCCCCGGGGCGCCCAGCTGGCACTCACCTTGCTGATGACCTGGTAGTAGGGGTGCTGCTCGTCCATGGGGGGAGGGGGAATGTCATAGGAGCGCCGCCAGATCTTCACCTGCTCCTCGCCGTGCCGGGCGGCGGTCTCGGCCTTGTTGAGGCCGGTCAGGCCCCCATAGTGGCGCTCATTGAGGTGCCAGGTGCGCACCACGGGCAGCCACATCTGGTCGATGCCATCCAGGATGGCCCAGAGGGTGCGGATTGCCCTCTTGAGCACCGAGGTGTAGCAGATGTCGAACTCGTAGCCTGCCTCCCGGAGGGCCTGGGCCCCGCACCGCGCCTCCTCTGCCCCCTTCTCGCTCAGGTCAGCGTCAAACCAGCCACAGAAGCGGTTCTCCTGGTTCCAGGTACTTTCGCCATGGCGCACGATCACCAGCCGGTGGGTTGACATCTTCAGAGCAGGGAGGGCAG
Organism: Malaclemys terrapin pileata; assembly: GCF_027887155.1. Taxonomy (NCBI): domain Eukaryota; kingdom Metazoa; phylum Chordata; order Testudines; family Emydidae; genus Malaclemys; species Malaclemys terrapin. The sequence continues at coordinate 143,814,790 of NC_071506.1, read as the reverse complement.
CGTGCCCGGAGAGCCCAGCTCTGTGGCAGCTGCAACAGCACTTCCCCATGGCCCTGTGTGCCCCTTTTATACCCCGTCAGCCCAATCAGCACCCACTCTGGGGCAGACAGACAGTTGCAGGCAGCCAATTATGGTGCTGCTGGGAGGGTAGGTTCCCCCACCCCCTTCCTGGGCTCCAGTAACAGCCAGGCCAGGGGCTCCCTCCCCCTTCCAGGACAGAAATAGCCCAGAGCTGAGCAGCCTTGTGACCTTAGCTGTTGGAGCCGCCTGGAAGAGGGGGCTGGGCCCAGGACCTGGCTACAGAGTAACACTCCAGTCTGGGGGCAGAGAATGGTTCAAGCTACAGCTGCTTCTCCAGCCTGGGAGGGTCACTGGCCCCGGGGCCTCTTTGGAGAGGTGGCAGTGTGGATGCAAAGGGTGGGGGGAGCGGAGGGATGCCAGCCTGCCTTGCCCATGGAGGTGCCCTTCTGCACCTTGACACCCAGGTGGAGGAGCCACTCCCCAAGACTGACATGGCTTGCGCAGTGCCGCAAGGGTCACAGCACCAGGGGGAGATCCCTTGAGTAAGGGGCGGGGGCAGGTGGAGGAAGGGGCTGGGCCCGCCCCGACACACACCTGGGGGCTCGGGCTCTCCCAGTGCTGTCAGCTTGTCCTGCCAATAAAAGCACTGCCGGGGTTTGTCTACCAGGAGGTCTCGGCTGTCACACCCCACAGAGCAGATGGCATGGGCTGGCTTCTTCCCTCCCCAGCCCATCTGTGTATCTGTCTATACCCTGTGCCCACGACATCCACTCCGCCCACTGCACTGTCACTCCTGTGGGCGACTGGAGGGTGAGTGCAGTGTCTGGGGAGAGGGGTCATGGAGGACAGGGAAGTATGGCGCAATGGTTAGCGCACTAGCCTCACATGTAGGAGACCCGGTTTGAGTCCCTATCCGCCACAGACTCTGTGTGACCCTGAGCAAGTCACTTAGCCTCTCCAGGCCTCAATTCCCACCCACCCAATGGGGACCCCAGCCTGGCCTGCCCCACAGGGGTGTGTGAGGACAAATCTGACTGTGAGCTGCTCCAGCTTGTCGGCTCGGATGAGCCCCCAGCCAAGCACAGAGACAACTCTTGGATCCAAGGCCGAAAGCTACCTTCATGTGCCCTGATTTGAATTGCAAAGAATTCAGAGCTTGCTTGTGCACCAGGGCTCTGCCCTGCTATGTAGCATCCAGGCAGGGCACCTGCCACCCCAATGCCGTAGCGAAAGGGGCTGGCTTGAACCTAGGCAAGGGCTCGTTTCTCCAACGACCTGCAGGGGCAGAACAGAGGGGCCAAGCAATATGTCCCTCCCAGCTGGATGCTGGCCTGGAATCCAGCCTGTGGGAGGGGTTCTAGCTTCCTTGCAGTGTGAGGCCAGACCTGACAGCTCCATGGGTGACACCCCTGATGAGTCACCGAGGCCTCGAGCCTGCTGGGGGTCCTGGGCTGGCTGAAGGACGCTAAGCAAGATGGGGTTAGCCAGGTGATGCCCGCGGGAGTACTGGGTGGGTGTATGTTGGACAGTATGTGGAGGGCACGGGTGGCTGGAGGTTCCTGGCGCTGGGGGCTGCATGGTGGGTTTCTGGGGGAGCTCAGCAGGTGGGCGCTGAGCCGTTAAGTATGGCTATTCCTGGACAGCCAGGGTTATAAGCGTCACCAGCAGCACTGTCCACACGAGGAGTCGTACCGGTACAACTCATACAAAAATCCCCTCTCTCCCCCCACAAGTCATGCAAGCACTGTGCATGTTGCACAGGCCTGAGTCCTGGGAGCACGAGGACTGACGGACAGGGTAGCGCCAAAGGGTCCATCCGCTCAGGATCGGGCCTCTGACAGTGGCCACTGCCAGGGGCTCAGCCGAAGATGCAAGAACCCCCTCTAGTGGTCGATTGTGATAGCTCCAGGCCAGGTTTTTCCTGGCCCCAGGCAGGTTTGTGTCCAGTAGCCGGAAGGTTTATATTCTCATATAACCAAACAAATGATTCTGGTGTAGCTAATGTAGTTGGCTGTTGCCACATGACACGAGCGCACGTCTGTCCCCTTATTGGGGACCTGCCTTTTCATACACTACTGTCATTCTCATGAGGAGATCATTTCATTCCAACTCATAGCAAATTTTGCTTCTACTTTGACTAGAACCTCAGCCACTGCCTGGAATTCACTGTCCAGGAACATTCCCACGAACCAAGTAACACACAAGGACTTTAGGCTTCACTGAAGCCTACAGGTAGCCTAGAACCAACTGCTGTAAGTTAAAGCAGGCAGGGATCTTTTCACCCCCCAACCTGAAGAATATTGAGGGCAATACTGGCATTAAAGACCCTTTTCTTCTGGATCTGGCCCAGTGACTCTGAACCTTGGCATATAGCGCCAAGTGGGGGAGACGCCCTAAGGTTTCTATACTGCTATTCAAGAAAGACACAAATAACTTTCTAATAAACATCCCAAGTGAGTTGTTATGAGCACTGTACTAAGTGCCCAACAAGCATTTTAGTCATGAAAAAGGCTACTTTGGTCCCCCCCCCCCAACATCTTATTAAATGGACACAATTAAAGCAGTAACTGACAAAAATTAAAAATCAGTCAATAACAAATGTAAAATGGGGAGGTTGACAGCAATGAATATAAATGAGACATTATGAAATGCAGTGAATTGATAAGGGAAGCAAAAGGTATCAGTGGAAAAAAAACTGCAGTCAGCTGGATTAAGAACAAGAAGGAATTTGTAAAGATATAACAGGCATGATACGAATCCCAGCAGTGGTATAGATCTGTTACTAGGTGGAGATGATAAACAACTATCTCTCAGCCCTTTCCCCCAGCCCCTCCCTGGGCTCACTTATCTGCAAACTCTTCCCCCCAGCGCTGCAGAGTGCTTTTCTTCTCTTGTACCAAGTGACGCCTCCCAGGACTTTCTCCCTGGAGGTGGGACTCCAGCTCCAGCTCCCCATCAGCCTCTCCCCCAGGCTCTCCATGTCTCTGTCCTCCAGAACCCCAATCCCCAGGCTGCCTCCCAAGGGTCTTGCCCTTGTGTCAAGGTTCATCACAGGAGTTTGCTCCACCCATGCATCACTCACCTAGCCCTTTGCCAGAACTCCCATCTCAGGGGAGTATCCCAAGGTCACTTACCTTCTGCCAGGTTGAGACATGCCCTTAATTCAGCCATCCAGCTCCTCCCCAGCTGGAATCAGGTGCACTAATTGCTCTCTGGCTCCAGTTAATTCTTTTGCTGCCAGAGTGGGACACACACCTCCTCAAGATTCTCAACCCTGGCTAGAGCTGACCTTGCCTGGCAGTGGTGGAGGTGACTTTGTGGGGCCGGACTAGGTGGTAGCTGACTTAGTGGAACTGAATCTGCAAAGCTGAACAGGATAGTAGCAGATCAGTGCAGGCCCTGGGGGACTGGCTGGAGGAGAGCCATTCCCTGATAGACTCTGGGATGGATGAGGAAGCAATATGGATTGGTGAGTGAGGGTGTGGGTGGCTGGGGACTGTTGTGATTGAAAGCTCTGGACCTCAACAAAGCTGGGTGGTTAATAGCTGGGACTGTTGAGTTGACCATACCCCCAATACACAACGTCAGGGTACGTCTACACTAGAAACACTACAGCTGCGCCCCTGTAGTGTAGACACTCCTATAGCGATGGGAGGGGTTCTCCCGGCAATGTAGTTAATGCACCTTCCCGAGAGGTGGGAGCTAGGCTGATGGAATCATTCTTCCATCCACCTAGTGGTGTCTGCACCAGGTAGGGTGATCAGATCACCCAAGTCAAATATTGGGATGAGGGGGGCCGGAGTAAAAAAAAACCACCCTTCCTCCACAAGTGCTGGAGGGAGGCCCGGGAGACGCAGGGGAAGTGCAGGGCCAGGGTGAGTGAGAGTCCGGCCTGGCCCCGAGCAGGCAGGCCCCAGTCGGGCGGTAGGGCGAGGAGGGGGGCGGCCTGCGGGGCCAGGCGGTGGGGCTGTTCTCACCCCCGGGCAGCGGGACTCAGGAGCAGCGTCTGCTGCAGCTCCCACTGCCGCGTGGGGAGGAAGCGGCCGATGGCCAAGCTCGGCGGCTGCGGCTCTGGCGCCTGGGCCTGCTGCGGGGACCCAGCAGCGTGTACGCTGGGCCCAGCCTCTGGCCAGTCGCATCTGGGCTGCTGCCCAGCTGGTACTATCCCGTGGCAGCCCCGGAGTGGGGGCAGCAGGCCCCAGCCCCCCCGTCCCGCTCAGGTCCCGCAGGGGAACGAACGGGGCTGGGCTGCCGATGCCTCCGCCCCAGGGCCGCCGCGGGATAGCACCAGCTGGGCAACCAGCCCAGACGCGACTGGCCAGGGGCTGGGCTGGGTGCAGCGTGTGCGCTGCTGGGTCCCTGCAGCAGGCCTGGGTGCCAGAGCCGCAGCCGCCGAGATTGGCCATTGGCCGCTTCCTCCCCGCGCAGCAGTGGGAGCTGCAGCAGCGGCTGCTCCTGAGTCCCGCTGCCCAGGGGGGGGAAAACAGCCGCCACCTGGCTCCGCGGGCCACCCCCTCCTCTCCCAACCACCCAACTGAGTCCTGCCTGCACTCGGGGCCAGGCTGGACTCTCACTCACCCCGGCCCCGCACTTCCCCTGCGTCTCCGGGCCTCCCTCCAGCCCTTGTGGAGGAAGGAGAAATGGTGAGCCCGGGGAAGAGGCGGGGATTTGGGGAGGGAGCCAATCGGGGGAGGAGGGGATGGAGTCGGGGCGGGGGTGGGGCGCGAGCACTTCTGGGCTCCGGAGCATTTCCTTGTTTGTCCAGTGTCCCAACCGCACATCGGTCGGGACGCGGGACAAACAAGGAAATATCGGGACAGTCCCGATAAAATCGGGACGTCTGGTCACCCTAGTGTAAGCGGGGGAATGGTCCCGCTATTGTGGGGAACTTTCCTGGCTTCTGCACTACCCCGGTGAAGTGGACTAGCGAAAGGATCTGAGTCCCCGCTCCCACTTCCTTTACCCAGAGGCCTCCCTGCCCTTGAGGGCTCCCCTTCCACTCTTCTGTCTGGCTGAGTCCTCGTAACCCCAACAAGGCTGGGCCCAGGATTCCTGGGGGGCTCGACCTCCAACCCTGCTGTGGTCACCTAGGACAGGGGCTAGGGTGTCCCCACTCCGGGGTACTCTCTCTGCACTGGGCACCTCCCTGGCCCACTGATTATCCCCATGTACTTAAGCCAACCTAACTTTCTAGTGCAAATGTATGATTGTGTTTTTCCCAGAGAAAAGGTATTTGTGGGTCCATGTTCTCAAGGACTCCCGAAGGCTTGCGAATGGGGATGGACCAGCGAGTTTAATTCCTAAAGCCTGGCAGAGAATAAGGTTGGGGTTGTTTTTTGGGGGGGAGTGTGTGTGAAGGGGAGTTGTTGGCACTATAAAAACCAGCCCTGGATGCTGCCACAGATATTTGGTGGTGGGTGGGATTGGGGTGATATTTCTACCAATGATCTGGAGGAAAATAAGTCATGTTTGCAGATGACACACAGACCGGCAGGGAGGTAAGCAGCAACGAGGCCAGGTCTGTGCTACGGAGTGAGCGATCATGTGGATACGTTGGGCTCATTCAAGCAACAGACTTTTGAATACAGCTCAGCACAAGGTCAGACATCTAGGAACAGAGAATGTAGGTCACGTTTGCCCGATAGGAACTCTACCCTGAGAAGCAGTGACTCTGAAAAGGACTGAGGGTTCCGGGTGGATAATCAGCTGAACATGAATTGCCAGGGCGAGGCTATCGCTAAGAGGGCTAATGCGATTCTTGGATGGATAAGCAGGGGAACCCTGAGTTGGGAGATTACATTACCTCTGTGTAAGCACTAGCGAGACCAGCACTACATCCTGTCTCCAGACAGCGACCGCACTTCAAAACGGATTTTGGAAAATGGGAGAGAGCTCCGTAGGTCTGGAGAAAAGGTTTGCAATGCCAGACTGAAGGAGCTCCGGTTAGTCAGCTAACTTGAAGAGAAGGTTAAGAGGCAACTCGATCGGCATCTAAGTATCTACATGAGGAGAAGATTTCTGATACTAGAAGGCCCTTCAATCTAACTGACAAAGGCAGAGTACGACCCAATGGCAGGGAGAAGCTACACAATGGCCCAGCAACTGGTGTGTTGTGATGGCAGCTTGTTAGAGTTATCAGAATCATCTCACTGGTCCCTGAGGTAGGGCCGTATCGGTGACGTAGGGCCCAATGGGCTCCCCTGCATTGTTGCATCGCAGACAGAGCCACTACAGCCCTGTGCTACCCCTGGCCTGGCTGTGGCGCAAGGGCACCAGAACAGGGCTGGACCAAAGGACCATGGCCTGTCCACTTTTTGCCACAGGCCCATCTCCCTGCCCCTCATCTTTCCATTGAGGCCCTGTCCCCAGGCCAGGCTGGAAATGGAGCCTGGCCTAAAGAGCCTGGGGAGATGTGGACCCTCCACCTGCCATGGGTGGGCAGCCTGAGAGTCAGGGACATGGGCTGGGGGCTGCTCTGGGGCCGCCCCCCCCTCCCGGGCAGGTGGAGGAGTCTGGGCTGCCTGGCCTGGCTCCAGCTTCTGGCTTGGCTGGGGGGCAGGGCCTCTGTGGAAAGAGGAAAGGCAGGGGCAGGGCCACAAAGGGGATGGGGCCGCATGGTCCCCACACTTTTAGGCAGAATCTGTCACTCCATGCACTGTCCAGCATGCTGCCCCATGCTGTGCCCAGGGTCGTGGTGGGACAGGGCAAGGGCTGTCTCTGCTCTGTGTTTGTCCAGCATCTGGCACAATGGGTGCCTGAGGCTGCTAGGCACTATCACAGTGCAAATAATAATAATAGTGTCCATGTGTCACAGACTCACAGGTCGTGCCCACTCTTGGCCCCGTGCAGTCCCTGGGGGTGCCCCTTTCAGTGAGACAGCCCTTCTCAGGGTCCACTCTCTCTCGGGGGTTAAGCCCCCCCATCTCCTGGAACCGCACCTCTCTGAGCCTTAGCACGCCTGTCCGTGGGCCCCCTCAGGGAGTCCCCTCGCTCTGGACCCCCAGGGCCTCCACTCCCAGAGGGAATAATGCCCCCCTGTTCTCTAGACCGGAGCGACTCTCAGCCAGCATAAAACAGGAGGGTTTATTGAGGGTTGAACACAGCACAGGAAACTCTCAGGGCCTCAGGCCTGGCCTCCCTCAGCATAGCACATCCCAGTCTCTCTGCATCCAGGTGGGCTCTGCCTGCTCCCCTTCTCCAGCCCAGAGCCCCCCTGCTTCCCAGCTGGGCAGGCCCCAAGCCCCGCCTCTGTCCATTGTTTTTTATCCAGGTAAACAGGGTCACCTGGGCCTCCTCTCCTCTCTACTGTCTTCTGGCCCCCTCTGGCTGGAACCGGCTGGTCAGGTTACTGGCATCCTCTCTTTACAGCCCGTTGTCCTCCCACTGGCCAGAATTGGCTGTGACTCCTGAGCTGGGCCTCCGGGTCACCAGGTCGCCAGTCGCTGGGGTATCCATTCTCCAGGCCCTTGGCTGGGGTCCCAAGTTCCATCGCAGGTCCTCTATAACAACAAACGCCCTCTCCCCTCGCCTCGTTAAACCAGTAACACCCAGGGAAACTGAGTCCCACCCCCTCTGCATGCAAACCATCAGAAAAAAACAAGAAAATCCCCCACTTTGTCACACCTTGGTACAGAGTGCAAGTTAAATCCAGCCCAAGATAAGGCCCAGGTCCAAGCCAAGCTTCCTGTGTTAAGGGTACTGGCCACAGGCCTGTCGGAGATAGCCCAGCAGGAGTCGTTTTGCCCCAGGCAGCATGTACCCTCCTGGCTTTCCTTCATGCCACAGTGGCTGACGGGACTTGGCTCAAACTTTCCACAGGAACTGACCTGAGAAGCAGAGGCCAAGTCTGGAAAATTTCAGCCCAAAGGGCAAGCATTTTGGAAAGTTACCTGCGTGTGGGAGCAGGGGATTGGAATGGAAACTTCAGCCAGGCACACCCGCTGACAACACAGAGATAAGCAGATGCCTCCTGAACAAAGGGAGACAAAGGCCACAGGCCAAACAATCTAGCCCTGCCCCTGGCCCTCCGCCCCAGTGCACAGGAGCTTTAATGTCATGTGTTAGTTGCATGGCCCCTTCCCAGTACGTCTCTCATCTCTCCTAAAGTCAATGATCCTGGTGCTTCAAAGACTGGAAGGGACAATTGTGATCACCTTGTCTGATCTCCTGTATAGCACAGGTCAGGGGACTTCCTTGGATTCATTCCTGTTTAGAAAAACATCCGGTCTTCATTTTCAAATTGCCACTGCTGCTTAATTACACTTCCTGTTAAAAACGTGCGCCCAATTTCCAGTCTGAATTTGTCTCGCCTCACCTTCCAGCCATTGATCTCATTAAACCGCTGTCTGCAAATTGCTGTTCCCCCTGTAGGTATTTACAGACAGGGATTGAGTCACCCCACAAGCTTCTTTGTTAAGCTAAATAGATGGAGCTCTGGGAATCTGTCACTGTCAGGTGGGTTTTTCAATCCTTTAATCATTCTCGTGGCTCTTCTCTGATTCCTCTTAGGGTGACCAGATGTCCCGATTTTATAGGGACAGTCCCGATTTTTGGGTCTTTTTCTTCTATGGGCTCCTATTACTCCCCACCCTCTGTCCCAATTTTTCACACTAGTTGTCTGGTCACCCTAATTCCTCTCCCATTTACCAGTTAACCCAACCACCAAGCTAGGCACGCTCCCTGCGATTCTCTGGGGAGGCATCGGCCCATCCATCTCCTACCTGGTGGAACACGTGGGGTTCAATAGAAATGGCCATTCGTGTGCCATTCCTCTGGCTGGTAATGGAAATGAGCAACTCTCAGCTAATGGTGTTTCCGGTGGTGGCTAAAGAAGCACAAAGTTGCCACGTGGCATCTTGACTGCCTTGGTCCTGGATTCTGCCATCCCAGTGGTGTCCCAGTGAGCCTCAGGGTATTTGGTGACTTTCTTGTAAAGCCCCAAGCTCCTGGAGTCCTGTGATTGCACAGAGTCATTTAAAATAAAGTAGGTTTCCTTCCAGTGGCAGGGAAAGGACTGAGAAGGAAGAGGAAGAGGAGAGGAAAGTGATCAGGAACAGTCAGCATGGATTCACGAAGGGGAAGTCATGCCTGACTAACCTAATTGCCTTCTAAGATGAGATAACTGGCTCTGTGGATGAGGGGAAAGCAGTGGATGTGTTATTCCTTGACTTTAGCAAAGCCTTTGATACTGTCTCCCACAGTATTCTTGCCGCCAAGTTAAAGAAGTATGGGCTGGATGAATGGACTGTAAGGTGGATAGAAAGCTGGCTAGATTGTCGGGCTCAACGGGTAGTGATCAATGGCTCCATGTCTAGTTGGCAGCCGGTTTCAAGTGGAGTGCCCCAAGGGTCGGTCCAGGGGCCGGTTTTGTTTAATATCTTTATTAATGATCTGGAGGATGGTGTGGACTGCACTGTCAGCAAGTTTGCAGAGGACACTAAACTAGGAGGCGTGGTAGATACACTAGAGGGTAGGGATCGGATACAGAGGGACCTAGACAAATTAGAGGATTGGGCCAAAAAACCTGATGAGGTTCAACAAGGACAAGTGCAGAGTCCTGCACTTAGGACGGAAGAATCCCATGCACTGCTACAGACTAGGGACCGAATGGCTAGATAGCAGTTCTGCAGAAAAGGACCTAGGGGTCACAGTGGACGAGAAGCTGGATATGAGTCAACAGTGTGCTCTTGTTGCCAAGAAGGCTAACGGCATTTTGGGCTGTATAAGTAGGGGCATTGCCAGCAGATCGAAGGTCGTGATCATTCCCCTCTATTCGGCATTGGTGAGGCCTCATCTGGAATACTGTGTCCAGTTTTGGTCCCCACACTACAAGAAGGATGTGGAAAAATTGGAAAGAGTCCAGCGGAGGGCAACAAAAATGATTAGGGGTCTGGAGCACATGACTTATGAGGAGAGGCTGAGGGAACTGGGATTGTTTAGTCTCCAGAAGAGAAGAATGAGGGGGGATTTGATAGCAGCCTTCAACTACCTGAAGGGGGGTTCCAAAGGGGATGGAGATCGGCTGTTCTCAGTGGTGGCAGATGACAGAACAAGGAGCAATGGTCTCAAGTTGCAGTGGGGGAGGTCCAGGTTGGATATCAAGAAAAACTATTTCACTAGGAGGGTGGTGAAACACTGGAATGCGTTACCTAGGGAGGTGGTGGAGTCTCCTTCCTTGGAGGTTTTTAAGGCCCAGCTTGACAAAGCCCTGGCTGGGATGATTTAGCTGGGAATTGGTCCTGCTTTGAGCAGGGGGTTGGACTAGATGACCTCCTGAGGTCCCTTCCAACTCTGATATTCTATGATTCTATGATTCTATGAGAATGCAACTGTAGACTCAGAAACCAGCATAGAAAATAAACCCAGAATTTAATGGTTTTTTTTTAAATCTCCTTATTTTTAACCTAATCTCCTGATTTCGGGGGCCTGACTCAGGATTTTGCAAGGCTTGGGGCTGACCATGCAGCAGCCGGCTTCTCCTGCTACTGCGGAACACCCCGCCCTCCATTCATTCCAATAGTTCAAAGAAGAATCAGTCACTTCAGGCCTGAAAGACTAAGAGAGGAAGGGTGGCGAAGTGGTTAGGGTACCAGCTAGGACTTGGCACGCCTGGGTTCAATTCTCTGCCACATTCTCTGTGTGTGACCTTGGCTACATCACTTAGACCTCGAGCCTCAGAGGCACTGATTGCCACTGCAAATAGACACTAGGAACTGCAATGCCTGAGCCTCTCTGTGCCTCAGATAATAGCACTGCCCTGCCTCCCAGGGTGTCTGAGGACACGTACGTTGAACATCACACGGCACTGAGGGGGGGCCAGATGTCGAACCAAATGCTGTGGCTCCGTCCCAGCTGGAATAACCCTGACGGATTGCGAGTCTCAGGCAGCCTCTGTGCAGGCAGAAGGGGAGATTGGAAACAAGCAGGTTGGACGTCTCTTTGTCAGAGATCTGCTCTAGCTCAACCGGGGTTCTGGGCTGGATGCAGGAACCCCTGGGGCCAGGTGCTCTGGTCAGGTCAGACTAGATGGGCCCTTCTGGCTCTCCCATTTAGGACCCTAACCCCATTCGGCCACTTGAGGGCGCTGCTGCTCCATTCACTGCAGCAAAAAGAAACATCCCCGCTGCCTGCACCGCAGAATGACAACCCCGGGGGAGGGAGCGGTACTTTTCCATTCCTGCGGCTGCATCTCCTGTCCCCCCGCCCCTGCACCACCACTTCCCACAAGGCGCTTTTCCAGGCCTGGAGAAGGTCACTGCTGTGGCCTGGAAGCAGGGTTGCTGAGAGCCATTGAACCAAACTGTAAACCCTGGATAAGATGGAAACCACTTGAAGCCAGGAAGTGCAGAAGCTCCCTAATTCCAGCACCTAATGGCTGGGAGCGGCATGGGAGCAGGCTCAGGGGCAGTGTCCCGCTGCAGAGATGGAGACACAGAGAGATGCATCTGTGCGCTGGCTGAAACAGCTGAAAGTCTCCACCAGGCAAGAGGCACCGCGGGCTCTCAGCTTCCCCGCCAGCCTCCTCCGCAGCCAGAGAAACCCTGAGCAAGCGAGTGAGCAGGCAGCAATTTTTCAGCAAGGTTGTGCCATCCCCCTGGGAGGGCTGTTCTCAGGCACAGCGGTGATGTCATTCCTTCAAGTGCAGCTGGGCGTCTGCATTGCACCTCTGCTTGGAAAACATGTCTGTGGGCTACCCATTGTGCTAGAGCACTGCAGCGCCGGGCAGTGCATGGGACGGCATCCCAGGCACTGCAGCGCCAGGCAGTGCATGGGGCGGCATGCCAGGCACCTGGGCACTGCAGCGCCGGGCAGTGCATGGGGCGGCATCCCAGGCACTGCAGCGCCAGGCAGTGCATGGGGCGGCATGCCAGGCACCTGGGCACTGCAGCGCCGGGCAGTGCATGGGGCGGCATGCCAGGCACCTGGGCACTGCAGCGCCGGGCAGTGCATTCAGCAGCATGACAGGCTGGGGTACTGCAGCACTGGGCATCAAGACAGTGCACCACTGGGTATGGGAAAGCATGCCAATCACCAGGGGAATGCAGCTCCATGCAGTGCATGGGGCAGCATGCAAGATACCAGGGCACTGGAACACTAGGGCAGCATGCTGGGCTGAAGCTGGTATATTTGCACTGCAGCATGGTGGCGTAGAGCCCGTAGGGTTGCCAGGCATCCGAATTTCAACCGGATGTTAAGGGACCCTGGCGGCTCTGGTCAGCACTGCTGACTGGGCCGTTAAAAGTCCAGATGGTGGCACAGCAGGGGCCTGGGGCTAAGGCAGGATCCCTGCCTGCCCTAGCTCTGCACGGCTCCTGGAAGCAGCTGCCAGGTCCCTGCAGCCCCTAGGTGCATGGGCGGCCGGGCATAATGGGGCCCTGGTCCAGGATGAGGCACTACCACAATATAAACAATAATAATCCACCTCCCTGTTAAAGAACTGTGTAATAGACTCCAAGCTTTCATTAACTAGATCTGTCTGGAGTCACCTGCCTAGGTCTGCCCCCAGCCAGCACCAACGTCTCTGAGGCCTGGTCTACACTACGAGTTTAGGTCGACTTTAGCAGCGTTAAATTGAATTAAGCCTGGACACGTTCACACGACGAAGTCCTTTCTTTCGACTTAAAGGGCCCTTTAAACCGGTTTCTTTACTCCACCTCTGACGAGGGGATTAGTGATAAAATCGGCCTTAGCGGGTCGGAATTGGGGTAGTGTGGACGGAATTCGACGTTATTGGCCCCCGGGAGCTATCCCACAGTGCTTCATTGTGACCGCTCTGGACAGCACTCTCAACTCAGATGCACTGACCAGGTAGACAGGAAAAGACCCGCGAACGTTTGAATTTCATTTCCTGTTTGCCCAGCGTGGAGAGCACAGGTGACCACGCAGAGCTCATCAGCACAGGTAACCGTGATGGAGTCCCAGGATCGCAAAAGAGCTCCATCATGGACCGAACGGGAGGTACGGGATCTGCTCGCCATATGGGGAGATGAATCAGTGGTAGCTGAACTCTGTAGCAGTAAACGAAATGGCAAAATATTAGAAAAGGTCTCCAAGACCATGAAGGGCAGAAGCCATAACAGTGCTGCGTGAAAATTAAGGAGCTAAGGCAAGCCTACCACAAAGCCAGAGAGGCAAATAGAAGGTCCGGGGCAGAGCCGCAAACATGCCACTTCTACGCGGAGCTGCATGCCATGCTAGGGGGTGCAGCCACCACTACCCCAACCGTGTGCTATGACTCCGTCACTGGAGAAACACACAGGGAAGCGGGTTCGGGGTACGAGGAAGATGAGGATGAAGATAATGTAGATAGCTCACATCAGCAAGGAAGCGGAGAAACCGGTTTCCCCAACAGCCAGGATATGTTATCACCCTGGACCTGGAACCATAACCCCCGACCTCACCCAAGGCGTGCTCCCAGACCCTGAGGGCACACAGGGGACCTCTGGTGAGTGTACCTTTGTAAATATTACACATGGTTTAAAAGCAAGTGTGTTTAATGATTAATGATTAATTTGCCCTGGCAATTGCGACCAGTACAGCTACTGGAAAAGTCTGTTAACGTGTATGGGGATGAAGCAGAAATCCTCCAGGGACATCTCCAGAAAGCTCTCCTTCATGTACTCCCAAAGCCTTTGCAAAAGGTTTCTGGGGAGGGTTGCCTTATCCCGTCCGCCATGGTAGGACACTTTACCACGCCAGGCCAGTAGCACGTAGTCTGGAATCATTGCATAACAAAGCATGGCAGCGTATGGTCCCGGTGTTTGCTGGCATACAGACAACATCCATTCCTTATCACTCTTTGTTATCCTCAGGAGAGTGATATCATTCACGGTCACCTGGTTGAAATGGGACGATTTTATTAAGGGGACATTCACAGGTGCCCGTTCCTTCTCTGCTGAATAGAAATGTTCCCCGCTGTTAGCCATTGGGGGGGAGGGGTGAAGTGATCATCCCCAATAATTGGGTGTGTGTGTGTGTGTGGGGGGGGGTTAGTTGGGTTTGTGCTGCATGTTAATCCGGAAACCGCAGCCCCTCCTTTTACATTGCAAACCCATTTTAAATGGCCAACCCAACAGGTGCTTGGTATGGAAAATGAGGGGGCTACTGTTTGAAACCATTTCCACATGTTAAGAAGGTTAAAAAAGCCAAAAGTCTGTGGCTTACCATGGCTGCCTGCAAGCTGAAATCTGTTGCCTAGCACTGCGTGAGTGATCTCTCATACCAAACCGGCAGGCCCTCAATATAAGAGGAAAAATGCGACCTAGTAACGAAAGCACATGTGCTGTGTAATGTGAACAGCAAAATTTAACGTGAAAGAGTGTACCCATTGTTCTCTAAAATGTGTCTTTTTTAACCACCTCTCCCTTCTCCTTCACCAGCTGCAAATGTTTCTCCTTCACAGAGGCTAGTGAAGATTAGGAGGAGAAAACGGCGGACACGGGATGACATGTTCACGGAGCTCCAGATGTCCTCCCACGCTGAAAGAGCACAGCTGAATGCGTGGAGGCAGTCAATGTCAGACTACAGAAAAGCACAGTATGAACGAGAGGAGAGGTGGCGGACTGAATCGCAGGATGAACAGAGCAAGTGGCGGGCTGAAGATGATAGGTGGCGTCAGCTTGCAGACAGAAGGCAAGAGTCGATGCTCCAGCTGCTGGAGCATCAAACTGATATGCTCCAACGTATGGTTGAGCTGCAGGAAAGGCAGCAGGAGCAGAGACCGCCGCTACAGCCCCTGTGTAACCAACAGCCCTCCTCCCCAAGTTCCATAGCCTCCTCACCCAGACGCCCAAGAACACGGTGCGGGGGCCTCCGGCCACCCAGTCACTCCACCCCACGATTGCCCAAGCATCAGAAGGCTAGCCTTCAATAAGAGTTAAAGTTTTAAAATGCAATGTGTCCTTTTCCTTCCCTCCTCCCCCACCCATCCCGGGCTACCTTGGCAATTATCCCCCTAGTTGTGTGATGAATTAATAAAGAATGCATGAATGTGAAGTAACAATGACTTTATTGCCTCTGCAAGTGGTGCTCGAAGGGGGAGGGGAGGGTGGGGTGGTTAGTTTACAGGGAAGTAGAGTGAACCGGGTGGGGGTGTGTGGCAGAGGGTTCATCAAGGAGAAACAAACAGAAGTTTCACACCGTAGCCTGGCCAGTCACAAAACTCGTTTTCAAAGCTTCTCTGATGTGCACCGCGCCCTGCTGTGCTCTTCTAACCGCCCTGGTGTCTGGCTGCGCGTAATCAGCGGCCAGGCGATGTGCCTCAACCTCCCACCCTGCCATAAATGTCTCCCCCTTACTCTCACAGATATTGTGGAGCGCACAGCAAGCAGCAATAACAATGGGGATATTCTTTTCGCTGAGGTCTGAGCGAGTCAGTAAGCTGTGCCAGCGCGCTTTTAAACGTCCAAATGCACATTCTACCACCATTCAGCACTTGCTTAGCCTGTAGTTGAACAGGTCCGGACTCCTGTCCAGGCTGCCTGTGTACGGCTTCATGAGCCATGGCATTAAGGGGTAGGCTGGGTCCCCAAGGATAACTATTGGCATTTCAACATCCCCAACGGTTATTTTCTGGTCCGGGAAGAAAGTCCCTTCCTCCAGCTTTCGAAACAGAGCGGAGTGCCTGAAGACGCGAGCATCATGTACCTTTCCCGGCCATCCCACGTTGATGTTGGTGAAACGTCCCTTGTGATCCACCAGGGCTTGCAGCAGCATTGAAAAGTACCCCTTGCGTTTTATGTACTCGGTGGCTTGGTGCTCCAGTGCCAAGATAGGGATATGGGTTCCGTCTATCACCCCACCACAGTTTGGGAATCCCATTGCAGCAAAGCCGTCCACTATGGCCTGCACGTTTCCCAGAGTCACTACCCTTGATATCACCAGGTCTTTGATTGCCTTGGATCACAGCAGCCCCCACAGTAGATTTGCCCACTCCAAATTGATTCCCGACTGACCGGTAGCTGTCTGGTGTTGCAAGCTTCCACAGGGCTATCGCCACTAGCTTCTCAACTGTGAGGGCTGCTCTCATCCTGGTATTCTGGCGCTTCAGGGCAGGGGAAAGCAAGTCACAAAGTTCCATGAAAGTGCCCTTACGCATGCGAAAGTTTCGCAGCCACTGGGAATCGTCCCACACCTGCAGCACGATGCGGTCCCACCAGTCTGTGCTTGTTTCCCGGGCCCAGAATTGGCATTCCACGCCATGAACCTGCCACACTAACACCATGATTTGCACATTGCTGGGGCCTGTGCCTTGTGAGAGGTTTATGTCCATGTCAATTTCCTCATCACTCTCGTCGCCGCGCTGCAATCGCCTCCTCGGCTGGTCCTGGTTTTGCTTTGGCATGTCCTGGCTCTGCATATACTCCAGGACAATGCGCGTGGTGTTCATAGTGCTCATAGTTGCCACGGTGATCTGAGCGGGCTCCATGATCCCAGTGCTATGGCATCTGGTCTGAAAAAAGGCGCAAAACTAGTATCTGACAGACGGAGGGAGGGGCGAGTGACGACATGGCCAACAGGTACAGGGAATTAAAATCAACAAAGGTGGCTGTGCATCAGGGAGAAACACAAACAACTGTCACACAGAATGGGCCCCCCAAAGATTGAACTCAAAACCCTGGGTTTAGCAGGGTTCACGGAGGGAGGGGGAAGCAAATGAATACAGAACAAATCTATTTTTTACATCTTAAGCTGGCAGATGACTGTGCAGCATGACTGATAGCCCTCGGCATCTTCTGGGTGCTTGGCAGAAAATACTGGGCGCTTGGCAGAAAATAGCATACTACGACTGATAGCCATCATCATTGAGACTGCCCAGGTGCCCATGATTGACAGCCACTGCAGTACGACGACGACGGATACCAGTCGTAATATACCATCTTCTACCAAAAGGCAAGGGGCTGCTGCTGTGTGCAATGCAGCCCCACGTCTGCCAGCACCCAGATCGCCGATGAAGGCTACCAGTCATACTGCACCGTCTACTGCCAAAAGACAATTAGCTGCTGCTGTGTAGCAATGCAGTACCATGTCTGCCGGCACCCAGAGGACATATGGTGACAGTGAGCTGAGCTGAGCAGGCTCCATGCTTGGCGTGGTATGTTGTCTGCACAGGTAACCCAGGTAAAAAGGCGCGAATCGATTGTCTGCCGTTGCTCTGACAGAGGGGGAGGTGCCTGACAACATGTACCCAGAACCCCCCGCGACACTGTTTTGCATCATTCAGGCATTGGGATCTCAACCCAGAATTCCAATGGGCGGCGGAGACTGCGGGAACTGTGGGATAGCTACCCACAGTGCAACGCTCCGGAAGTCGACGCTAGCCTCGGTACTGTGGATGCGGTCCGCCGACTTAATGCACTTAGAGCATTTTATGTGGGGACACACACAATCGGCTGTATACAACCGATTTCTATAAAACCGGCTTCTATAAATTCGACCTAATTTCGTAGTGTAGACATACCCTCAGAGGTGTGAACTTTCCTCATGGAGCCCAGTAGGGTGTTAACTCTGAAACCTACTGATGCCTATTTTTCAAGTCTGCTTTCACTGCCAATGGTTTTGGCAGAGCCATCCGATGAATGGGCATCTCCAAGCCCTGGGGTACAGTGGTCAGTAACGGGTTGGAGAGAATGAGCTAGATGGGTATTGGGGAAATAGGAGTTCAAGCCCCACTCCCAGCATTCAGTGAGGACAATTAATGGGTGGAAGAACTCACCTAAGGATATGGTGGCGTCAAGGCTGAATCCCCACTCTGTCACTCCAAGTGCAGGAAGTGGGGGCCCGCAAGGATTTAAAAAAATTAATAGTGGCCACTCCAGGCCTGTACTGAACTCCCAATGTTACAGCTTTTCTCTGACCTTGGCTTGGTAAACGATGCCAACACCCAAATACAAAAAACCCTTTGAACCTAGGAAGGAGCACTTGGGAATTCCTCCCTGTGGAGTACCCTCAGCCCTTTCACCCACCCACCCCTCCGGGGAAGAGCTGAGAAAGAAAACAAAGGAGATTAGCTGTGGCTATTAGCTAAGCAAGCAACATGCACAAACCTCTCAGGACACCAAAAATCCAATCCTGTTCTTAAAAAAAGTAAATGTTATAAAAGAAAATACATCTGGAACTTAGGCATTTGCTAGATTTTAAAAGAGCAATTCCAAAAATTAAGCACCCAAACTAGCTTTCTTGGGGGTTCAGCTTAAAGGTTATAAGCAAACAAAAGCATCAGGGGTTAGCAGAGAGGAGTCCACAAGCTAAAATATGAAATAAACCTTTTAGCGTCTAACTAAACATTCCCTATCCAAATTATTCCTTTTAGGTATGGAAAATACTTTTTCATACCTGGTTCAAACCTTACACAGAATTCCTGCTTATAGCATTGCTGCTTCGTTCCTGCAGCCCAGAGGGAGCAACCACAAACAAAAGGAAAGTTTCTTTTGTCATTTTAAAAAGTTCTAGCCTTCCCATTCTCTTTTGGTCAGGTGCCCACTCTTTTTTCTTTACCTGGAGGACTTTTTAACCCTTTACAGGTAAAGCAAGTAAAGAACAGCTACTCAGAGGGATTTTACAGCTAACTGGCTGGCTGGGTGTCCATCAAAGGGAGCTACCTCCCACCCCTTTATTTATCACAGGTGGGTTCTCCATCACTTGAAGGCACTAAGTCAAGGTAGGGCATCTGCCTATGCGATCTGCTGTCCGCAGCCTACTGTCTGGGTTCGATGCAGGAATCCCTGGGTGAGGTTCTTGAGATTAAGTTAACATTATAGGCCCTTTTGGCCTTGAAATCGATGACTCAAGCATAGTCCCCCTGTGCTGGGTGGGAAGGAGACAGCATGTCTTGTCCCCAGCACCTGAACCCTTCAGCATCTGCTGGTGCCAAAACCACAGAAGGCCACCCACGATCTTGTGGGTTCTAGATAGCTCAGCGTTCCCCTGTGTAGCTGCCAAAAGTGGGAGAGGAGGGAGCGTGGTCTAGTGGCGAGGGCATTGGGTGGGGACCAGAACACCTGGGTTTGGTGCTGCGGACAGGCGGTGAGCAAGTTTCACATCTGGGTGGCTAAAGCGAAGCCCCATTACCCACTTCGGTAGGAAGCACTAAGTTTTCAGAGCCGTGGGTCTCATGGCTGGAAACCTCTGAACGTCAGACGCTTATGAAGGGAGTTAGCTGCCTATGTTTAGATTTGGGATTCTGAGCCTGCCCCTTTCTGAGCCTTATTTCCCCCTCCTGTAACACAGGGATAACGGGCGACATTTCCAAGAGTAACCAAGGGGGAACACAAGTCCCACTGGGCGCTTTGACAAACGCCACGCCACGATCTTTGTAAAGCGCTCGGGGATAGGGCTCCTATAGGCAGGGCCGGCTCTGGCTTTTTTGCCGCCCCAGGCAAAAAAGCCTCTGGCCGCACCCCCCCCCCAGCGCGGCAGGGGAGGGCGGGGGGGAGGGCAGCCAGAGCGCCGGGGGAGGGCAGCAAGTCCCGGTGGGGGCTCCGCTCTCCCCGGTGGCCGGGGGGAGGGCGCTGGAGGGGGAGGGCGGCCAGAGCCCTGGGAGGAGGGCAGAGAGCCCGGCCATGGCCCCGCTTTCCCTGGCGGTTGGAGCCGGAGCACCGCACCGCGCCGCCCCCCTCCAGGTGCCGCCCCAAGCACAAGCTTGGTGGGCTGGTGCCTGGAGCCGGCCCTGCCTATAGGAGAGGGAGGTGTTATTACAAAGCCTCCAGCTTCTGCCCCCAATGTGCTAGGTGGGGCGAGCGCAAAAGTCTCTGGCACAGGGAAAAATAGAGGAGCAATGGAATGGATGGTAAAAGTCTGAGACCCACGTAAAGGGCTCCAGGGCCCCATGCTCTTTGTGTTTTTCCTTTTCCTATCAGCCCTTGCACTAAAGCTGCTGTGGATTCTCCCAGCTGCTGCACTGGAGCAGTGTGAGAAAGTGAGGCCCAGCTGCACAGAGCTCATGGGGCCATGCGGAGAGATCGCCCTGTTGATGAAGGTGGTAGGTCAGTTCTTTAGAAGTGTGGGCTGAGAGGAGAGGCACTTGGATGCCAAGGACAGGGAGGGGCAGCAAGTGAAGGGTACTCAGGGGAAAGCCCTGGGGGCAGAGAGGCAACCAAGAGCTGGTGTGGTGAGCGATATCTCCACTGCTGTTCAAACAGGGCCTCCACAGCTGAAGGCCTAGGAAAAACGTGGGAGCTGGCCATGCCCGCTGATTCTGAGACCAGCTTTGCTTCACTTCCCAGAGCTGCTCTAAATGTTGGCAGCTGGTGATGCCCCCAGGGAACCCTGTGTCAGCTGGGGATTGCTGGAGCACAGTGTACTCTGGCCACATCCCTGACGTGACCTAACAACCCTATGCCAAGGACTGCTGGGGAGTAGATGTGTAGGAGCTAACTAGTGCCTGCTGGGAACTTCCCTGTGCTGGGGTCTCCTCAGTAGAGGAGATGCAGCTAATCTGCTGCTGTCTGAATGCTGCAAATGGCGCAACACAGCCAATTTTAATTTAGTCAGTCCAGCCTTCCCTGCGGAAACCTTTGTGCTCCTGCAGGATCATGGCCCTCCAGGAAGAAGCTTTGCTCCTGCCGAGTTTATCATTCCCCCAGCACCCAAGCTTACATCTTCTGCAGAGCAAACTGCACCAGTGCTGCCATGCTGCACATCGGCCACAGCCCCACATGGCCAAGAGCCAGGTGCTGTGCAGACGGTGCACGATGCCCACATCTCTTGCAGGCAAAAAGACAGAAACATCAACTAGTTCCAAACCGAACGCTCTGAAAGTGCACAAAACGGAAGGCAAGTCCCTCAAAATGTGAGATCCACAATGCACTCAGGCTCATGATTTCTGCTCTGCTTGATATTAACTCTGTGTAGATCCAGCACTGATCCCCGTGCATGTCAGTCTGATGCCAGCTCAACCCTACCTGCTACCCTGTCTGTGGCGAGGGAGCCTGTGTTTAAGCTTTGCAGTATCACTGTTTCTTACGTTTCCCATGCCACATGAGGGCTGAAGTGATACCGTCACTGCACTGACCTCTGCTCAGGGCTAAAATCGCAGCCTCCAGCATCTGCCCTTTGATGAAATCCACTTGTCTCATTGGAACCCTGGGTCACTTGTCTCTTCTTTGGGGATCCTTTGAGCTTGTCATTGCGGCTATGGAGGGAGGAGGGCTTTCAGCTACCTCCCTGTTCCAGGGATAGCCCTGCCAGCTTTTGCAGTGCTTTGCTGGCTGCTCGGTGAACAAGGCTGGAAAGGTGTCATTTCCCACTCTTCCACCAGTCCCCTGCAACCAGCACAGGCCAGGTAAAGGGAGCTGAGCTTCCGATTCCTACACCCCAAGGCTAAACTGGGAACGTTTGGAGGGACGGAAACAAAAAGTGAGCAGAGGTCTCTGCTCATGCAGAAGGAAGCCCCAGGCACTAACTGGGGCTCTTTAAACATACATAATGGAGATATCCCATCTCCTAGAACTGGAAGGGACCTTGAAAGGTCATTGAGTCCAGCCCCCTGCCTTCACTAGCAGGACCAAGTACTGATTTTGCCCCAGATCCCCAAGTGGCCCCCTCAAGGATTGAACTCACAACCCTGGGTTTAGCAGGCCAATGCTCAAACCACTGAGCTATCCCTCCCCCTCCCTTTACTTGGACTCCTCTGGAAATGTATGCCTGTTCTCTGACCTGTCATGAGCCCCCCCCCTCCACACACACACACACACACACCCACCCACCACCCCCCTCCCCCCCCCCCCCCCCCCGGCCAGGCTGAGTAGCAGCAAAGATTCTGACAGCTGGCCAGAGAGATCCCTGGCCATGGGCCAGCCCGGACCCTGCCCAGCCGGAATGGAAGCCCTGGAATCTGGCTGAGCTGCTTCTGAAACGGCAGACTTGGGGGCGGTAAATTAACAAAGGGAGGATATAAACCAAAGCAGTGACTTTCCTTGACACCCCATCTCGGATTCCAGCACAGATTACAGGAAAGGGCAGGAATCTCCAAGTCCTGTCATGCCTGAACAACCTCCCTCGGTCTCCTTAGATAATGAGGATGCCGGCTTGTTGGTTCAGGTTTATATTTAATTAGCCAGCTTTTCACTTCAGGAAGCCGCTCTCTCCCCAACGTGTGAAATCCGTCCCCCTCTGCTCTTCATACACAGACCATCTGACTCTCCAATGTCCCCCAAAGTGACTGCCCCCTTAAACGGTTACAGAGAAAAATGCACACAGGGTTTTTGAGCACAGCCTGATTGTACTGGGTGGAAGCAAAGTTAATCTGCTAGCACTTCTGTTCAGGGAGAACCCAGCAAACAGCAGCTGATCCTTGCAGAAGGAGAGGCGGGTCCAATGTTGGGTTTGTGAACGAGCTTTTCCAGAACCAGGACCAAGAGAAATGAATGTCGGTATCTGTAACCCAACAGCCTCCAGCTGTGTTTGCAATATTAAGCACCTGAGAGTGAAATTGACTAAAAGCTAACTCCAAGCACGCATGAAACCGACTTGCCTATTTCCATGGTCTCAGGTGGGCAGGAGACCAAAGGTAGCCAGTGGTTAGGGTAGTTAATCTGCATCTTCAGAGACCGGGATCCAACTAGTCCCTGCTCTGCCGCAGACTGTCTGCGTGACCTTGTCTCCAGGTCCTCAAAGGGTCCCGATTGAGAGTCAGGCACTCCAATAACAATGGTGCCAATTCTCAGGGGGAGGGAATTCCAGTCTCTGGCCTCCAGGCAGGGACCCTATTCCATTCCCCGCTCACCCACCCCCCTCTGTCCGAAGGGAGGGAAGGCCAGGCCAGCTTTGAGTGGCGTTGTGACCCGACAGCACGTGGCAATGCCACACACTGAAATGTGGCCTGGCAGCCCCTCATTCTGGATGGCAGGGCGGCTGGGTCAAATATCGGTGGTGTTTCAACCATGCAGCCAGAGCAACACTCCAGATCACACTGGCAGCAGCTGTACTGATTTAGCACAGGACCACCACTTAAAAGTGGCTGCGGGTTGTGCCTCACCCCCTCTGGCTTCACAGCCTATGGAACTTAGAGCAAGTGCAAAAACCAGGGGGCCCCTACATTCGCGCTCCCCACCAAGCCTGTCAATTGGTGCCCCTGCCAAGTACCTTTGAGGCCCTAGCTCACAGGCGGATGGGAGGCTAAATACATTACAGATAGTGAAGGGCTCAGACACTACAGTGATGGCTGCCGTAAGTGTACCATAGACAGATAGAAGGTAAAACAGCATCAGTAGAGATAACCTCTCTCGGCTGTTTTTAGTAACTCAAAGGAAATCTGGTTGTTTCTTTAAAACAGATGGTAACTGGTCACGGTCCCGTCAAGACTTACTTTACAGTAACCGAGCTTCCTCAAAAAAGACAGTTATTGACCTTTGTAATAGTTGTTACAAAGTACTCCTGTTCTTTTTGCGGATACAGACTAACACGGCTGCTACTCTGAAACCTGTCAAGAATCTTTACCTATTCATGACTCCATACTGTGGAGTGGGAAGCACATGACTGGGGGGCAGTGAAAATCCTCCTGAACCGATTTCCATGCTGTAAGTTCCATCATTGATCTGAACAGCGGAGCAGTAGCTCCGGACCCAGCTAGTGTAGGACTGTTCCCTGCAACGCCGGTTCTGGTGTGTGTTTAACAGAGAGAGCCACAGGATTGCATGGGTCCCCTTTTTTACTTTGTGGCAAGGCCTTGCCTCCCACACAGAAAAAGATGGTGGATTTGTCTTTTTTAGAAGTATCAGTGACGTTTGAGACTGGTTTCACCAGAGGGCTGTGAGTCAGAGGGGTGTGGCATGAGCTCCAACCACCAATACTTCAGCTTGGCAGGCCTGGTGAATCTTTAACAAAGGCTTCCTTTCTCCCAAACGTACATTAGTCATTGGAGTTAAATGGGGGAAACGAAACTAAGAAGCCCGTTGCTTCTGAATAGAGGGAGCTTTCATGCTCTGGCCTGGAGAAAGCAATGATGATAGAGGCACGCTGCAGAGTCTTCAGGCTCGACAGAACCCAGACTCCTCATGGAAAAAAACACTTTCCTCCGAACCCCGCATAGAAACATACATAGATGAAATAAGTCCAGACTGTCTCCTTTCCCCCCCCCGCCCCCAAAAAACACCTGGGAAAAGAGCATAAACTCTTGGAGTGTTGACTCATCCCATTAACTGACGGGTGGTGTTGATGTTTCTTCTGCCAGGGCCAGAGTCACATTCCAGACTGTTGCTCTGCAGGCTGATTGTTCTCCTCCAGGACTATCCACTCCAGAGACTGCTAAAGCTCTGCCTGCTGAAGCAGCTCAGGAGGGGAAGTGCTGGTATTTGGAAAGACAAGGGACTCTCCTCCCCAAGATCTTTAAGTGCTCCTATAAGTAGGGATTTCCCTTAAGGCTCCCGATGCTGGTAGAGAGAGGTCTGTTGTCCTGTCCATCAGCCACCCTCCAAACTGAACTTGGCAGTGGCTGGGGGGGTCAGTGGTGAAGCCAGGTACCACTATCATTGTGTGCAGTCAGGGCAGGTGTGAGAGTTGCTTTAAGAGTGACTCCCAGTACCAGTCCTCTCCCAGGATGGGAGAGATGAGAAGAGCCATGGACCCCTCTGATTTCCAAACTACAACCTCAGAGGCCTGATCTTGGAGAGACTTAGCAGGGCCAAGTGGAACTAAGCCCTCTCTGGTACCAGGAAAGAATCCTCACCCCCGCGCAGCCCCTTCAGCATGCCTAAGAAACATCGCTATATCAGAGAGGTACAAGATAGCCACTCAGTGATCAGCCAAGACCTTTACCAACTGTTACATCCTGGATTAGGTGACTAGATCTGATGTAGCTAGGACTCCTCAGACCCTCCTCTGATTAATCTGGCTACTGCCAGCTAGTCACTGTAAGAGGGATCCACGCAAACGAAGACTTAAAACCTTGCTGTGACGGGTTCTTTCCAATGTTTTGTCTGTGTGGGTCCCAGGCCTCACCTGCCATCCCCACTCCTTTAGAGTCCATCGCTGCTGGGATTCTGGATTAGTGAGAGAGCTGAGGCTGCGCTACCCTATGTGTACCCCCATGCGGGGAGGGAATGAAGACATGGAGGGAATTAGCACAACCCCAATAGACACTGCTGGTCAAAAGAGCCTGACCTCACATGCCACGAGTGGAAGCCATGGGCACTAAATGTTCTTCTTCGAGTGCTTGCTCATATCGATTCCAATGAGGTGCGCGCACGCCGCATGAATGATCGTCGGAAGATTTTTACCCTGGCAACACTTGGTGGGTCGGCTGAGGCGCCCCCTGGAGTGGTGCCCTTATGGCGCCGGATATACGCCCCTGCCGACCCAGTGCTCCCTCAGTTCCTTCTTACTGCCCGTGACGGTTGTTGGAACTGTGGAGCGCGGCTTAGCTGATCTCCACTTCCCTAGCTCGTTTATACCTGTAGATAGTTGTTATAGAGTAGTTGTTAGCAGTTTCTAGTTAATAGCAGTTTTTGTAGTTAGCATATATAGTAATTGGAAGTAAGGGGTTTCTCTCCTTCCTGGTACCCGGGCTCTTGCCTAGGTCTCCGGGTTTGAAACCGTGCTCGGCTTGCCTCAAGCCGATGCCTATGGGAGACCCCCACGACTCCTGTCTGAAGAGCCTGGGGGAATCCCATCAATCAAATAAGTGCTGCATTTGTAAGGCATTCAAGCCTCAGACAGAAAAGGAGCGGGACTTTCGTTTGAAGCAGCTCCTCATGGAAGTGGCACTTAGCCCGATGTCCTTGGCCCTGCACTGAGACCCGGTGCCATCGGTCAGAAGCTCGCCTCCGGCACCGGAACGACCTGGCACCGGCAAAGACTCCCGGCACCGGACGTCTCCGGCACGGCTACTAGCGTGGCACCGCTCACTGTCTCCGGGATCTAAGCAGCAGCACAAGCAACCTGCTGCTCCTGTACAGTTGCCGGCACTGCCTGTGCCCTCCTTGGAGCAACATCCAACATCCCTTGGAGCCCCCCTTGGCTCCAACCCTTGGCACCGTCGATTCCGGCGCCGCAAGTACCATTGAGTCTGGTGCACATAAGCTCCCCGGTGCGTACCGCGGTCTAGCTCGGCCTGCCTTCCGCCCCAGAGACTTTCTCCACTGCTCGCGACCTGATTGCGCTCGCTGAGCCGGGACCGTCACAACCTTCGGTACTGCCAGTGCGTGCTGTTCCCTCGAAAGGGAAGCCTTCCATGATGCGCCCTCCGTTGCAGAGCAAGATGGGTTGGCACCAATCTCGGTCCCAGTCCAGGTCATGGTCCCGATCCAGGTGCTGGTCTCATCCATGGCACCGCTCGCAGTCCTGGCATCGATCACCATCTCGGTGCCGGTCTCACTTGCGGTGCCGCTCCGCCTCACGGAGATCTTCTTCCCAGTATGGTCGGTACTGGTCCAGCTCCCGGCACCGACCCCGGTGCCGGTCTACTTGGAGTCGTTCCCAACACCACTCTGGCCGTAGATCTTCCTCAAGGTCAAGATCTGCCTCCCGGCACCAATACGACCATCGGTCCCGGTCCAGGTCACGGTACCGCTCGAGACCACGGCACCAATCTCCATCTCCACGGCGCAGGCCAACAACACAGGACAGTACGACCCAGCATGAGCGATCGACTCCACCTTGGCCGTCCCGCCCCAACTCGAGGTCATCCCAAGCGGAGAGTGGCTCCTACATCCATGACCAAGACGCGGACAGTGCTAGTCAATGGCACGATGAAGGGCAGGATCCTGTTCAGGGACCCCCACAATGGTCCTTTTGGACCCCTTGGGCATACCATCAGGCCCAAGGTGTCCCATCGGGGGCTTCTCGCTCTGCCCACTTGGAACCCCGGGTCCTGGAGGTCACTGTCAGTCGCCCCCCCCAGAGGGATTGGAAGCAACGGCCCTACCCTCAGCTCAGGCCCATGCCCCTAGCATGGCGGACCTAGAGCAGCCAGACCCCCCCCAAGCAAGACTTGCCCCAGGACCCATTAGTCCCGGGCATATCCTCCTCGTCTTCACCTGACAAGGCAGTGGTGGGCACGTCCTCCTCTGGCCCACCACCTATAGACCTCTGTGCACACCAAGACTTACTTTGTAGGGTGGCACAAAACATGAACCTCCAGGTGGAGGAGGTGATGGAGGTCAAGGATCAAGTGGTGGACATTTTTTCTGCCAATACCCCCACACATATAGCCTTGCCGTTTATTCAGACCATCAAGGCTAATGCCAATACAATCTGGCTGTCTCCGGCGTCTATTCCTCCCACTGCCAAGGGGGTGGAGAGGAAGTATTTGGTCCCCTCCAAAGACTGAGTACTTGTACATTCACCCCCAACCGTGCTCTCTCGTTGTACAGTCCAGTAATGAGAGGGAAAGACAGGGTCAACAAGCTCCTGCCCCTAATTCCAAGGACGCCTGGATTTATTCGGGTGCAAGATCTTTTCTACAACTCCAACTCAGGGTGGCTAACCAGCAGTACCTCTTGAGTCGTTATAATACCTGGAACTCGATGGGGAAGTTTAAAGAGCTAGTTCCTTAGGAGTCCAGGGAGGAGTTCGGGGCCTTGCTAGAGGAGGGCAAGAAAGTAGCCAGGACATCCTTGCAGGCCTCAATAGATGCGGCAGACTCTGCGGCTAGGACTCTAGCCTCGGGCATAGCTATGCGCCGCATTTCGTGGTTGCAGGTTTCCAGTCTCCCACTGGAGCTGCAGCAAACGATTCAGGACCTGCCCTTTGATGGCCAGGGGCTGTTTTCAGACAAAACTGACTCCAGACTCCAGAGTCTGAAGGATAACCGGGCCATCATGTGCTCATTGGGCATGCATACCCCGGTGACGTAACATAGGCCCTTCTGACCCCAACCACAGCGCACCTACTCTAACTCAAAGTTCAGCCACCAGGTTAGCTGTCCAGATGGACTACAAGCTATCAGGAACAGTATCCCCGATAATGTCACAGCTAACCTGGTGGCTGAACTTTGTGATTTTGTCCTCACCCACAACTATTTCACATTTGGGGACAATATATACCTTCAAGTCAGCGGTACTGCTATGGGTACCCGCATGGCCCCACAATATGCCAACATTTTTATGGCTGACTTAGAACAACGCTTCCTTAGCTCTCGTCCCCTAACACCCCTACTCTACTTGCGCTACATTGATGACATCTTCATCATCTGGACCCATGGAAAAGAAGCCCTTGAGGAATTTCACCATGATTTCAATAATTTCCATCCCACCATCAACCTCAGCCTAGATCAATCCACACAAGCGGTCCATTTCCTGGACACTACTGTGCTAATAAGCGATGGTCACATAAATACCACCATATACCGGAAACCTACTGACCGCTACACTTACCTACATGCCTCCAGCTTCCATCCAGGACACACCACACGATCCATTGTCTACAGCCAAGCTCTAAGACACAACCGCATTTGCTCCAGTCCCTCAGACAGAGACAAACACCTACAAGATCTCTATCAAGCATTCTTAAAACTACAATACCCACCAGCTGAAGTGAAAAAACAGATTGACAGAGCCAGACGAGTACCCAGAAGTCACCTCCTACAAGACAGGCCCAACAAAGAAAATAACAGAACACCACTAGCTGTCACCTTCAGCCCCCAACTAAAACCTCTCCAGCGCATCATCAGAGATCTACAACCGATCCTGAAAGATGATCCTTTACTCTCACAGATCTTGGGAGACAGACCTGTCCTCGCTTACAGACAACCCCCCAACCTAAAGCAAATACTCACCAGCAACCACACATCACTGAACAAAACCACTGACCCAGGAACCTATCCTTGTAACAAAGCCCGATGCCAACTCTGTCCACATATCTATTCAAGTGACATCATCATAGGACCTAATCACATCAGCATACCATCAGGGGCTCGTTCACCTGCACATCTACCAATGTGATATATGCCATCATGTGCCAGCAATGCCCCTCTGCCATGTACATTGGCCAAACCGGACAGTCTCTACGCAAAAGAATTAATGGACACAAATCTGACATCAGGAATCATAATACTCAAAAACCAGTGGGAGAACACTTTAACCTGTCTGGTCATTCAGTGACAGACCTGCGGGTGGCTATATTACAACAGAAAAACTTCAAAAACAGACTCCAACGAGAGACTGCTGAGCTGGAATTAATATGCAAACTAGACACAATCAACAAAGGATTGAATAAGGACTGGGAATGGCTGAGCCATTACAAACATTGAATCTATCTCCCCTTGTAAGTATTCTCACACTTCTTATCAAACTGTCTGTACTGGGCTATCTTGATTATCACTTCAAAAGTTTTTTTTCTCTTACTTAATTGGCCTCTCAGAGTTGGTAAGACAACTCCCACCTGTTTATGCTCTCTGTATGTGTGTATATATATATATATATATATATATATATATATATATCCTCAATATTTATTCCACTCTGTACGCATCCGAAGAAGTGGGCTGTAGTCCACGAAAGTTTATGCTCTAATAAATTTGTTAGTCTCTAAGGTGCCACAAGTACTCCTGTTCTTTTTAAAGATTCTTGGGTTTCCTGGGGGGAGGGGAAGTGGTTAGCTGCAGTCTTCGCCTAATGGAAACTCCCACAGCAAGTGGTAAAACAGCTGTGTAAAAGCACAGCTGAGGCAGGATCACATAATTCTTGCCAGCAAGTTAAAGAAGTATGGGCTGGATGAATGGACTATAATGTGGATAGAAAGCTGGTTAGATCATCGGGCTCAACGGGTAGTGATCAACGGCTCGATGTCTAGTTGGCAGCCGGTATCAAGCGGCGTGCCCCAAGGGTCGGTCCTGGGGCCGGTTTTGTTCAATATCTTATTAATGATCTGGAGAATGGCGTGGGTTGCACCCTTAGCAAATTTGCAGATGACACTAAACTGGGAAGAGTGGTAGATACGCTGGAGGGTAGGGATAGGATACAGAGGGAGCTAGACAAATTAGAGGATTGGGCCAAAAGAAACCTGATGAGGTTCAACAAGAACACGTGCAGAGTCCTGCACTTAGGATGGAAGAATCCCATTCACTGTTACAGACTAGGGACCAAGTGGCTAGGCAGCAGACCTAGGGGTTGTGGATGAGAAGCTGGATATGAGTCAACAGTGTGCCCTTGTTGCCAAGAAGGAGAACAGCATTTTGGGATGTATAAGTAGGAGCATTGCCAACAGATCGAGGGACATGATTGTTCCCCTCTATTCAACACTGGTGAGGCCTCATCTGGAGTCCTGTGTCCAGTTTTGGGCCCCACACCACAAGAAGGATGTGGAAAATTTGGAAAGAGTCCAGCAGAGGGCAACAAAAATGATTAGGGGGCTGGAGCACATGACTTATGAGGAGAGGCTGAGGGAACTACGATTATTTAGTCTGCAGAAGAGAAGAATGCGGAGGAATTTGATAGCTACTTTCAACTACCTAAAAGGGGGTTCCAAAGAGGATGAATCTAGACTGTTCTCAGTGGTAGCAGATGACAGAACAAGGAGTAATGGTCTGAAGTTGCAGTAGGGGAGGTTTAGGTTGGATATTAGGAAAAACTTTTTCACATTCACTAGGAGGGTGGTGATGCACTGGAATGGGTTACCTAGGGAGAGGGTGGAATCTCCTTCCTTAGAGGTTTTTAAGGTCAGGCTTGACAACGCCCTGGCTGGGATGATTTAGTTGGGTGTTGGTCCTGCTTTGAGCAGGGGGTTGGACTAGATACCTCCTGAGGTCCCTTCCAACCCTAGGATTCTAATTAAGTTGCCTGATTTCATACCTCCCCCGTCCCTTTTTTTCATACACCCCTTTCCCCCAGTCATCCCAGGCCCGTTGTAAGGCAGGAATCTGGGCACTGAGCTTTGAAACCTTTTGACAGATGGCCAAGATGAAATTGCAACAGAAGGCGGAGCAGCCTCTACCACTGCCGCCTGGGGGCAACCCTGCCCTTGGTGACTCACCCTCACCAGAGTCTATGGCATCTGTTCAGTTCCCATCACACCTCTGGAATTCCAAACTACAGCCTTGTAGGCCGCCAAAGCAGCACAGCCTGTTAGTGTGAAGCATCTTTCGGAGATGGCTAGAAACAATCAGACCTAGACCCAAGGACAGTATTTCCTACAGCTAGCAGTGTGGGCAAGGGGGCCTGTGCTCTGATGCGCGATTTTGGACTCTGTGCCTCAGTATCTCCATCTGTGAAACAGGGACAATCCCGCTATGGCGCAGGCATTGTGAATAAGGGATGGAAGTGAAGGACGTGGGGGATGAGCACTAAAAAAGAATGCACGCAGATGGCTCAGGTGTGCTGAACATTATACTGACTCTGTGCATTAGCAGATTCAGCACAAAGAGCAGCTGGCCATGTACATACTGCTGTGTGGAATCAGTGATCCCACGCATGCAGAGGCCTCAAAGAGGAGCTGCCCGGAATCTGGGGCATGTTAGGAAATAGCCAACTTTTTCGTTCACTGGGGAGGTGCTGGCTACTACGCTGGTTCTGCCAGAGGGGGCCAAGTCCAGGAGCAACGCCTGGCTGACTCACTTTTCGCTGATTCAGGCTTTACCCACCAGTGAAGAAGCTCAGTATCCGGTATAATTCTTTTGCCAACTGACTTATGGGAGTGGCACACAAGAGCCAGCTGAGGGCATGGTTTGCACCAGCCTCTAGCACTACGGCTCTCCAAGACAAGGAAGATGTAAGAACTCGCAGAGTTGCACTAGGCTCACTCTAATGAGTGAAGACCTAGGAGTAAGAATCTTGCCCAGATGGTATCAGAGAAGCCGGAAACCCTCTAGAATTGCCAAGCAGTATTGCCATCCCTGCTGAGTGGCACTCCTTCCCAGCAAGAATCCCTTGGAATAAATCCGTTCCCTAGGAACAGTCCCTAGCAAGCAGACCTTGGTTAAGCACAGGTCTGTACAACAGTGGGCGGGCTGACCTAAACAGGGCGCAAAGGCCGACACAATGGCTGTAGTATCTTTGGGTGTCTGGGAGAATGGTTGAGCACAGGGGCTCAGGTTTGACGTGACGCTGCAGCATGGATGTTCTTGCCGTGGTTTGGATTTAAGGATACTTGGGTCTCTGCTCATTGCACTCCACACAGATGCCCTCTCTCCACCCCCAGGACACAGCTGAAACGCATTGGCAGAATGGTATGAGGGAAGCTTGCAGTGCCTCTGCCCATGATGTAACTGTGCACCAAGCAGAGGACTAGCCTCCAGGGCTGTAAACAAGCAGTGCAGCAAGGCAACACCAAGATCTTCAGCTGCAGGGCGCAGAGAGGAATGCGGGCAAGTTGCTTCAAACCCATAAGCAGGAGCATGTGAATAAAATCAGAGTCATTTGACTAACCAGCTCCAGAGTTCTCAGAAACACCTGGGTATTCAGAGCCTCCTCTACCTGGTATGGGCCTCATTTTAGCAGCTTATATAAACTAAGGCCTGATAAATTCACCGAACTTTTACAATCCCCAGTTACGATGGACAAGGGCAGGGGAACACTGGTGGATAACATCCCTGCTGATGGGACCCAGATCTATTAAAGTTTCATTATCCAAAGGTCTTGGAGGCTCCCGAAAGGTCCATATAACCAGGGGAATTGATGAGGTGTGCAATCAGCTGCACCTAGTGCCCCCAAGAGATGGCAGAAAGAATGCTAAGGGATGTCACTACTGGTCTCGAGAGAAAAACCATGAGACAATTGAATGTCTAGCAATGGTGTGGGCCTTCAGAAATCTACAGCCCTGTCATTTTGGACATTATGCTGTATACACTGATCACCTCCTATAACAGTTTCAGGGTAACTTCACCCATACTCCTCCTTCATGGGCCACTAAAGGAGTGTCCGGTAAGGTCTGAGGTCTGCAGCAGTCACCTGTCTCTGGGCAGGGACTCTTGTCCCAAACCCCTTCTGTTCAGGGGTTTAAGGCTTCACAGCCCTCTGCCATACACTGCAATATCCCCGTCCCGTACAGGTGGAGAGACTTTGGATCACCTGAACAAATACTCTAACACTCATTTGCTAAAGTTGGTATCGTCATAAGAACAGCCATACAGGGTCAGACCAAAGGTCCATCTAGCCCAGTATCCTGTCTTCTGACACTGTCCAAAGCCAGGTGCTGCAGAAGGAATGAACAGAAGAGGTAATCATCCCCCGTCGCCCATTCCCAGCTTCTGGCAAACAGAGATTTGAGTGATGGCATAAGTAGAAAAGGTACACATGGACGTCACTGCCTTGCAGATATCAGCTATTGGAATATTGCCGAGAAAAGCTGATGCTGCGGACTGAGCCATTATTCACAGCGCAGAGACTTTTGCAAGGTTGTAGCTAAGCTTAATGCAGTCAGAAATTCAATGTGCGATTTGCTTGATGACATTGTTTGACCCTTAATTCTCAGCACGGGCTACAAAAAGCCGCGGGGGGGGAGGAGGAGTCCTGAAGGACGTGGGATCTATGAATATCCAAAGCGTGAAGTATTTCCTCAATTTTAAATGAATGCAGTTTTTAGAAAAAACACTGGAAGATTAATCGTTGGCTTTGATGGAACACTGACACTTCCTAGGCATAAATGTAGGGTGAGCCCTAAGGGAAACCTTGTCTTTGGGGATGCCTGTGAAAGCAGGGTCAGCTAGGAGAGCCTGAAGCTCTCCTTCTAGAGACACAGGAGGGTAAACATTCATCGGGCCTTTAAAAAAATGAGAAAAAAAGAAAAGATGGAAAATCCATCCACTGGGGGGGAATGTAGTGCAGAAATAGAAGCCAGATGAACTCACACTTAGTGAATGAAAGGCCTGACAATTTCAGGTGTAAAATATAGTTCAGGGCATGTGTAATCTCCATGTGATAAAATGCTGAGATTGCACCCAAATGAAAATCTTTTCCATTTCATGGTGTACATAGCTCTAGTGGACACAGTTCTGCTGCTGACCAGTATGTTCTGAACCTCTCAGGAGTACTAGTATTCACCCAGAAATCATCCATGCCCTAAAGTGAAGAGATTTGAGGTTGGGATTCAGACTTGCCCTGGCTCTGGGACAGATGATCCTTGACTAGTGGTAAAGTTATTGACGACCGGACAGAGAGCTGATGCAGGTCCATGAACAAATACTGTCCTGGTGAGGCTGGTGCAATAAGGACTAACGATGCTTTGTCTCGTTTCAGCTTGGAATGAGAGGAACTGGAGGAAATGCATATAAATAATGACTGGACCATGAAAGAAGAAAAACATCTGGGATGGAACCTAGCCTGGAGCAAAATCTCTTGCCGTGTTGTTCAGATTGATCACAGACAAATCTATTATTGGATATCCCCGGTGTTGGAAAATCTGGAGGAGAATGTTCTCCTTGATTGACCACTCATGTTGGTCCCAGAAAACGTGTCTGAGGGAATTCACTATCATGTTTCTCTCAGTTTTAGTCCTGGTGTGGAAAAGAGGTGCAACGGGGGCATTTGTCCCTCACCTATACAGATCAAACAACTGTTGTACCTACCTGTGATAGGGAATTTAGTCATACTAGTCTCCCAGGGAAACTACTAAACTACACACACCAAAAGTATGGAAGGCTGGCTAACAGAAGCATTAGCTAAAGGGAGTTCCAACTGTCACCATGGCCAGTGAGAAGGAATTGAGAGGGAGGCAGTGACCATGCCCATTTCATGCCCTCATCTGAGAGCACAAGGAGAGAAGAGGCACGAACACAGCCTACTGATACTGCAGACGAAACACTTCGACTTAAGTGCAGTGGGCATACATACGCCTGCAGTGGAATGTATATATGCACAATGACATGAAGGAGAACATATTAAAAAAATAAAACCACATTCCCGACCTTACTAAAAGCTTACCTGAGGCCACCCCAACTCCAATATAGGGCTGTGATAACTGGCAGTCTTTCCAACCTTCTGCAGCAAGGCTTGGGGTCCCCATAGAACCTGAAGACCAGTCAGTTTGTTGACTCAACAGGAAAACCCCGTCGTCAGTTTCAACTCAGCCTTTTATAACAAAAGCCTGTTCTTTGTTTCTAGAAAACCCAGTCTGAATCAGCATATGCAAACCACTCAGGAGGTGGAACATCTCTGGAGTTGTTTACAATCTCAGGAACAACCGCCACCTACTGTTTTCATTCCTGTAAGTAGCTCTTTAATCATCCAGTAGAACACAATCATATGTATGCCATTCATAAATTTAATACAATGGTCCCCAAAATACTGCACGGGGTTGCAATATCTGTTACACTCACCACTTACATGGTTGCATCAAATGTAAAGGACTAATGCTAAATTGCTAGGGCCTTGGCTACACTAGGCAATTCACAGCACTACTGCGGCAGCGCTGTGAAGCGCGAGTGTAGTCGCGTGGCCAGCGCTGTAAGTGCTCCACCTCCCCAAGGGGAGTAGCTTGCAGTGCTGCGAGCGAGTGTGCAGTGCTGCAGGCACTGATTACACTGGTGCTTTACAGCGCTGCACTCACTGTGCTCAGGGGGGGGGGGAGGGGGTTTTCACACCCGAGCGCAGCAAGTTGCAGTGCTGTACAGCACCAGTGTAGCCAAGGCCTTAGATGGAACCTGGTGCTCCACGATAGAAGTGATGCATGAGAAAGGGAATGCAAATTTGGTCACGGATGCTTTATTTAGGAAATAAGTCAGTGCCTAGGGTGCCACCTTTGCAAATCCCAAGAAAGGGCTGTAGCTGGTACAAAAAAAAAAATTACCCAAAATCCTTTGCTCTGCTCACTCAACATTAAAAAAAGGCCATTAAAAAAATCCAAAACACAGAATACTACCCTGTGCAGGAAAAGCAGCCATGCAAGATATTGCACCACAGCATGGCATGACTGGCCGCCCACAGGAAAATCCTAACACAAACAGGGAACCAGGGGCACAGAAGCTCTGCAGGAGGAGTGTGGATAGCTGAGTGTTTAGCAAAATGTGATCTCACTGGCGAGGAAGCATCATGTGGGGCAGGGGAGGAGGGATCAGTGAAGTCAAGAAATGGTTCATGCTGTTGATGTCCAAACACTGGCGCAGAGAGGAGGGAACTGCCCAAATTGAAAACTTGGGCAGAGTGAAGGAGGTAGAAAACAAACCTAGAGTAAGTTACCCAGGAAAAATGAATGAAACTTAGAGCACAAAGATCAAGGGAATCTGAAGGAAGCACGGCTGTACCGAACTAAGTGACTACACATAGCTCCTATCACCCAAAGATCTCAATTCCTCACAAGAATTTTAAAATAGAAACACTTTTTTCCAGCCTGCAAAAGAAACAGTTGAATTAGGTTTTAGGGTATGTGTTTGCTTGTGTGATGTGTGTCTATGTGCTAAAGAAATTATCTAGGGAGAGATTTTTTCCCCCCTCTGGCAAGGTGAGTTCCATTCCCAACAGCTGGACCAAGAGTAAGATCTGTCTCCTACACTCATGGGCCTCAACTGTCTCCTCATTCCACTGGAATGTACCCATTATGGGAGGTAGTGGCGACAGAGAGAAAGGCATTCTGTAGGTAAGCATGCCCAGTCCCACAGAGGGCTCTGCGTGTCCCGACAAACCTTGAACAGGACTCTAAATTCAAAGGGAGTCAGAGTGGAGCTCCAGATTGATAGTCACATATGTTAAGAGAGCATAATGAGTAGAGCAGTGGTTCTCAAACTTTTGTACTGGTGACCCCTTTCACATAGCAAACCTGTGAGTGCAACCCCCCCCCCCTTATAAATTAAAAACACTTTTTAAATGTATTTAACACCATTATAAATGCTGGAGGCAAAGCGGGATTTGGGGTGGAGGTTGACAGCTCACAACCCCCCATCTAAACCTCACAACCCCAACCCCCAGTTTGAGAACCCCTGGAGTAGGGCCTCCTTCATAACAGGCCAGAGATTTTCACTGCAATTCTTGCATCAGGTACAATTGCTCTCTAGAGCATATATTTTAGAAAGACATTAAGTGATGGAGAATTCACACCCCTAGGTAAGTTACCTGTTAAAAATCTGCACTTCATTTCTAGTTTGAAACTATTTTACCTTCAGTCGTCTGGATCTTGTTCTGCCTTTGTCTGCTAGCAGCAATCTCTTCCCCACCTAGGTATCTATAGACTAATCAAGTTGCCTCAACCTTTTCTTGGATCAAATAGTTTGAGCTTCTCTAGTCTCTCACTGGCAGGTTTTCCAGAGTTTGGAAAGAGCTCAAAGAACGATTCAATCTATCAACAATCTTTTCAAAGCTGACCAGAACGGGACACAGTATCCCACTAAAGGTCTCATGGACACTGCATTGTCCTAATTCAATATTATCTTGGTTTTGCACCCAAGGATCACATTTCTTCTTAACCACTGCATGGCGCTGTGAGCTTATATTCAGGTGATTATCCACCACAACCTAAATCTTTTCTGAACCTCAGCTTTCCAACACACAGTTCCCATCTTGTAAGTATGACCTAAACCCTTGGTATTTAGATGTACAGCTTTACATTTAGCTGTATTAAAAAGTGGTGTTCAACTGTGCCTAGCTTACCCAGGCAATCTCTAAAGCTGACCTGTCATTATTTAGCACTCCATCAAGTTTTATGTCATCACAATTTTTAACCAGGATTTCCCCCCAAATCACTGATAAAGACATGGAACAGTATAGGGCCAAAGAACAGATCCGATGGGGCCCCATTAGATTAAGCCCCCACTCAAAGTTATATTTTGAGGCTCAAATAAGTGGCAGCTCATCTCACCAACAGAAGTCAGCCCAATAAAAGATATTGCCTCACCCACTTGGTCTTGAATATTCTTGGACCGACACTGCTACATGACCACTGCAATTTTGACATGAGTTAATGTACTACATTGATTTTCTATAATATTGATTTCTAAAGTGGCAAACTGACAGAATGGGGTGCAACATTCAGGCCAATCAAATGGCAATAGTTTTGCCAGCTGGCTGTTTGGGCATCCAAAAGGAAGCCAGTAATTACAGACTGATTTAAGAATCAATGAGAAAATGCTTTTGGTGGCAGGTGCTATTATAAAGCAGGCAAGTTCTTTAAACGCAAACTAGGCTGGAAGCAGTTTGGGCAGCTGATCTTCATCAGTTATTTATACGAGGCATTTAGAGCCTATGCATTTGGTGTTAAGATGGTGTGGCACAAGGTGTCAGATGACTATCGCTGGTGCTCCTGCTGGTACCCTTCTCCAAATAGCTGTTTAGCTGTTGACTAATGGGGGGGAGGGGTAAGCCTATGCCAATTCAGTCAGTTCTGAGCCAGTGCAATGTGTTTCCATTCACCCCTGCAGCCTCTCAGAAACAAGATGGAAGGGAATGATACATTTATTGTTCCTCCCTCCCCCCCTTTCCTTCATAAAGAGGAAGTATACACAGACAGTAGCTTGTTGACTCCACCCAGCTTTTCTGCCATACACCCTCAACACCCCACTGTTGCCCAGGGCTATGCCTCTACTGTTCCCTTTCACTTGCTCATTCCTTCTACTAGCAGAGCAGCCTCCTCCACAGGTAGCTAGGAGAGCACTTATTTCCAACTGATTAGGCTCTTAGCATTCAGGCTCTTCAGTGTGTAACAGCTGTGAACAAGGAGCTGCCTCTAGTGCCTTCCCAGCTCTCCAGAAACAGATGTGTCATGCAGCAACAAGAACCACTGTCAGCAAGTGTTAGTTGCAAAAGCCAGGCACAAGTTTGTGCCAAAAGGAAAGTGAAAGGTAGGAAGAGCAGTTTTCCATTGCAGACAAGTTACTTGTACCTTTCCAAATCAGCTAGTCCCAAGAGACTTGGTAAAGGGAGTAAGAGATTATCTACTTCTCTTTGCAATAGAAGAGACACCCATTGAGAAGAGAATTTCTCCTGTTTCCTCTACATCTCTCTTTACCCCACTTGACTCCCAACCCTCAATTTCCATTTTATAATATGGAGGTACCACAAGGCTGATGCAAGTAGACCCACCTACTGCCTGCATCATCTGTTAACTTAAAGTAATGTTGAGTATCAGAGGGGGAGCCGTGTTAGGCCTGGTCCACACTAACCCCCCACTTCGGACTAAGGTATGCAAATTCAGCTACATTAATAACATGCTGAACTCGAAGTACCTTAGTCCGAACTTACTGCGGGTCCAGACGCGGCAGGGAGGCTCCCCCGTCGATGCCGCGTACGCCTCTCGCCGAGCTGGAGTACCGGCGAGCACTTCCGGGATCGATTTATCGTGTCTAGACCGGACGCAATAAATCAATCCCAGAACATCGATCACCTGCCCCCGGACCCGGAGGTAAGTGAAGACTTACCCTTAGTCTGGATCTGCATGCAGCTGACCAAGTGGGCATTCACCCACAAAAGCTTATGCTCCAGTAAGTCTATAAAGTGCCACAGCACTCTGTTGCTTTTTAAAGTAATGTGATTCTACTGTGTAACTATGATCATATCAATAAAGATCTTTATTGGCCTAAAAAAGGCCAAGTAATTTAGGAAGACTATTCAATAGCTAAACAGTGATAGTATTAATGCAAGATCTTTATGTGGAGTTGCCATTGTTGGCAACAGCTATTAATTTCAAATTAGTTACTAGAGTCATGCTATATTGTGCCTCTAGAAAGCAGGATTACTTTTAGTGTTAATGCCACAGACACCTTAAATACCAATACAGACAGCTATTGACAAATGACTAGTAGCATGGCATTGGGCAGAGATACAACATACTATCACAACACTGGATATGTAACACAGCAGTTCCACTGCTGGCATTAAATTTCAGCGTTTACTTGGGTAAGATTTGTTTTATGGGACATTATGCCATTGTCTCTTGGAATTATTGATTAGTCTGATGATCACAAGGCTAACTGAACACACTGATGCTGGAGACTATGCAATGCATAAATCATTTTCATTAGATTTCTTTAGCCACACCAGGGAAGCCCTCTCCAATTGTGTTTCATTTAGTGTTTTATACTCTGCTTTGAATGTACAGGGTCTGGTAGATTAGTACTGACAGGAGGCCTCCAGGGAGCCTCAATCAGGGGTGGCCAAACCACAGCTGGCTAACCACATGCAGCTCTTTCACTGTTAAAATGCAGCTCACTGAGCCCCCCCCTTGCACATTCTCTGCCTACCAGACGGCAGGGGGGAGCTTAGGGCTTCTGCAGAGTGGTGGGACTAGAGGTTTGTGCCAGAGACAATTGGTACCTGCTGAGAATGGGGAGTACAATTTCAAGGTCCAGCCTCCCCCCCATCCAACAGCTTGGGACCTACACCCTCCCACCCCCCCATGCCCCTCCTCCCATTCCTCAGCAACCCCTCCCTGCAGCTCCCCAGTGTTTGCCACTGCCTCTCCCCACAGCTGCAGCTCCAGGGAGGTGACCTGGCCACACCATGTGACTGAGCAGAGCCAGCAAACCCTAGCACCAAAAATAAAAGAAGTCAGGGAGGCACATGGCCCCCACAACCCTGGCAGGCATGCCCCAGCTCTTGAACTTCTGAAGATTGTCATATGTGGCTCAAAAAGTTTGGCCACCCCTGGCCTGGATGCTGCAAGGAGCAGTAGTGGTAAATTTAAGAGGTTGCAGTGCTTGCAGATGAACTACTCAGTGATTAAGTCAACCTACGTGAATAACATAGCTGGAGTCAACATACCTTAGGTCGAGTTACCGCTGGGGTCAATAGGAGAAAAATCTCCAGTCGACTTACCTTACTCTTCTTCTCAAGGGTAGAGTATAAAGGGTTGACTGGAGAGCGATCTACAGTTGGATTTGGTGGGTCTTTACTAGACCTGCTAAATCAACAGTTGGTGGATTGATCCCAGCTGTAGTGTCAACCTGCCCAGTGTCTCACTGTGCTGTGTTTCCAAAATACAGAATAGGGCTTTTGCTAATCGGCATCTAAGCACTTAGGACCTTACCCTGCACCAAATTAACTAAATAGGAGTTTTACTATCAGTGGTTGTTTCTAGTCACATTTTACCATTAAAAACCCTGCTTAGCCATTCATTCTGTAGTGGCCTTAAGAGTATTCAATTGGCAGGCATCCACTAACTCCCATGCTGCTGAGGACAGGTCATCAACACTAAGCTACAGAGGCTTCCAAAACAGTTTTAATCTAGGGATTTCCCTAAAGGAATCCCTGTAGGACAGTTTTAGAAACCTAGCTACTGATACTACATAATGATAGTAGCCAATCTACGCTTCTTCAGAAGGAGATTTCTTGCCAATCTTAGGAAAATACATGATTGCTACACAAATGCCCCAAGCAGATTTCCTTATAAAAAAAGAAAACTCATGTGGTTTAGCTTGTTTTATTTATTTAATTTCATAATCATAAACTTAACTCTGCAGTGCAGCTAGACTTGTGAAGATAAGGGAAATGAAACCCAATAGAAATGCAGCAGTAAGTCAGGAACACAAGAATTACAAGGGGCTAAACACCATGGTATGTTAGCCCCAGCTACAGAAGGAATGGTTGGTTAAGACAGAAAGGAATTTTATGACAGCTGCCCACAGTTAGCAATGGTGACCTTCTTCTTTGTTTTGCCCTCTCTTGATCCAAGGCCAGACATTGCCTCCACCACCTTCATCCCATCTTTGACACGGCCAAAGACAACATGCTTCCCATCCAACCTAAGATAAAACACACGTTTTATAGGATCATGTTGCTGAGAAGCACCAATCTGACTTGTTTGTGACCTACTGTATTAAACCACTGATTTCAGGAAGCTTGTATAATCAGCAACCTTGTTAGTACTCAGTTTTTGCTATAGAAATTTCCATTGAGCATGATGGGAGGCTGGTAAAGTGAGAGATGAGCCACAAGACAGGAAGTATTACCCTCAAAATCTGTCAGATACGGGAGGATCTGGGGAATTACACACTTGCTTCTGGGCACTGTTACAACAACTGTAGTTTGGGGCTCAATGAAGCCTCACTATATAGAAACCTTGAGACCAGAATTGTTTGAGGTTTCATTATGCACACTGATCAGGATCACAGGAACATTTTGGGGAACAGGCCACACTACACTAGAATTAAACAATGCATTAGAGGGCTATGGCAAAGTTAATAAAACCCTAAAAGGTGTTGAGTAAATTCAGAGATGAATGAAGAGTACAGATTTCAACAGTACTTACCACTCAGTCTTAGCCGTGCAGATGAAGAACTGGGATCCATTTGTGTTGGGGCCAGCATTTGCCATAGACAAAATGCCAGGACCTGTGTGCTTCAGGATGAAGTTCTCATCAGCAAACTTCTCACCATAAATCGATTTACCACCAGTTCCATTATGACATGTAAAGTCACCACCCTGCAAAAAAAAGCAAGCACTGAAAGTGAAATACAGCGATGCCCACCCTTCTAATCGGTCAGGCAGACTTCTAATCTATACAAGACTGCTGCTCAAGCTACCAGTACAGTCAAAGCCACCCCTTTACTCAATCAGGCACAAAACCTGAAGGCTAGTGACAGCCTTCTTGTCTGTTTACTGTCAGTCTTGAACCCCTAAGCAAGACTGTCCTATAAAATTGCAGAATCACTTCTTTGACTGTTTCAAAGTATAGGAGCTGCAACAAAACTACTGAAAGAGGCCATAACCAAGTAGTAAGAAAGTCAGTGACGCATACCTGGCACATGAATCCAGGAATGATCCTGTGAAAGCAGGACCCCTTGTAACCAAATCCTCTCTCCCCAGTGGTCAGGGCACGGAAGTTTTCTGTCAATGTAAGACAGTCATTACTAGATGGAATTTATAGGAACACCCATTGGCAAGCCTCTGGGTGAAAATTTCAAACTTATTCTTAATAAAAGTAAACTGAAGACTGCAATGCAGTCTCCATGATCTTGAGTGGTTTTTACAGACCTGCTGTCTTTGGAACCTTGTCTGCAAACAGCTGTAGAAGAAAAGAGAGTCAGTTAAGTCATTTTGCATAAAGAGTGTTTGCCAACTACTAAAACAGGAGAAACAAATCAGCATACTACAACATAACGATTTATGGGAGAATCTTGCAGTGGCTGTAGTTTGTTGAATACAAGTTGTGCTATGGCTACATTCCATCACTCGAAATCCATGACAGAAGCCTACATGGCGTTGAAATTGTTTCTTTAAATGCAATCCAGGATTCTGCAAGCCATGCTTTACTTCCCTCAGATCATGTTCCATGGCTTTTGCCACCAGCTCCTCCTTATATGAGCAGAACCTGGCAGCTGGAACAAGGATTAGACTCCATTATTAAATTAATTCACAAGATTCTGTATCATCTTTTATGAAGCTGATAGTTTTGTACGAGACAAAGCATACACTTGGTCCAACTGCAACCTTGTTAGAAAGGTTATTAAGCCAAGCTCATTTCCTGGTACAGTAGTGTGCGGGAAGCAGCAGTGGGTTTCCACTATTCTCTCTGTCAGACTGGACTGTGTCAGAGGGACTCAGACAAAATGGAGTCCCTGGACAAAGGATGCACTGTCTGTTGACTACAGTTTATGCACTTACACACCTGTTCACAGGAGAAGCCTTTATGTTCCAAAAGGAAAATTATTTGAGTGGTTAATGAGACCAGTTAGAAAGTCTTGCTCAAAGCTTATTCTCAACCACTGGGACACAGGTTTGGCTATATGACAAGCATACCAAGGAGTCAAGAATCTGATTTATGTAACTTTTGGTGATGAGCTTACTATTAACCTCAAGTTTGGCAAGCAAACATCAAATGATTAATGGAGTACAATCGTCACTTACTAACAGCCTGAACTCTGGTTTGCTTAAAAACTACAGAGTGCTTTGTTGCCCTGATGAAAGGTACTGCTACAGAGAGATTTATACCTGCCTCTGGAAGTTTCCATTAATCGCGTCTGATGAAGTGGACATTCACCCACGAAAGCTTATGCTCCAATACTTCTGTTAATCTTAAAGGTGCCACAGGACCCTCTGTTGCTTGCTACAGAGAATTAGTGGTCTTCACACCCCCCTCCCAGCACTGTTCGGCATTTGCTCCATACCATACAAGCCCTTACATGTTAGAAAAAGGAATGTCTGCATCAATAAAGCTTGCTATCCTTTTCACACCTCAGCTTGAGAAAGCTCACAATTTGAAGTTTC
The DNA here is from genome assembly GCF_027887155.1 of Malaclemys terrapin pileata. Classification (NCBI taxonomy): domain Eukaryota; kingdom Metazoa; phylum Chordata; order Testudines; family Emydidae; genus Malaclemys; species Malaclemys terrapin. Next base: position 143,770,772 of record NC_071506.1, on the reverse strand, counting down.
TGATCCAAAATGAGGGGCTGTTCTACAAGAAGGCAGTTTAGCATGCAGTCCTTGGGTTCAAAGTACTATAACCGGCATGCCAGGATTTCTGATTTAACTATTACGAGTAAAGTGAATAGATCCAGGATTACGAGCTTGGGGACTAGAGCATATCTTCGCCTTCAAAAGAAGTACCCGAGGCAAGATGACGGCTCGGAGAATCTCACTCCAGCATGAAGCACATCCCTTTCGCCGCTAACAGGGCTTTAGATATGCAGGGCCTGGAGACGGACTTTGTCTGGAGAGCAACAGCAGCGTGATGGGGCTTCAATTACAGCCTAGGGCTAATTAGCGACCATGAGCTCTTGATCCAGGGCGAGATCTGCGAGTGTACGAGCAGCTTCGAGTCCCAGCCACTACAGCATATTCCGAAGGCGCCTGGCAGCCCGCAGCCCGAAGCGTTTAGCGAGCAAGCCAAAGCACGGGCAGGCCGGGCAGCTGCCCAGCGCGGCGATGCGGATTCCGGAGAGGCGCGAGCGCCGCCCCCAACGCAGCGGCCTCACTGCAGAGGGGAAGGCGGGGGAGAGAGAGGAGGGGCCGCCGCTACGATCCCGGCCGCTACGGCGCGGGGTGGGGCCGGCACCGCATGCCGCCTTCGGGGCAACCTCCCCCCGGAGGCGAGGAGCGCTCCCAGTTCCCCCCGGGACAGGTCCTCGCGCACCGGCCTGCCTCAGCCACGTGGAGCCCACAGCGGCCACGAGGCGCGCGCTCGCTCCCGCGAGACCACCCGCGCGCGCGCTGCCGGCCGGCTCCCTTAGCCGCGCGCGCGCGCCCCTCCCGCCCAAAATGGCCTCGTGCTCTTGCCAGGAAATGGCGCCGCCGGACCCCTCGCGGGACCTCCCTACTCCCAAGTACCTCGAAGGTGACGCGCCCCAACGGCTCATCGTTGGCGGCGATATCGAAGAACACGATGGGGTTGGCGGCCATGGCGCGTCGCGTGAGAGGGCGGGGGGCTTGAGCCAGCAGCAACTCCTCCTCAACAGCGGGTGCGGCGCAGCGGAAAGAGAGCGCTCACCCCCCGAGTTTATATACTTGCCGCTCCGCCCGCCCACTCGCAGATCGCTGCCAATCGCCGCCCGCGGCGCCGGCGAGTGAGGGCTCTCACAGCCAATCGGTGCCATGGGGCGGTACCGCAACAGCCCGAGCGCTCGGGTAAGGCGGTGCCCGCTGAGAAACCGGAGGGAGATGGCGCACATGCGCACTGCGGCGCTGCACAGGGCGGGGCTGGGAGGAAATGGGGGATGGGATGGACGGGGAGGCTGGAATTAGGAGTGGAATGGGATTTTTGGGGGGTAGGATGCGAAGGGGGGGCTGGGATTTGGGAGAAGGGGTTGGGATGAGTGGGGGGGGGTGGGATTTGGGAGACGAGGCTGTGGTGAAAATGGGGGGTCAGATTTGTGGAAGGGGCTGGAGTGGGAATGGGAGGCTGGGATTTGGGGGGTGAGATTAGGGGTATGGGACTAGGTGTTAGGCTGTGGGGTTGGAAATGAGGGATTGGACTGGAGCTGGGGAGGGATAGCGGTGGGCTGGGAATGGGGAAGTAAGGCTGGGATTGGGGGCAGGAATGGGGGTGGGGGAGAAGCTGAGACTGTGCAGCTTCAAATTGTGTGTAACCTCCTGAGTGGCATGGTGTGTGTGTGTGTGAGAGAGACAGGGCAGTGCCTCTGCATCTAATAAAGCATTCATGAGACTTCCTGACATTCACATAGCACCTCCCTGCCCAGGAACTGTAACCCTCCCACCCCCACTCCCCCAAGGCCATTGCCACCCTTGCACAGAGTGGGCCTTGTACAGATACCACCCTCCAGAAAAAAAAAAGCATTGGGCCTGTCCTGTCCATCTAGCCATATAGAAATGCTAACTCCCCTGGGACCTCTTCATTACCCCGCAGGCTGAGAACCCATGGGATAGGGCAGGGGTTGGCAACGTTCAGCATGCAGCTCGCCAGGGTAAGCACCCTAGCGGGCTGGGCCAGTTTATTTACCTGGTGACGCAGCAGGTTCGGCCGATCGCGGCCCCCACTGGCTGCGGTTCGCTGTCCCGGTCCAATGGGAGCGGCGGGAAGCGGCGCGGACCAAGGGATGTGCTGGCCGCAGCTTCCCGCCGCCCCCATTGGCCCGGGACGGCAAACCGCGGCCAGTGGGGGCCGCGATCGGCCGAACCTGCCGCCTCAGCAGGTAAATAAACTGGCCCGGCCCGCTAGGGTGCTTACCCTGGCGAGCCGCGTGCCGAACGTTGCCGACCCCTGGGATAGGGCATGCAGCATGGGAACGGGGTCTTGGAGGTATAAAAAGGAGATTCCTGAATGGAGTGGGCCATGGCATAGTAGGACTGTGGAACGAGTGATGGGAATAGACAGATCTATGAAAGGAAGGAGCACAGAGGTGGGAAGAAGACCTGGGGAATAGCCCCGTTGATTTATTTATTCATATTTTGGGTGTGATGACATATTTTGCTGTGTTTCTATGAGGCATTTTTGGCCTCCTTAGCTGCATGTGCAAATGGTGCTGGAGCAGCTGTTTGACATGTGCATAGCCCACACATGTAAGTGCTCATGCAAAATGGCTAGTTGTGTGAACAAATCCTGAGCTGTTCCCCTAATTCAGTGGATGGGCCTTTAATTATCTTTACAAGTACCTTGTAGAATTGTGACACCAGACCCATCATGCAAGTGTGACCTGACCAACTGAGAGGGGATGAGATTTTTATTTGAAATCATAGAATATCTGGGTTGGAAGGGACCTCAGAAGGTCATTTAGTCCAACCTGCTGCTCAAAGCAGGACCAATCCCCAGATTTTTGCCCCAGATCCCTAAATGGCCCCCTCAAGGATTGAACTCAACTCTGGGTTTAGCAGGCCAATGCTCAAACCACTGAGCTATCCCTCCCCACAAATATTTGTTTTTTATTAACACTCAACTCCAACACCTGAGCAACAATTTGGAGAGAGGCTCTTTGCTAAAACAGAATATTACCCCCATTTTACAGATGGGGAAACAGGCACAGGGAGGGAAGGGACTTGCCCAAGGTCACTGAGCAGTCCAGTGACAGAACTGGGAATTGGACCCAGATCAAGTCCCAGTCCAGAGTCCTATGCACTGGGCTATACTGCCTAGCATAAGTCAATAACTTTCTTTGAACAGTGACCTAATGGACCTACTAAGGGTAGCCTGCCTTTAGCAATCTGGAAAATTTGTTGTTTTCCTCCGAAATACCATTATCTCAGGGCATTCCCACCATCTATACTGCCAGGGGTCTATTCCTTCACTGCATGACACGCCTGACATACCTAAGGCAAAAAAACCCACAAGCAATAAAATAATAATAATAATTAATAAAGCCTTTCAGGCCTTTTGTGCAACTCCTTGCCTGAGGAGGTTGTGAAGGCTAGGACTATAACGGGGTTTAAAAGAGAACTAGATAAATTCATGGAGGTTAAGTCCATTAATGGCTATTAGCCAGGATGGGTAAGGAATGGTGTCCCTAGCCTCTGTTTGTCAGAGGGTGGAGATGCATGGCAGGAGAGAGATCACTTGATCATTACCTGTTAGGTTCACTCCCTCTGGGACACCTGGCATTGGCCACTGTCGGTAGACAGGATACTGGGCTGAATGGATCTTTGGTCTGACCCAGTACGGCCGTTCTTATGTTCTTAAGTATATAGAGCCTGAGGAAGTGAAAAGGGCTTTTTGTTTTTTGTGAGGATGGTGATGCCAACCATAAAACAATTAGGAGACAGTATCTGACTTTCAGGGCACCCCTCAGCTAGTTTTGTGGACACTGAGCACCTCTACGAATCCGGCCCACAGTCCATGCCGCGGGTCACTCAGTAGCACAGGCTTCCTATGAACCATGCAAGTGTCCATGTGACTGCCCTTCCTTCCTTCATCACATTCAAGTACTTCACCCCCCCCCCGGGTCATTTTTAACCCACAGAGACATCCAGGCCAAATGGCTCTACGTGTCCCCTACCAAGCAGACAGTTCTTCTTGGAGGCCTTCCATGGAAATGTCTCCTGGCACTGGTGCTACCGGCGGGCAGGGAGCAGCGATCAAGGGGAAGAACTCCCAGTGAGAGTGAATTAGGAATTAACCAGGGAAAAGAAAATCTAAAGGGGAGAGAGAGTGTGGAGCAAAGGCCATGGAAGCCAAGTCAAGAGACTGTGGGTGCTGCTGTTCAGCTGTGACCCCTTTGCCTCCCCCAAGTTTGGTGAACAAGAAACATGTAGAACCTGCTCGCCCAGTCCTGCCTGTGCCCTAAGCTGCTCTCCCGGAGCACTCCAGGCTGAGGTCCCATGGCAGCCACCCTGAGATGTGCTGGGCCCCCGTTGCCTTGAGTAAAGCACTCACCTGGCAGCTGTCCATAGGCCACCGTGGACTGGAGACAGGGAGCCCTTGGCTGAATGCCGAAAGTGACGCTTTCTGTCTCCAGTCCCTCCCAATTCCATAGGGGCATTGCAAGTTCCGGTAGTGGGGCCTGTGCCCATAGGGTGGTGCCCTGCTTCCCGCGGTCGCTGGCTGCAGCACGTTCATTTCTTGCAGTTTGGTGGCTGGCTGTTGGGTTGGCTCTCTGTGAACCTGGGGTCCTCAGGTTCAGTTTTGCCTGCTAAGAGTTAGTGCTGGCTCGCTACTGGGCCCACAGAGAGCAGAAGGGACCCACGACTAGAACCTTTCTCCTAGGGTCCTAGCTCACGTCCCTCAGCCTGGGAGTGGCCCCGATAATAAATGTGCATGGCCAGAAGTTTAGCCCTAGTGAGCAACACTGCAGTAATATACCACTGGCGGCCAGCTTGCCCAAAGGGTCCAGTGCCCACCAAGAACCATGGAGAATCCTACCCCCACTTAGAGACCAGCTGGGTGTTGCACCTCTTGGGAATTCTGGCCTGGAATGTGCCCAGCTCTTGTGAGTACCCCACAAACATACACCAGGGAAGGAAGTCAGTGTTGGTGTAGGCGTGACTAAAGGCAGATGTGGGTCCAGTCTGTCTCCACACAGGGGAGAAGAATGATCTGGGCTGGAGACTGATTTCAACTTCCAACTTGCAAGGAACAACCCATGAATAACAACAGCAGGTGAAAACCGAGGCAAAGATTTCAAACACAGGTTTGTCTAATGACAGCCACCCTAGGCCCCCCAGCACCACTCTAACCCTATGTACAGCACTTCTATGGCTTCCATTTCCAGAGCATCTGAGAGCCTCCATTGCACAGAGGGGAAACTGAGGCACAAGGCACTACATGACTTACCCGAGTAGTCTACATCTGGAATTGAATCCTGTCTGCCAAGCCCCAGGCTAGTGTGCTATACAGCTGGAGGTGTGTAAAGCATAGGCCTGGTCTGAGGCCACAAGCCAGTCCAACAGCACTATGACTGGGTTTGCAAAGGAAGGAGACGGTAGCAACCACACCTCCTCATGTTTCTGCCGCCAAGTGAGCCCAGAGAAGAAATCAGCAGCTCCTTAAATGCAGGTGGCCAGATTCTGCCCATATGAGCCCGTGGCAACCCCACTTAAATTGCATGACTATAACTGAGGGCAATTGGGAGTCTGGCAGCCAAAGTTATTGATGATCAGACCCTCCTGATACATCTAAGCAGCTTGGACTGGCTGGGCCAAATACAGAAGTGACAAGCTCACTAATCTACACCTTCTTCCCCCAAGGTGCTAGAGTCATGCTCCCTTAGTTTTACACTCTTTTTCCCTTACCCAGGTTGTCTGAATTTGGTCCCCTGGGGGCCTCATATCTATAGAATTCAGCAGTAACTCCACTGAAGTCGGGTAAAATCCATGTAAGGTTGGAATCAGGCCCTTTGTATCTAAGACACTCTTAAGATGATCTAACTAACACACTGGGGCTGGAAGTGAACCCAGCTTGAAGTATCAGAGGCTCCCCTCTTGAATATGTCCCCGTGGCCCAGGATGTTGGGACACCACTGGTGTATTTAGATGCACTGAAATCTGCATCTCTCCAGCTCTGGGGTGGGGCGAACCAATAGGCACGGTTGTATCTTCCAAAAACAAACCTGGGATTTTTGCTTAAGCTTGAGGTTTGGAGGTTTTTTTCACCTCTGGAATCAGTCAGACCTTGCATTTGGTGAAGGAGCAGGGGGAAGAGAAACCTGCCCACACACTGTTATGTCTAATTTAAGCAGCAAGCTGGTTGGGGAAAGGGACCGGCAGTTGCTGATTTGTCTTTAAAGCTCCAGCTTGACAGTTTAATCACAGTGTATTATTAGTAATAATTAATCATCCCCATCCAGAGAGGAGCGCAGGGACGATTTCCCTGCAAACACCTGTATTAATAAGGGCACAGGGAGCAGGCACTCAGCAGACATGCTGTGGAAAGGGAACCCTCCCGCCCCAATACAACGCAGTGATGCTCAGAGGTTTCTGGACGCTCCCCTAAGGATTTCTGCATCTTGATGAAAAATGAACACTGAGATGTCACATTCCTTCCCAGAATGCTTTACTCCTCCGAGCAGCATCACAGAGTGACTCAGTAATGGCCTGATTTTCGGAGCTGCCAGCCCCCTCCGCTCCCACTGGCTGCAATAAATGCGTGCTCAGAGCTAGAGCTCTGGGCTCTGAAGCCTAGGCAGGGGGTGGGATTCAGAGCAAGACCTCCAGTCAGAGCTGCAACGTCCAAGCGCTGTCTACACTGCTATTTTTAGAGCATTGCTCTGAGCCCCACTAGCCCAAGTCTGTCGACCCCGGCTGGGAGGCTCGCTTGTACCCCCAGGGCATTGGACAGCTACAGTACACCCCACTGGAGCGGAAAGATGATGCAAACTGCTAGGCAACATCACTCAGGAGGAATCAAAACACATCTTCTTTCCAAGAAATGGGCTGCTTTGTGCTAGACCTGACCATGGATTACAGACCTGCAGGATATAAAGCTATGGCATATGATTCAGAGCTGTTAGGAGATGAATTTGGAGACAATTTGGTGTCTAGATCCACCCGATTACAGCTCAGATTCATTCACACAATTTAGCTCTCTTGCACAGGTCTGCGGCATCACGGCTGGTGGGCTCAGAAGGCAGTTCATTTGCAGGCGAGCTGACAGCACAGAGCAAACCTATTGCAAGAACTGGACTAGAGCTGGCAGAGAGCAGTGCATTTTGTTTGGCAAAGGGCGAGGGAAACTGAGCTCCCCCAAGCATGCCCATTAGCAAGCTGCAAAAGGACAGGAATGCTTCTCGTTCCAAAGGCTTGCCAAGGCCTGGAGATGGGAGGGGGAAGCAGTGGGAGTCACGCACTCAATAAAACAACCTCCAAAGATCCTCCCAACTCCCCTGGTATTAACTGACCTAAATCATGTAATGCCGTCTCCAAGCTTTGCCCACACAAGAGCCTGTGGCCGCTGCCTCCTTTGTACATATTAATTACATGCAAACTGCCACCTAATTGGCATTCTCGGTGGCTACAATACCCAGCTTGCAATGTGCCATCACTGGGCCAGGTGGCATGTCTGCATGCCTTGGATGTGCGGTGGCTGCGCTGGCCGTGAGCTGTGTGGCAGGGCTCTGTGCATGCACTTTGGCTGCTGCCCTACGATCCTGCTGCTGCTGCTTCCCTCCTACCGAAACCAGAGCGATGTGAAGACAGAACAAACACGGCTGGGAGCAGGTGCCGCGCTGGGGCCTACAGCTGCATTACTGGCATTTGGATCGGATGCAATAGCATTGACTCATTGGGAGAATCTTGGGATTGAGCACTCAGAGAGCTGCACGTGGGCAGGGAGCATCTGGGGATCCCTGTAAGTAATGAGCAGAAGCAGTCGGTGTGGGACATGCTAAAGGCCTTTCCGTCCTCCCTGGGGCTGAGGCTTCTGGACAGCAGTGTCCTGGATGCAGCAACATGCAGGGGCGGCTCTGTGTTTTTTACTGCCCCAAGCACGGCAGTCAGGTGGCCTTCGGTGGCACGCCTGCGGGCGGTCCGCTGGTTACACGGATTCGGCAGCGTTTCTGCGGGTGATCTGCCAGTCCTGCGCCTTCGGCGTACCCGCCGCCGAATTGCCACCGAAGCTGCGGGACCGACGGACCTCCTGCGAGCATGCCGCCAAAGGCGGCTTGACTGCCAGTGCGCCGCCCCCCGGCTTGCCGCCCCAGGCATGCGCTTGCTGCAACACAGGAAAGCTGGAGGCAGGAGCACAGCGGGAACCACCTCCTCGTGGCTCATGGGGTCCGTCCTGCCCCAAGAGACAGGCAGCCCACAACACATGGCCTCAATAGCAGAGGGGGAGCCTAGGGAGAGCCCATAGACTCCAGCAGTTTGCTTAGGGGGCACTAGGAGCAGAGACCAGCCCCATCTCTAGATGGGTCGTACACAGTGGTGGGGAAGGTGAGTTATGGAGGAGAGGGGAATTAAGGAAGGAGCTGGGCTGTGTGTTTCCAGGTGAGTGTGCGTCTGGTGTTTGCATTTAATCTGATCTAGAAGCCAGGCTTTGGCCCAAGCTGCCCTTTACGCCACTGCATGAGGCTGCTGCACCAGCCCCATTATACAGGCAGATTGAATCATAGAATCACAGGGTTGGTAGAGACCTCAGGAGGTATCTAGTCCCACGCCCTGCTCAAAGCAGGACCAACACCAACTAAATCATCCCAGCCAGGGCTTTGTCAAGCCTGACCTTAAAAACCTCTAAGGAAGGAGATTCCATCACCTCCCTAGGTAACTCATTCCAGTGCTTCACCACCCTCCTAGTGAAATAGTGTTTCCTGATATCCAACCTAAACCTCCCCCACTGCAACTTGAGACCATTGCTCCTTGTTCTGTCATCTGCCACCACTGAGAACAGCCAAGCTCCATCCTCTTTGGAACCCCCTTTCAGGTAGTTGAAGGCTGCTATCACGTCCCCTTCACTCTTCTCTTCTTCAGATTAAATAAGCCCAGTTCCCCTCAGGTGGTCGCCACAGTGAGAAGCCAGCTGCGTCTGATCCCAGGGACTGGGGATACCATCCATGCCTCATTGCAATCACACCATGGGGACAGCCTGCTCAGAGGCTGATGTTAGAGCCTGTGTCTGGAAGCTGGGCTCCTGGCTTCTCTTCCATAGCTCTTTGGAAAATCTGTGCCAGTTCAGCCCTGGGATAACCAGGGACAACCCGGGGACATTAGCACCACCCAACCTCACCTGAACAGGGAAGGGCTATGAACAGCATAAGTGTGTTAGGGAAAGCTGGATCTGAGCTGCTCAACTGTGTGTCAGAGGTCCTGTACTGCTAACACCTAATGGAGATTCTCCTTGTGCTTTTGGAGCAGAAGGAAGCAGGCTGGATTCTGCTGCTGCCACAACCTTCTCAGTGGCTGGTGTGTGGCTCAGTGAGAAACACACAGGCCTAGGTGGTCATACTGGGTTTGTCACCACCTTATAATATTAACCCTTCGCCCTCCCCTAGTCCCTTCCACATCAGGATCTCAAAGCTCTTTACAAACACCACTGCATTTGTTATTTGGAGGCAGTCCCTACCTCAAAGAGCTCACATTTTAAGCAGCCTGGCAACACCTCTGGGACATAAGGAAGCAGTGTAGCCCCATTTTACAGGCTGGGAAGCTGAGTCATGGGGAGGGGCTTTTCAGGAAGCCTGTAACAGAGCTGGGATCAGAACCCACTATGCTGTGGTGTCTTTGCAGAGCCCATTCCAGTGCCCAGGAGGGATAGTCTCTTAGCCTCAGGGCACATGACCACTGGGAAGGCAGAAAGCCACCTTGGAGAACAAGGCAACTACCCTTGTATCAAAGCCAAGGTGCCAGGCCAAGGGGGCCTGCAACTAGGCGTGAGTGGGGTGGAGCTTTGGGAAACGGTACAGTCCACAGCAAGCAGGGGAATCACCAGTGAATTCCCATCGCCGTGGGTCTCTGGCAGGCTCGGTGCCATGGGACAGAGTTCATGGAGAGCTAGCCCTACTCTGACATACTGGCCAGGAGCGGAGTTATTCCCCCTCTGTTTATTTAGATTTAAAATACTACAGGCGCTGGGCATCCTGACAGAGGTAGTTATACAATCAGTATAGTTCAACTAACTCCAATCTCGGCAGCTTTCAAATCATTGATGTCACAGGAGCAAAGCTGGCCCCCGAGCCCCTTCACCACCTCAGCAGCGTGCCCCCGCCCTCCCAAAAGACCCTCGACGGCAGGCATCTTTTAGAGTGAAAGTTGCCAAATTCAAGCTATTTTGGAGTGTGCGGGGGGAAGCAAGTTCCAGGCTCCCAGAGTCCACCCCCTCTCTTTCTAATGAGGGGGGTCCAGCTCTCTGAGCATCGCTGCAGCAATATGCGCCCCAGAAAGAGCACTTCCTCCCACTCCGGTGACACAAAGAAGCCGTGGAAAGGGAGGGAGGGAGAAGCAGATTTTCAAAAGTATTGTTTTACGTGTTAGTTGTCATTCACACTGAGCTCTGCCAGTGCCCCTCAATTCTGACCCACAGCTACTCCTGCTATTACAAGCACAGGCTTCCTCCTCCCCAGTTCACAGATGCTCCCTGTTCCTGACCTACAGCCCCTCCCCTGGGTATTTCCGTTCTGTGTTCCACTCCCCTCCTGACAACCACCCCACTGTTCCACACTTGGGCACTCCCTGAATCCACGGCTCTGCCAACACCCCCAAACCTCCCCATGACACATGAACTGGAGGCCCACTGTACGCGGTAGGTGGAGTGTAACAAGTGTGTGGAGGGTCTGTGGCTGTTTTGGGGATACGCCTGGGATGGCCCCTCCTCAGACCGGTGGCGGGCTGGGACTGGTCACTGGTGGAAGTGAGTTACCTCAGGCTGGGTGTTCTTCCCAGGGCTATTCCTGCCTCTGCCATAGACTCAGGATCACAGCAAGGCCCTGAAAGCAAATAGCCTGATTATTCATTAACCTGTGGGAAGGGCTCAGCTTTCTGCCCTACCAGGAGCTACAAGCTAAGCAGGGCTGGGAAAGGCTGTTAGTGAGTGACATGGGACAAGAGCATTAGTCTTGGGGTTCAGGAGGGAGCATGGACGGCAGGGGCACTGAGATATTGGTGGGGCATTCAGTCAAGAGAATTCTGATGTAATGAATCCAAGGGGGATTTCTAATGAGGCTGCTGGATGCTGGGGTTCCTCTGGCTTTCTAGCTCTCAGCGTGACTACAGACTACATCAGACTGTCCACTGCCACTCTGTCTCCTGTACCATGAAAGGTCTCCACACTAGTAAAACTAAACCAGATCTTTGCTCAGAGAATGATTTAAAGAAGTGCTGCAACTGCAGCCAACATTCCAGACACGTGCATGCAGACTGACTCCCTGGCGGTGCCTCCCCCAAACTCTTCCCTCCTTCACTCTTTGCTCCAGGTTCCACACAGGTTGCTCCAATCCACACTGAGGATTTACAACAGTTTAATTTAAAATCCGTTTAAAAAACAGTGCAATTAAATCCGTGCAAACCCCTGTGTGACCACTCTTTCTCTGCTTTAACTTGGTTTATATTAGCTAAGCTTCATTTGCCCCTGTAAGAGATCTGCTGATCCATGCAAGGTTTAAACAGATATAAGAACCTCCACCCAAAGCTGTGCCAGTTGAACTAAACCGTCTTCAAATCACCCCTTTCATTAAACTGGTGCAGGTTTGTGAGTGGATCTAGCCTGAGCCACATGACATCACTCCTAAAGCTAAGCACAAAAGATGGTGACTCTTGTGGAGAATTTTCCCCTCCTCCCTGTGTAAACAGGGTGGAAACCTAGATCTGAGTGAGATAGGGTGACCAGATGTCCCATATTTTGGGACTTTTTCTTATATAGGCACCTCTTACCCTCCGTTTTTTCACAGTTGCTATCTGGTCATCCTAGAGTGAGATAACCCAGGCTGGAGGGTGAGTCAGATTTCAGGGCAGCCCTGTCCAGTGTCATGACCTTCATGTGACACTCACACACTTGGTAGGTGTGTCACACAGGGCTACATAACAGAGCATCTCCCTTTCCAGGGGTGGCTCCAGGCACCAGCGCAGCAAGTTCGTGTCTGGGGCGGCAAGCCACAGGGGGGGCCTGCCGGTCGCTGTGAGGACGGCAGTCAGACTGCGTTCGGCGGCATGCCTGCGGGCGGTCCACCGGGCCCGCGGCTTCGGCGGCAATTCAGAGGCGGGGACGCTGAAGGCATGGCACCGGCGGATCTCCCGCAGGCATGCCGCTGAATCTGCATGACCAGCAGACCGCCCACAGGCTTGGGATGGCAAAAAACATAGAGCCGCCCCTGTCCCTTCCCCAGCACCTGGAAGCCCTGGGGAAAGTGCTCCGAGCCTCAAAGCTTCTAACCAGTCCAACTCCAGCCCCACTCAGTTCCCCTCTCCTAGCAGTTTTCTGTAGGGGGGACTATGTGAGATAAGTTTGGTGGGTCTCAGCTCCAGTTCCCGCATCACAAACTCACCTCCACATTTTGCACTAATGGGGCAGGCTCAGCAGAGAGGCTGAGAACCACAAGGAACATGGGTTGAAATGGCCCTGTGGCCCCTGCCCAATTCAGGGCTAGGGGCCAGCTGGCAAGGCCATGCCTGGGGGAAGCTGGCCCTGTGCAAGCCCTGTACATATGCTGAAGGCTTCGCACATTAGGGCTGCACCAGTGCTAAATCCACAGTTGACTGTTACCTGCAAATTTTCCCATGAAACACTTGACATCAATGTAACACACAGAGCTGGCCAAAGTCCGGCATGCAGCTGCATGCTGCCCCTGTGACTTATGCTGCTGGTTTGCTCAGTGCAGCTGGTACATTTCTTCCCCCATTCCACAGCCTAGATCGGACCAGGAAGGGGTTGAAAAAATCTCTGCTCCATCTGCTCCCCCTTGCAGGTTTGTGTGGGAACAGCCATGTGGGTGGGGTGGACGGTTCTATTCTCCCTGCGGCGGGGAAGCAGAGTGGAATTTTCCAAACTGCCTGGACCCATTTCAAGGGCTGCAGCCCAGTAACTGTAGGGATCAGTGCAGAGGGGGAATGAGTGCCAGCAGTGAGCCACGCCCTGGCAATCACTGGGCAGGGCACAGGGGGAGAATAGACTAAAATGGGTTAAATCCCAGAGTCCCTGTGTGATGGTGGGCAAGTCACTTAGCAGCCCTGTGCCTCAGTTTCCCCATCAATACAATGGTGGGACAGGCCCTGCCCTGCTGTGAAGGGGTGTGTGAGGATAAATATATTAAAGACCGAGAGGCCCAGCTATTGCAGTACTGGCCACCCAACAGACACCCCCAGGCACTGGCAGTGAGGATTTTGCCTTGGCCACCTGTACCAAGTGTGGTGCAGAATGCAGGGGTTTTGCCTCAGTTTCCCACAAAGATAGTAATCAAAGCAGGAGAGCATGCTTGGATTTGTTGTGCCAAAGCACAAGCGGTAACTTGAAAAACAAGTTGGGATAGTATGTCTGGAGCCAGGCTTCCTCTCCCCAGCAGGTTGGGAAAGCGGCTCATCACTCTGCCCTGGGGAGAAAGGGCTCCACAAAGTGTACAGATCTCCGCAAGCTTGAGCAGAAAGGAAGAAATAGGGCGAGGCTTGAAGATGCTGCTTTGGGGGAGATGGCGGAGCCCCCTGCAAAAGGCACCTGCCCAGGGTTTGTGAAGGGATGGGCTGGCTCCCCGGTTCCTGCAGGAGAAAGTGTAGAGGATCTGTGATGGCTAGTGGGTAGGAGGACTCTGTAGCATGGCAGGGAAGATGCAGGGAGACGAGGATTCCAACTGTGAAGCGGTCAGGGTGCGCAGAGCATCGCACCTCAATGAAGCTTCATGTGGCCCCTCTGCGTAGACACAGAGGCCTGGCCAGGGCCAGAGGTGGGAGTGCTGGATGCCAGGCCTGTGCTTGGACCACTACACCCTACTGCCAGATATTTTGTCCCTTACAATGATTGTTATTTATATGGCCCGGGGACATGTAGGGTGCTATGGAGACTTCCAAAGGGCACATTCCTGCCCCAATGTATGGTTCCTCTCCCTAGAGGGGTAATGCAGCCACTAGGGCATTTCTGATCCCCTGGGATTAGCCCTTGACCCCCCCTCCTCCCCGTGTATTGAGCTTCCCCCATCCCCAGCGACAGCTCTCCCATATCATCACTTGTCGTGGCCATCTGTTCCTCTCCCTATTGGCAGGAGGCAGCTGCAGTACGTGATGTCTGAGTTTCTCATTGAAGCGGCCAAGATATGATTATGATACCAACTGCCAGGAAAGAGCTCTGCCCTGCTGCAGGCCCGGTCAGCAGGCCGAGCTGGGATCTCCTGGGTAGAAAGGATCTCCAAGGTGCTCAGACAGCCCAGGGCGGGGAGGGTGGAGAACCTGAACGGAAGTGCACGGCCCAGGCCACTGGATTGCTTCCCACGCAAAAAGCTAGTGGGATCATTAGCATTGAGTTGTCAGGGTTTGCTGGGGGTCAGGGATACATCCCACTGAGATGCCTGCACTTGGGGCTCACAGCACAATAGCACTGGCACAGAGCAGCAAGTCCCTGGCATCTGCTGGGTTTCACTGGCTCTGTCTGTTCTGATTTGGGATATTGTACGGCAGGAGCATCAACCCCCCAAGCTGGATTTGTCTGGGCAGGGATTTCTGGGCCTTGCCACCTTGCTTTGTCTGTAGTCAGGTGGTTGTGGGTTGGGCTTGGCTGTCTGGGGGTGGGGGGAGGAGGCTGCAGAGTGGCCTTTTCTATAGGACAGAGTAATCTGGACTCAGGATTTTGGCCTTGTAGGGGCCAGAGACAGGCCAATCTGATCTGTGCTGGGCCTACTGGGAAACCAGCTGGGTGATCCCAAGCCAGAAACTGCCCAGGTGCTAGGTCGCCGGAGCAGCCAGCCCCTGGCAGGTGGGGAGGGGGAGAAGACCCCTCCCCTGCATCTCTGAACCCTGCCAGGTTTCAGGGCTTGCCAGGAAGTGGGGGCATTGGGCTCAAAGCATGGCCTGCTCTGGAGTGCAACAGCCTGGAAGGAAGCACCCATTCCTGGCAGAATCAGAGAGTTTTGGGCCAAAAGGGACCCCCAGATCCTCTAGTCTGATCTTCAGTCTGGCACAGGCCACCCACACTGTTCAGCGCTTATCCACCAAACTCAGCCACCAGTCCTACGGCCCACTGAAGACTAGACTGGATGCCACAGATAGAGAACAGGCGGCACCGAGGTGCACCAAAGATTTGCCCCTGTCTGGAGTCCAGCCCTGCCTGCCAACCTTGGCTCCAGCCTCCAGGAGCCTGGATCCCCTGAGGATGGCAGGGGCCAGCAGAGCTGAGCTGCTAGGAGGGACCCAGCACAAGGGCCAACATCCCAGTGCCAGGAAAGCTCCAGCCATGCAGCAACATGGCCCTTGCACTGACGAGTCCTTTCTACCAAGCCAAGGCCAGGGTTTATTAGAGGGAGCTGGAAACACCTTCAGGGAGCAGCCATGGTCTCTAAGGTCTGGTCTATACTACCCGCCTGAATCGGCGGGTAGAAATCGACCTCTCGGGGATCGATTTATCGCGTCCCATCGGGACGCAACAATCGATCCCCGAATCGACGCTCTTACTCCACCAGCGGAGGTGGTAGTAAGCGCCGCCGACAAAAAGCGGCAGAAGTCGATTTTGCCGCTGTCCTCACAACGGGGTAAGTCGGCTGCAATACGTCGAATTCAGCTACGCTATTCACGTAGCTGAATTTGCGTATCTTAAATCGACTTCCCGCTGTAGTGTAGATGTACCCCAAGGCTGGGTCTACACTACCCGCCTGAATCGGCGGGTAGAAATCGACCTCTCGGGGATCGATTTATCACGTCCCATCGGGACGCAACAATCGATCCCCGAATCGACGCTCTTACTCCACCAGCGGAGGTGGGAGTAAGCGCCGTCGACGGGAAGCCGCAGAGGTCGATTTTGCCGCCATCCCTGCAGCGGGGTAAGTCAGCTGCGATACATCGAATTCAGCTACGCTATTCGCGTAGCTGAATTTGCGTATCTTAAATCGCCCCACCCTGTAATGTAGATGTAGCCTAAGGCTGTCAGTGCTGCTGGCTCAGAGCGTAGTGCAGTTTGAGTGGGGGCACTGCCCCTCTGCTGGATTATTCAGCACCTTTCCCTGTGCAGAGATAGTCTCACACTACTGACTGAGCCTGCCTGGATAAGCGGCTGCAACTCTCCCTGGGGGAAGCTGCAGGGTATCCCAGGGCGTGGGCACCTTCCCGATCTGACCTTCCTCCGCCCTGGCTGAGACATGCCTAGCTAAACCCAACATTCCCTGGCACAGTGACAAATGCAGGGACCTGGGGGAGGGGGCCCAGGGCAGCTAGGCAGCCACATGTTCAGCTGGTGGGGCCTGCCCTGGTTAAGTGATTTCAAGTCTCGGTTGTGCATGGGTGGTGCAGATAGTTAGTGAATTAGGGATCTAGATGGGCAAGCCCTAGAGGAGCGGGGAGAGGGGTGCAGGGGATGGGGCATGGAATGGGGGTGAAAGGGCCAAAGGGGGAAGAACCAGGAAGGTGAGAGCAGGCGAAGGGGTGAAGTGGAGTCAGTAGGAGCTGCCAGACAGACTCTTAGCCCAAGTGCCCCTCCATGCCTGTCTTCTCTCTGGGAAGGGGCCAGGAACAGCTGGTGCAGAAGAGCAGGGTCAGCAAACTCCAGGAGAACAAGGGGGCAGAACTGTTGTCTATGGGGAGCGGGAATACTCAATTATCCTCTCTGGGAGTGTCATAAACATACAGCTAAGGGTAGCATAAAACCCCTCTTTACCCTGTAAAGGGTTAATTCCTCTTTTACCTGTAAAGGGTTAAGAAGCTCAAATAATCTGGGTGGCACCTGACCAAAAGGACCAATAAGGGGAGAAGATACTTTCAAATCTGTGCGGGAAGGTTTTAGTCTGTGTCTCTCCCAGCCAGCCAAGAAACCAGGACAGGAAAATTATATCTCTTTAAGCATATCTAAACTAAGCATCTAGTCTGGCAGAAATAGTAAGTAATAGCAAAAAAGAAATGCATTAAATTACCTTTTGTTTTAGCTTGTGAATTTTCCCTGTGCTAAGAGGAAAGTTTATCCCTGTTTTTGTAACTTTAAGGTTTTGCCTAGAGGGGAAATCCTCTGTGTTCTTGAGTCTTTTGTTATTCTGTAAAGTACTTACTATCCTGATTTTACAGAGGTGATTCTTTTCCCTTTTCTTTAATTAAAATTCTTCTTTTAAAAACCTGATTAATTTTTCATTGTTCTTCTTTATAAATTAAATTAATGGAGATATCCTATCTCCTAGAACTGGAAAGGACCTTGAAAGGTCATTGAGTCCAGCCCCCTGCCCTCACTAGCAGGACCAAGTACTGATTTTGCCCTAGATCCCTAAGTGGCTCCCTTAAGGATTGAACTCACAACCCTAGGTTTGCGGGGGGGGGGGGGGGGGGCAATGCTCAAACCACTGAGCTATCCCTCCCTTAAGATCTAAGTGTTTGGGTCTGTGTTCACCTGTATCAATTGGTGAGGATATTATTCTCAAGCCGCCCCAGGAAAGGGGGTGTAGGGACTTGGGGGGATATTTGGGGAAGGTAGGGCTCCAAGTGGCCCTCCCTGAATGTTTGGTTAAATCACTTAGTGGTGGCAGTGATACTAAGGCAAAAATGGAATTTGTGCCTTGGGAACGTTTTAACCTAAACTGGTAAAAATAAGCTTAGGGGGTCTTTCATGTGGGTCACCACATCTGTACCCCAAAGTTCAGAGTGGGGAAAGAACCCTGATGGGAGGGAGGGAAAATTCTCCATTGTTTTCTGGGGGTCTCCATTGTTTTCAGTGGGGCCAGAACTTTCTCCATTGTTCTCTAGGAGGGAGAGGAGAAGGGAAAATGTCTCCTATGGACTCATCCTCCTCATCATTGAGGGGTCTGCTCATGTCTTGAAGCAAAAGGGGGAGGGAGTGACCCAGATCTCCTCTCTCCCTTCTTCTGTGCTGCCCTGGCTGTGGGGCCAGAATGGAGGAGGACCAGGGGACCACAGGGGAACAGCAAAGGGCACATGGCTGTCGGGAGGGGGAGCAGTTGGCATGCTGGCAGCCAGGGCAGGGGGATGCAAGCCGGCTGCAGCACAGGGGAATAGCACAGCTCTGGCAGGGTGGGCTCCCTGGCACCTGCTGTGCATGCGGGGAGAGGAATGCCCTTGAGAACCAGCTGTGTGTGTAAATAAATGCTACCGGGGCACCGGGGGTGGGGGGGTGTCTGGCTGAGAGGGGGAGCCCGGGGGGGAGAGGAGGCTGACAGAGAAGGGGGTGGGGGATAGCTGGCATGTATGGGGTCCCCTGGGGGGTGCCCAGTAGAAAGGGGGAGCTTTGGGGGTGGGTCCCCAACAGAGAGGGGTCATGGAGCCATGGGAGAGGGGATCCCCTGTGGGTGTTTGGTGGGGGGGACTGGGTGTGCCCTGGGAGGGAGGGGTCCTCTGGGGGGTCCAGCAGAGAGGGAGAGCCTTGAGACGGGGGGTCCCCTGTGGGTGTCTGGTCGTAGGGGAGACTGGGGGGTGTCCTGGTGGGGGACCCTGGGAGAGGGGGTCCCCTGTGAGTGTTTGGTCATGGGGGGGACTGGGTGTGCCCTGAGGGGGTCCAGAAGGGAGGGGGAGCTCTGGGGGGGGGTCTCCTGTGGGTGTCTGGTTGTGGGGGAGACTGAGGCTGCCCTGAGGAGGGAGGGAGCAGGGGGGTGCCCAGCAGGAAGGTCCCTGGTGCTGGGGCCTCCCCCCTTGAGATGGCCTCTCCCCGGACTGGGAGTGGGGCAGGGCTGGGCTGGGCTCGACTCAGTTCGGCCTGGTCTCGCTAACACGCCCCCAGCTGCTGGGTAAAGCCCCAGCGGTGGCCAATCGTCACTGCAGCCTGTGGCCGGAGGAGGCACCCCGCCCGCTGGGGGAAACCTGGGTGGGGGAGCTGGGCTGGGTAGAAGGGGCAGAGGGAAGCCCAGGGGGACTGGGTAGAGGGGGTGGGGAAAGCCGGGCAGGTAGGGGGGGAAAGCCCGGGGGCCTGGGCCGGGAGGGTTAGAGGGGGGAGAGCCCGCCGGAGGAAGTGGGGGTCTGGGTCACTAGATAGAAGAGGGTCAGGGAAAGCCCCGGAGGGGAGGGGCTGAGTAGAAGGGGGCATAGGGGAAGCATGGGTACGGGGAGAGCCCACAGAGGAAGTGGGAATTGCTTGAGGCTCCCTGCTAGTGGGGTTTGTGCGCACCCACATGGAGCTGCTCCTCCTGCGGTGCAGGACCCGGAGGCTTAAGGGGCAGAAGGGCGGGCTGGGGGCAGCTGAAACGTCCAAGGGTCACCCTGGGCCAGTTTGACATGAGGCCAGCTAGTTGTACCAGCATGAACCGCCCTGCCCCACCTGAGCTGAGTGACCCCACCTAACTCTTTAGCCCCCCCATCCCTAGAGGGGGGCAATGCCACATTGGGGGGGGCTACAGAGTTAGGTGGGGTCGCTCAGCTCAGGTGGGGCAGGGCGGTTCATGCTGGTACAACTAGCTGGCCTCATGTCAAACTGGCCCAGGGTGACCCTTGGACGTTTCAGCTGCCCCCAGCCCGCCCTTCTGCCCCTTAAGCCTCCGGGTCCTGCACCGCAGGAGGAGCAGCTCCATGTGGATGCGCAAAGAAGGTCCTTATGGTAGCTAGCGAGGGCCCTCTTGGCTGTTCTCTGCAGGACACACCCCAGGTGTCTTCCCAGGTGTCTTCCCAGCCGCTCCCTGACGATGGCGCACGTGCATTTTGCACTGGGTGGCGGCAGCCCTGTCTGCAGGGGGCCTGGACCTCTGCAATCCTCCAGGGCGAGGGACTGGCTGGAGGGCTCACCCAGGAGAGGTGGGGAACACCTGCTGCTCCTACTAGCTGGCAGCACTGTCAGGATCTGGTGCACTGTGGCCCATGTGACAGTGCCCCTCACACTTGACCCACAGCCCCTTGCTATACCAATTCTGCCCCCCACCAGCTCTGTGCCCCAACTCCTGACCCATAGCCACCTGCTATACCAGTCCTCATCTCAGTGACCCCTAAGCCTTTTCAATGATTTCAGCAAGCTGAAGAGTAGGATTGGATGTTTATATGAAGAACAAGAATCTCCAGTTACAACAGTAAAACCATACCCTTCTGCTTGAGGGTTTAAACCAGTCTCTAGCTGGGTTTAAGAGAACACTCCAGTGTGCGGTGTATTAGCCATCATCTGTTAGTGCATAGGTTCTCCCACCTTCCTCTCAAGCAGCTGCTGGGAACAGGAGCTGGGATACTGGGCTAGCCGGCTCAGCCTGGCAATCCCTCTGCTTGTACGTCTCCCCAGCCATCCCCAAAGCCATAACTAGGTATTTTTGCACCTAAGGCAAGAATATAAAACTGCGCCCTTCCCCAGGGCCGGCTCTTCAGCGGCGGGTCCCTCACTCCCTCTCGGAGGGAAGGACCTGCCCCCGAATTGCCACCGAAGAATGAATTAAGCAGCAGCAGTAGAGCCTGTGATTTTTGGGGAGGGTCCTAACTCATGATTTTTGACTGCTTGGGCTGGTAATGTTGCTTCCAAGATGGTCTTTGGTTCCAGTCCAGTTCCAATCCAGAGAGGAACTTGCAGGTTAAGAGAGGAGGGAGGTGCTGGATATCAGCAGAGGCCACTAGGGATTAGAATGTGTCCTGAGAATGCTGGGAGTTCAGGTTTGCAGGGCAGGATCAGGGGTGGCGGGTTTGTAGAAATTTTGGTGGTGCCCAGAACCCACCCCTGCCTAAACTCCACACCCCCACCAGCCCAAGGCTCTGGGAGGGAATTTGGGTGAGGGAGGAGGTCTGGGGTGCAGGCCCTAGGCTGGGGCAGGGGATTGGGATGCAGGCTCTGGGAGGGAGTTTGGGGATCGGAGGGGGTGTGGAGGGAGGGGGTGCAGGTTCTGGGAGGGAGTTTGGGGATGGGAGGGGTGCAGAGGGATGGGGTGCAGGGGTGAGGGCTGTGGCTGCAGATGAGGGGTTTGGGGTGTGGGAGGGGCTCAGGGCTGGGGCAGAGGGTTAGGGTGTGGGGGGTGAGGGTTCTGGCTGGGACTAGGGATGAGGTGTTTGGGGTGCTGGAGGGGCTCAGGGCTTGGGCAGAGGGTGAGGTGGGGGGTGAAAGCTCTGACTGGGGGTGTGGGCTCTGGGGTAGGGCAGGGCTGGGGATGAGTTTGGGGTGCAGGCAGGCTGCTCCGGGATGGGCCAGAGAGGAGGACTCCCCCCAGCCCTTTCCCTGCCGGCAGCAGCAAGTTCTGTGGGAGGAGCCTCCTTTTCCCGCCACCCCAGCAGCACACTGCCCCGACCACTGTCACTGCATGTGCTCCTAGGGCCCCTCGCAGGTCCAGGAATCTCCCTCACCTCCCCTGTGGTGAGTGCCTGTGCCTGGGTTCTGCGTGCACCTCCTCCCTAGGGTTACCATCTTTTAGTTTTTAAAAAGGAGGACACTCCATGGGGATCCAGCCCCGCCCCAACCCTGCCCCTTCCCCCGCCCTCAGCCCCACCCCAACTCTGCCCCCTCCCCTGAACGCTCCACCCCCTGCTCCTCCCCCTCCCCTGCTTCCCGCGAATCAAATGTTCGCGGGAAGCCTGAAACAGGGAGGCAGCAGGTAGGCTGGGGCGGGGTGCAGCGCGGCTCAGTCCGGCCCTCCTGGCCGAGCGGCTCTCTTCGGCAGCCGGCCCAGGCCAAGAGGTTCTGGCCCCGGCGTCTCCCACCCCGCCCCGCCCGGATTGGCTCGGGCCCCGCGACCCCGGCTCCCGGCCCCGCGACTCTGGACCCCGGCCCGGCACCGCGCCCCCCCCCCCCCCGGCTCAGCACCGCGCCCCCGGCCCGGTCCCGCGGCCCCGGTTCCTGGCACCGCAGCTCCCAGCCCGGCCCCGCGACCCCGGACCGGCTGCCGGCCCCACGACCGGCTCGCGACCCCGGACCGGCTCCCGGCCCCGCGACCCCAGCTCCCAGCCCCGCGGGCCTGGCCCCTGGCTCGGCACCGCGCCCCCGGCTCGGCACCGCGCTCCCGGCCCGGTCCCGCGGCCCCGGACCGGCTCCCGGCCCCGCAACCCCGGCTCCCGGCCCCGCAACCCCGGCTCCCGGACCGGCCCCTAGCCCCGCGGGCCCGGCCCCGCAACCCCGGCTCCCGACCCCGCGACACCGGCTCCCGGCCCCGCACCGCCGACCCCAGCCAAAGAGGCCCCGGCCGAGCACCACCAAGCCCTCCCTCCCTCCCGATTTTCCCAGACATGCCCGGCTTTTGGGGATTTCCCCCAGACAGGGATTTGAACCCCCAAAAGTCAGACATGTCCGGGAAAATCCGGACGTATGGTAACCCTACTCCTCCCCTGCTGCTGCCCCTCACTGTAGCCTCACTGGGGGTGAGGGATGGGGCTGCCTCCTTGCCCAGCATGGGGCAGGAGCGGTGACTGCAGGTCGGGGGGCCCCCTGTGCTGCTGGAGGGTCCCATTGGAAAAGGGAAGGGTCTGAGGGGGAAGGGCAGGCTCAGTCAGTCTGCCCTGGCAGTTGAAATGGGGGGCACTAGGATCCTGCAGCAGCAGTTGTTGCAAGGGAAAGACAGGGACTCTCTCTGCTCCGGCTAGGAAGGGGGGGGAGCAAGTCGGGGCCAGGGGACACCCGGGGGAGGTAGGGGTGGGGGAACGGGGCGGCAGGTGGGGACAGGGGGGAGATCACCTGGGTTATAAATATCTCTGTGCTAGGTGCTTTTTTTTTTTTTTTTCTCCACTGCTTTCTGCACCCCTCGGCTTTGTGTGCCTGAAGCAAGTGCCTCACTCTTCTCCCCTCCTCCCCCCCCCCGCATGTCAGACTGGGAGTGTGCTCCTTCCCTGCTCCCTCTTCTCTTTGTAAAGGTTGGAACCATGTTTGCTTTGCTTCAGCCCTTGGACCTCTTCCAGCACTGTCTGTCAGTAGGACACTTTGCTAATCCCTTTAATCCCCCACAGCATTGTGTGGCACTGGCTCAGGGTAGCCAGTGGGTACATCTACACCGGAGCCTAATGCCTTAAATCAAAGGGATGGCTTCTCTCAAGAGCTATATTTCCAGCCATTTCAGTCCCGGTTCATCCCCTCTTATTCATAGAGACCCCCCCACCCCTATCTGAATAAACTAATTGCCTTCTATGATGAGATAACTGGCTGTATGGATGAGGGGAAAGCAGTGGATGTGTTATTCCTTGACTTTAGCAAAGCTTTTGAGACGGTCTCCCACAGTATTCTTGCCAGCAAGTTAAAGAAGTATGGGCTGGATGAATGGACTATCAGGTGGATAGAAAGCTGGCTAGATCGTCAGGCTCAACGGATAGTGATCAATAGCTCCATGTCTAGTTGGCAGCTGGTTTCAAGTGGAGTGCCCCAAGGGTCGGTCCTGGGGCCAGTTTTGTTCAATATCTTCATTAATGATCTGGAGGATGGCGTGGACTGCACCCTCAGCAAGTTTGCAGATGACACTAAACTGGGAGGAGTGGTAGATATGCTGGAGGTTATGGATAGGATACAGAGGGTCCTCGACAAATTAGAAGATTGGGCCAAAAGAAATCTGATTAGGTTCAACAAGGACAAGTGCAGAGTCCTGCACTTAGGACGGAAGAATCCCATGCACGGCAGCAGTTCTGCAGAAAAGGATGAGAAACTGGATGAGTGAACAATGTGCCCTTGTTGCCAAGAAGGCTAATGGCATTTTGGGCTGTATAAGTAGGGGCATTGCCAGCAGATGGAGGGACGTGATCATTCCCCTCTATTTGACATTGTTGAGGTCTCATCTGGAGTACTGTGTCCAGTTTTGGGCCCCACACTACAAGGATGTAGAAAAATTGGAAAGAGTCCAGAGGAGGACAACAAAAATGATTAGGGGGCGGGAGCACATGACTTACGAGGAGAGGCTGAGGGAACTGGGACTGTTTAGTCTGCAGAAGAGAAGAACGAGGGGAGATTTGATAGATGCTTTCAACTACCTGAAAGAGGGTTCCAAAGAGGATTGACCTAGACTGTTCTCAGTGGTAGCAGATGACAGAACAAGGAGTAATGGTCTCAAGTTGCAGTGGGGGAGGTTTAGGTTGGGTATTAGGAAAATTTTTTCACTAGGAGGGTGGTGAAGCACTGGAATGGGTTACCTAGGGAGGGGAGGAATCTCCTTCCTTAGAGGTTTTTAAGGTCAGGCTTGACAAAGCCCTGACTGGGATGATTTAGTAGGGGATTGGTTTTGCTTTGAGCAGGGGGTTGGACTAGATACCTCCTGAGGTCCCTTCCAACCCTGATATTCTCTGATTCTTTCTTGCTGGTAGATTTAGGATTCTGAGCTCATTCCCGGTAAGCCCCTTGGCAGCATTAACTGCTGTGCTCCCATTGGTGCCATCACCTCTCCCCTGCGGGCTTTGTTCTGATGATCTCCCCTTTATCTCCTTTTGCCCACCTCGGATCTCTGAGCAGCTCCTGGGGCAGCTGCATTGGCTGCTTCTTGCTCCACACATCCTTTCTTGGATGAGGATGGATGTGTTGCTCCTAAACTGCTGCCTTTCAGCTTTCCCCAGCCATCTTCCCTACTGTTGGATTTTCATAAGTCCTCCTGCACTTACTGGGTTCCTTCATTCCAACCTGCTGTCTTACTGTCCTGGTACGGCTGCTGGCAGAGACCGCATCCCTCACTCTGCTGAAATCAGGGGCTTTGTGCTTTCTTTTCCTTCTGTCAGATCCTTTCCTGGGAAGATACAGATTGGGATGGCTCCCCCATCAACCAGTCTCTTTGCTCTTTGGATTGCAAGTCACCTTTGGTGTAGCTTAGATGAGACTTATTTGGTATCCAGCAAGTACCAGGGCAGTTAAAAACCCCACAAACAGTTTTGGGTTGGTTTGAGGGTGGAAGATTCAGGGGTCTTATGAGCAGAAAGGACCATTATGATAATCTAATCTAGTTCCTGTAAGATACGGGTCCGAGAACCTCACCCAGGGATTCCTGCATCCAGTCCATGACTCTGAGCTTGAGTATATCTTTTAGAAAGACACACCTTGTTAAAACTCCAAGTGATGGAGAATCTACCACATCCCTAGGAAACTGGTCCAGTGGTTAATAGTCCAGTGGTTAATTTCCCCCCACTGTTAAAAACGGGCACCTTTTAATTCTAGTCTAAAAGCTTCAGCTTCGAGCCCCCGGCTCTCTTTCTGCCTTGGAGAGCTCTCTGCGCTCCAAAATCTCCCCGGGTAGATCCCAGCCTGTCAATACCTTCCCTTACAGCTACTCCCCAGATTTTCCATCCCCACTCCCCTCCCAGGTGGGGAGTTGACCTGTCACTTTGCTGCCTTTCATTTCTTCTAGCCCCCAGGTGAGTCACTAGGTGGCCCACAGGGCCAAAGCTGGACCACCAGATGCTTCTGAACGGACCCCAAAATCTTCTTATTTACTTATCATTATTTTTGTATTATTTTCTCTGTAGTCTGGACCTTGGCAATACCTGGATCAAAAAATTTGGTTATTGACAAAAAACATTAGCATTGAAGATATCACTGCTGTGTAACACCTCAGTGACCATCCTCTCCCCATCCAGTTCTCCAGTCTGGACTGGCCCCACTGCACTGACTTCCCATCCCACCAGATTTCGGTTTGACCCAAATCAATCAGGATCACTACAACTTGGGATGCCGTTCCACTTAGCATCTCCCATGCTGCTTCAGCACTAAATTAGCCCATGTTTCTGGCATCTGCTAGCAGGGCTATGTGTAAACTGGACTCTGCATGTTCTTAGCAGAGGGCCAGGGTGAGGGGAGAGATTTGGAACCTGCCCCCCTCTACACTGATTTCTTTCTCTCTCTCTCTGGTGTTCCATGTTAAAGCCACTTCCCAATCAGAGATGTCTGGAACCTTCTCATCCCTCAACCTGCTCCTATCCTGATCTTGTAATACAAGTTCACCACTTCAGACCAACAGCACATAGGTGATTCAGTGAGCCCCACCAAAAAGAAATCCTTTAATATATAGCGATAATGAAACGGGATACACAAAACTAAACAGTCATCAGCACTCAGACACAGGACTCCGGCCTAAGAAATCCGGCCAGGGACAATGGTTTGGTTTTCCCCCGTCAGGCCGCCTCTGGGACCTGTTCTCCACCACACTGAATTCAGCCTTGGTTGGAGAGGGGCGCTGACTGGGGGTGGAGAGGTGGGGCGGCAGGTTCCAAAACCACAGCGTTTTGGACTGACTCTTTGCTTTGATTTCCGGGGCTGGCTGGGCATGTTCCCATCCTCGGCAGCCAGACCTGGCTTGGGTGGGACAGACATTTCGAATGTGAGGGAAGGGGTCCCGCTCTGGCTGAAGCAGCAGTCTTTGTGGTGCGGGTAGTCCCACATGGAATGGTCTATATTACAAACTAGGAAGCATATGCACATTTATACAGAGGACTCTTGCCCCGGGGCTGGGGGACCCCAGAACTAGACACCAGAGCGACCCACTTGCCTTTAAATATATTGGGTTTGTTTCCTTTAGTGTTTCTAAACTATGTACATCGTTGTGCTTGTAGATGACCCATCACCAGATGGAGTCAGTCTGTCAGGGTGTTTGGGGAACTGCCTGGTCTTTCTGACGGACCCAGGTTCCTTTGCTGCTGCTGCTGCTGCTGCTGCAGTCCCGGGGAAAGGAATGGAAGAGGCTTTCCAGACCTCCCACCCACTTCCACTGCAATTCATCATTGGCCCAACCCTGCTGAGCAGGGAGCGGAGGTGGATCTCCAAGCATGCTCCTGTGATGTTCTGACACTCCCAGAGATGGCAGGGAGCCAGAGCACATGAGCACTGGGGGGAGCCCTGAAGCCAACTCGGTGCTGTGCCCATCTAGGAGCTGGGATGGGTGGAGATGGCTTCTGGAGGCCTTCAAAGGCAATGCTGTGTCTGCTTCGCCAGGCCCTGGGAGTGAACCTCATACTGGGCTCCATGGCTCTCTGCTTTCCTTCAGCACGTGTCCCCAATGGCCTTAGGCTGTGCGGCAACGTACACAGAGGTGCCAGTCTCCATCCTGAACCTCCATGCACCCAGGCAGAGCTGAGCATCCTAGAGCCAGCAGAGGAAGCCAGGGGGAGGCTGGGTGCCACCAGCCCCATTCCAAGAAGTTGCTCCCCTTTGTTCTTCTCCAGCTGTGGTTTGTAGGACACCTCCAGGGCCAATCAGTGAGGCCAGTACACCCAGCATGTTGGTGACCTGGCACGTTAGCATAGCCCGAGTGCGTCTGTGTCACGGAGGCTCCAGGAACGGTCTGAGAGGGCCATTTCCATTGCACGGGAAGGATTCCCAGAGCCAGCTGCTCCAGGGTCCCTTTTGTGGGGCAGGTTCTGAGAGTTCAGACAAGGGGGTTATTGTCCAGGCCAAAGTCCTGGGCTGCCTCAGCCCTGGTCCTTACCCAGTGCAGAGGAGAGGCGCGTGTCTGGGAAGCTGTGGGATGGATGAGTGTGGAGGTGCCTCAGGGCGGAGGCAAGGACAAGGGCATGGAGGGCCTTTGGGCCTGGTGGCTGCGTTCTACCGGGGATGGCTTCAGTTGTTCTCAAACAGGGAGAGCAGGTCGTCGTTGCTGTTGTTGGGGAGATCTGGTGGGCCCAGGTAGGAGAGCAGCTCGTCGGGGTTTGTCAGTTCGGGAAGAAGCTAAGGGCAAGAAACAGAACGAAATTACTAGGGCACCCTGGGCCCAGAGAATGCCACGCAGGAGGCCCATAGCCAGCAACAACCCGCTCAGCGCCCTGGGGAAAAGCCAGAGCCGAGGGTGCTGCTCTGGACAAGGGGAGAAAGTAAATGGCACAGTCACAAAAGAACCCAGGAGCCCTGACTCCAGCCCCGGCTCTAGAACAGACCCCTAATCGCAGGTGACCTTTCCTCTCCATGAAGCTAAGCTCCGGGCTATCCCCTCTCCACCCTTGCATTGCCACATGGAGAGATCAGCTTCTGATCAGGCACACCACTAGACTCCAGAATTTGGGAGCTGCCCTCCAGCCCTCTGTTGGGGCCATACCATGACCTCCTCCCCAGGCTACAAAACACTACCCAGGACGGGACGTTTGGCCCCATCTCACCCAGCCTGGCATGTCAGGCGACAGCTGGTGCGAGGGCCCAAGGCTGCCCAGAGAGCTGTGGTGAGCCAGTGTTGCCCAGTTTGCTCTGGGCATGGCAGTTCAATGGATTTCTTCAGCCTGGTTTTGAAAACCCAGCAGGAGTAACTGCTAGCTGAGCACCTATGGAGCAGAGGGGGATGGGCTGGGAAGAAGGGCTGTAGCCTCCAAGTCCCTGCCCCACACAAGCCATGTGCAAAGGTTACCGGTTTTGGTCAGCCCCCAAAATAGCCAGCAGCTGCAAACTCTCCTGCAGGGAGATCAGGAGCCAGAGGGTGGGGGCAGCCTATTCCCCCAGTGCTGGGACCTTCCCCACTAACACCACGGTCCCCATGTCCAGTCACAGCCCCCTGGGAAAACAATGCCAGCTCCCAGCAGAGAGGGGGCAACTTGATCTAAAGCTAGATCAAGCAGCTGATGTGTTTGGCAGTCCCTCCCCGGCCAGGGGCAAGGGAGACTCCCAAGCCCCGGGGGCTCCTGGTTCAGAGCGAGCTCAGAGCGACTGTGAACAGTGACATGTGGTGCTGCAGGGCTGGGGAGAACTGGGTCCCCGCTGGGGCACGGATCTCTAGAGCGATGACGCGTCTGGGGCAGGCAGAAGCCAAGAGCTGAGCCCCACGGTGCACTAATGAGACACCTGTGCAGCGGGGGAAGGCGACAGGAAATTCCAGCTGCTGTAGATGGTTCTGGGTTCAGCTGGCTGGGCAGAGTGGGATTAGCGCTGGCTGGAGGCCTGAGACAGCGCAGCGCCCAAGGGGTGGCAGCCTCGCCAATGACAGGGAGGTCTCTGAGCAGACATAGGAAGGGGATGCACAAAGGGAAAAGCATGAGGAAGCACTGGCTATGTGCATGCCTCCTCTTCCCCCGCCCCTCTAATGCAGCACCAGCCGAGTGGACCTCAAACCCCTGACCTACTGCCCAGAAGAGTCCGACAGGGGGATGGGATGGGGATCAAGCCTCATTCCCAACCCAAGACGATCTGTGCCCCAGCCCTGAGGCCATAAGTCCTGCAGCCAGGAAGCCTTCGGGGAAGCCGGTGGGAGCCAGACCACGTGGAGAACAAACCATACCCTCCGCGGGAACTGTGTGGCGAAGGCACTCGACTGCACTCCCAGAGGGCGTGGCTCAGAGTCTCACACCTCCAGCTGCTGTGTTGCAAGGTGGGGGCAGATCCATCAAGCTAGGGCAGTTCAAGGGGGTCGGCCATGAGGCTGGCTGCATCGCCGCTTCACATACCACTGGATCTGAAACTGACTTGCCTTAAGTGGCGCAGGGGAACTTCGAAGAGCACATGTCCCTGCAGCCCTCCTGCCCTGAGCATGTGGGGATTTTCACTTCAATAGCAGGGGGCACTGAGCTGGGCTCTTTGGCACACAAGTTTCTCAGACCCCATCCCCAGTGAGCATGGGAGCCAGGTGCCAGTGGGCTCAGCCAGTAATGGGCCCAGGCACTGTTGGCTAATCACAGAACTGGGCCTCAGTCCGGAAGGTCCCTGCAACTAGTGCAGACCGGTGCCTCAGGGCTTCCCCTGCCCTGCTTAGAGAAAGAAGATTCAGTGCGGGGGGGAGTGCAGCCCCACACACTAGTCCCGGAGCTGGGCAGCGCACACTCAGGAGGAGTCAGGTTACTTACATCGAGGGAAGGCTCTGGCCCGTCCCCAGCTCCCGGCATGCCCGGCTGCCCCACCATCCCAGACCCAGGGTTAAAGGCAAGATCCCCTGCATGCGCTGGACCCCCGGATCCCGCCTGCCCAATGGGCTGCCGGGACTGCGGGGGGGGAGGGTTCCGATGATGGAGCTGCTGTCCCGACTGGCCACTGAGGTTGGGGTTATGAAGCCCCTGCTGCACAGGATTGTGGGATGGATCCATCCTGCCAGATGGAGGCATCTGAGAAAGAGGAAGAAAATCTGGCGATGAGAAACCATTCTCTGAGGTGTGGAGTGGCCAGGCCTGAAGCAGGACCCCAGCGTCACACCCAAGGCCATACCGACACCCAGAATACACGCCTGCCCTCTTAACACCCCCACAAACATGCCACTGACATACACCCTGCCCCACACTCCCCTCACAACCACCCGTGGCCCTCATGGAGCCTGGTATTTTACAGCTGATGTGAACAGGCAGAATGGTACCCCTGCATTCCCATCTTCCCGAAGAGCCTGCCACACTGCCCCCTGTGGGGTGCGGGCCGCGGCAAAGCGCGGTGCTCTCTCACTCACCAACTTCTGGAGATTGGGCCCTGGTTCTGGCTCTCCTGCACCAGATGGCAAATAACCACGCCCGCTTCAGAAACCCACCAATCAAAGGACAGGATGCTATTGGGCAAGGCAACATGCTGCCAAGCAGCCTGGGCATATCCAGTGAACCAGCTGCGAGCTGGCACAAACACTAGTGAGGAAGCGCAGCATCCTGCCAGCTCCACTGCTCAAGGGCCTGGGAGGAACAGCTCCCACAGACAGAGGTGGGGTCACCCCAGCCACAGGGAGAGCACCCCCCTCCCACACACACACAGCCCTTGCCCCCTCCAGGGAAGCCCAGCTGACCTGTCCAGTGATGGAGGGAGCCGGTGGCTTTTCGGGGGTCAGGAGGCTGCTGGGAATGTCCGATTGGTAGGAGATGGGGGGAGGCCCTGGAGTGAATTCGTTTAACGTTGGGGTGCCGGGGTTTGTGGGAGGGAACGAGTCCGGGAAACTGCCGGGGCCGGAGAAGCTGGAACCTGTGAATGGAAACCCTGTCAGAGCAGAACCAGGTGTGCCAGGGTGGGACGGGGAGCTCTGAGGAAGGACACCCATGGGCAGTTCCCTAGGAATCCCATCACGAGCTGCTGGGCACACTCAGCTCCAGGGCGTCTCCCTGCACTTCATCCAGCAGCAGGGTCCTCTTGGCCACCCTGCCCTGCCTGCTCCCCCAAAAGGAAGCCAGTGGAGACCCCTTCTTTGTCCCTTCCCTCTGGTCAGAGGCCCCCGTTCCTGATGCCTAGCCCATCCCTCCACCCAAAGGCCCCATTCCCTGCTCCTTGCCTGCCCCCTACCTGAAGGCCCCATTCCCTGTCCCCCAACTTGAAGGCCCCATTCCTTGCCCCCTTGTCCGTCCCCCTCCCCGACCTGAGACCCTCTCTCCCCTTCCCCCCAGCCCAGAGGCCCAGTCCCCCCCAGTCACTCACTCTGGCTGCTGTAGTCGCTGGTACTGCCGCTGGTGGGCGGGGGCTGCAGGGGCGTGAATGGTGAGGAGCCGGGGCCCAGGGCGGCGATCATCTCCATGACATTGGGCATCACCATGTGAGTGGGGCTCATGGTCCGGCAGCGCTTCAGCACAGGGCCGTCCTGCTCCTCCTTGATGTGGATGTCGGGCTTGATGGGTACTGGCTTCCAGCTGCACGTGGGGTCGATGGTGATCTCCTCATAATCGGAGCTGGGTGGGCACAGAGGGGCAGGTCAGGGCGGGCAGAGCTCACACACCTGCGGGGACTGCCAGGGCCCCTGACATCAGCCAGCCTGGGGCAACCAGGCTATTGCTGCAGCAGCCCTGGGCGTGGCAGCTTTCCAAGAGAGGTGAGGAAGGAGCATGGTGGCCTGCATCCTGGCAAAGCCCTCCAGAGACCCCTGTCGCCTGTGCTGGGAGCTGCTCTGGAGTCGGCCTCTCCCTTCCTGGGGGTGGGCCGGACCTGTTCCCTGAAGTCCCTGGGTTTAGCTGGGCAGAGGAGTCAGCAGAGCAGGGCTGGCATGATGAGGGCTGTGGGAGCAGGGCCGGCAGGGGGCTCTGTACAAGGGGCGGCTGCAGGCAGGGCCCAGCCTTCCCAGCCTCTAGTGCTGGTCTGTCCTGTTAGTCATGGGGAAGGGCCAGTTCAAGAGCTGCAGGGACTGGAGCCCTCTGTCAAGGTGCAGCCTTCCCCCCAGTCTGCCCCAGGCTGTGCTGGAGGGACCCCTCTGGCGGTGGAAGAGGAGGGGTGTCCAGCGCTCTCTGCTGAGGCTGCTAAGATGGGACTTTTAGCTGGACACACCCAGCCACTGCCTGAACCCTGCACTGGGCCCTGGGGACAGGCACAGCCCAGCACTCAGCTCAGTCTTGTTCTGGGGTCCCCCAGGAAAACGTATTGTTCCCCTCTCCCACTAAGCAGGGTCTCTGGAGAGCACTGCAAGGTGCTCTGTCCCACAAGGCACAGCTCTCCCATCCCTTGGGCTCCCACCCAGAGCTGTCCATTCCCCAGGAGTCCCTACCGACCCCACCCAAGTCATGTGCTGCCCGGATGTCCCTCCACTGCACACAGGGATTCCCCCTTCAGCCCCTCCGCCATCTGCCCTCTCCAGGGTGCAGGGGACGGGGGGAGGGCAGGGGGCAGGTCAGGGGTCTCCAGAGCAAATCCCCTAATCGGCCTGGCTTTTGGGGGGGCAGGTTGTGCCCCCAGACAGCCACTAACTCCACCAGCTCTCTCTCTCTCTGGCACACATCTGCCCTCTGGTGGCGAGAGGGAAACACAACAGTGCAGCACAGTGCGGGAACTCAAGCAGGGCACTTACTTCTGAATGTAGATCAGGATCCCCAGCATGTACTGATCCACCTCTAGTCCTTCCAGTAGGGCTGTTTTACTGAGGACAAGACAAGGGAGGGGTCTGAGAACGGAGCCCAGTTACACCATTCAGCTCCTCGTAGGAGCTGGGGACTCAAATCCAAAACAGCATCCACAGCCAGAGGAACCTAGTACTGCTCCCCTCCCCCCACAAACCCCCTGGGCCCTGAGAGTGGGTCAGAAAGCACTGTACAAAGGTGGATTGGTATCTTTATCCCCGTTATACAGAGGGGGAAACTGAAGCACAGAGAGGGCAAGTCCCAGGTCACCCAGCAGAAGAGCTGCGCGTAGGACCCAGTTCTCCAGCTTCTCAGCCCCCTGCTCTGAGCACTAGACTCTGCTACACTGGTGCCGCTCTCCCCTGCTCCGTGACAGCAGTTCAGCCAGAGTGTGAGGAGGTGGGGAGTGGGGGGCAGTCAGTCTGGGCTGCCCACTCCACAGAGCACGACCACTCACTTGCAAACAGGACACCGCCACGTTCCCCTCTCGCAGTTCAGCTGCAGGTAGGACTCCAAGTCGAAGCACTGAGCAGGGAGAGAAAGTGAGACAAGCAGTCACCCTGGTGGTTGGGGGTGGAGGGGGGAGAAGGCAGCAAAGTGCTGCCTCCAGGTGGCAGGGAGAGAGACAGCCCAGGCACTGGGCTAGCAGCCTAGCCTTACAATGTCCTCAGTGAGGGGTCTCCCACCCCTTCCCTGGAAAGACTCTTCTGCCGCCTGAGAGATCTCACTGCCATTCTGTCCCTTTTTCACTAGTCAGAGCCCTTTATTTCTGGTCCTCTCAGCATGTGCCTGAGCCCAGACGCCTGGCAGGGAGCACAAGCAGTGTGGGGCTGGGGTCTCACCTGTATGTGCCTGCAGTCATGCCCTCGTGCAGGGAGCTGGATTCTCCGGAAGGTGATAGGACACTTCAGCGACACCTTGATAGCTGTCTGCTCCACGCCGTCCTCCCCATTGGGACCTGGAGTCCCTGGGATCGTCCCGCTGCTGAAGTTTCGCTTTACTAGGTATTGAGAGGGAAAGGCCATTGAGAACAGCACCGTCGCTTCCTGGGGAGCTGGGCTCAGGCGGAGGAAGGTTCCAGGCCTGGGGAGCCAGCCTGCCAGGAAGCTGCACATCCCCTCACTCCAACCCCTTAGGGAGACTTGCTTCACATGGCAGGGCTGGGAGGGAAGACCAGCGGGGGGCTAGTTAGAGTGGGGGGGCTTGTGCAGAGTTAACAGGCAGTGTTGCGACCAGGCCTTGCTGCTCTTATGGGTCAGCTGGTGGCAACTCAGGCTGGGGGTGTGTGTAAGTGCTGGTCACCACTAGGGTGCCCCCTGGTGATCAAAGGCATGCACACCACCCCTGGTACAAGGAATTGGAATGTCAAGGGTCGGACGCCCAGATGTGTATGAACTGCACTAGCCCATTGCGATTGGCACCTGAGCCAGCAGGAGGGGAGAGCCCTTAGGAACACACCAGCTGGGCTTGGATGGGGGAGCACTGACTGGTGCCCTAATTACTAGCTCCTTGCCCTCCTCTTTGCCTTTCACCCGAGGATCTCCAAGCTCCTTAGTCACTAATTGACTGTGTGGCAGCTCAGTATCATTATCTCCATTTAACAGCTGGGGAAACTAAGTCACAGAGGAGGGCAGGGGCATGCCCAAGGTGAGAACCCAGGAGTCCTGACTCCCAGTCCCTTTCTCTAACTATAAGCCCACAAAGACAGAACCCAGCGCTGCTTGGAGTTCCTCCTTCCAGCTCCCATCCACAGCAGCTCCAACAGGAGCACTGCCCACAGGGCTAAGGCCTCCAAGCTCATGACATGTCAAAGGAGCCATCTTGCGGCCCAACGGGAGCACTCACTTTTGGTGATGCAGTGCTCGGCTGGTAGCAGGCGCTTCTTTATTAACCCTTGCAGCACTGACCGAACGGAGGGCCGGTGCACCAGCTGCAGGACAAAGAGGTGAGACTGCAAAGAGGAGGGGAGAGAGGTTAGCTGGGCCGGGAGAGGGCGAGCATTTGTGCATGTGCACAAATCAGACCAGCGTTGCCATGCCGCTCCCCCAGTGCCCCCAGGCTTCCATATCCACATCTATCGATTGCACCAGTAGATCCCCAGGGCTCTGCACAAGAATCCCAGCCAACAGGCTCCACTGAACTGTCTCGTTGAGCCTTCTAGTGTGTCTGGAGTCCCTGGCCCTTTTAAATGGCCACCCACACTCCTAATGACATGGCTATAGACTGTGTCCAGTATACGTGGTCAGGGCCACCCTGCATTTCATCCCTAAAGGCAGAGCAGAGCTTTCCCAGCTACCTGGAGGCTGAACCCAAAGCAGTAGTGCCACCTAGGATTAAGGTTGCTCGACACTTCCCATTCTAAGACCCCTTTTTTAGCTATTTATAACTTTGGCAAATGTTAACTGCTCAGGCTGAACTTTTCCACACCGAGAGTCTGCTTCAGGCTGCATTTTCTGGGCAAGTTTCAGCGAAAAGGGCTCAGCTGTTTCCAAGACCAAGACTAGGGAATAACACCTCATTTTGCCCATGGCCAAAAAACTCTTGCAAGCATTTCGCTGAGAAGCTCTAGCACCCCTATGCTTTGGGGCGGGGGTTAAAACATGACAAGGGGTTGCCCTCTGGTATAAGCAAAGTGCACAGGCAACCTACATTGAGAAATTTCCTAGCTTTTGAGTACCTGACTTTTCAACCTTAATGTTCTTTTCACACGAGGTGTGGGGTTTTTTGGTGTTGATTTTTTTTGGTTTTGTGGTTTTTACTGTAATATGCCATTGGAACATCCGACCAAGGGTTGGGATGAATTCTCCGTCACCGGCAAGGTTTCAATCACGATTGGCTGTTCTGCTAAAAGATCTGCTCTAGTTCAAACAGGAATTAATTCAGGGCAGTCCTATGGCCAGTGTTATGCCAGAGGTCAGCCTAAATAATCCGAGTGGTCCCTTCTGGTTCAATAAACTGTGAATTTAGGTTCTCTCTCATAGTCTGCTCCAGGGAACACAGAAATCCAATTCTGGTTCTTCCCCTCCCTCCCAGAGTCCAGGCTGTGACTTCTGGAATACCTGCCCCAGAGGTCAATCCACCTACCCCAGGATGCGCTGTATCTCCAGCGGATGGGGCTGCCATGCTGCTGGACTAGCCAAACTTGGTTAGTCAGGGCTAGATTTTCTGTTGGGGGGTGGTGCATGCTGGGAGTAAGGAACCAATTGGGAACCATCCCAACCATTAATAATCTTTTGCCCTTCTCTGGTGCCTTTAAATGGTGGAGCTCAACATGCTTTAACTAAGCAAGCCTGGAAGGTAAGTTTAGTGTGCGCATGGCTTAGGCCACACTCCTTCCCAGAGCTAGGAACAGAACTAAGGAGTGAGTTCCCATCTCTAACCATTACTCCACCCTCCCTACTAACGCCAGGGCTCCAGCTCAGGACTCCTGGATCTGACTGCTCTGCTCTAACCAGCAGACCACACTGTCTCCAATAGGCGAAGGTACGGGTGCTCCTCTGGGATGCTGCTGGATGGAGCATGTGGATGCTGTGAGATACAGGTGCCCTTGGGAGGCCATGCCCACATCTCCTGGCCTGGCAGAGATGGTGTGTGGTGTCTGGCCTCTGACTGGCCGTGGTCAGGAAATTGGTTTTTATTCCCATGAAAAATCTTGGGTTTTCGTCAAAAAAATGAAAACTAAAATATTTCAATTTGGTAATGCTGCTGTGGTGCCTCATAGGAGTTCAGGTGCCTCATGCTCTCATTCTCTATGGGCTGGACTTCAGTTTCTCCGCTTGATGAAGGCAGGTGGTGGTATCATGGGAGTCCCTGGCTGTGGTGCATCATGGGAAAGCGAGTCTGGCTCGGGAACCTGGCCCTTAGAGTAGAATGTTGCATAAGAGGAAAATGAACTATAACTCCCATGAGGTGTGGCAGCAGCATTGTCGAATGGAAACATTCAGCATTTGTTTCTTTGATGAAAAATCAAAAATGGAACCAGGCGATAGACCAGAGCAGATCTTTTAGCAAAACATCCAACCTTAATTTAAAAAATGTCCGTGATGGAGAATCCACCATGAGCCTTGGGAAATTGTTCCATTGGTTAATTACTCTCACTGGTAAAAATTTACACCTTATTTCCAGTCTGAATTTGTCTAGCTTCAACTTCCAGCCAGTGGATCATGTTAGACCTTTCACTGCTAGACTGAGGAGCCCATTATTAAATATTTGTTCCCCACATAGGTACTGACAGACTGTGATGAAGTCACCTGTTAGCCTTTTTGTTGTTGTTGAGCTAAACAGACTGAGCTCTGTGAGTCTCTCACACTCAGGCACGTTTTCTAATCCTTTAATCATTCTTGTGGCTCTTCTCTGCCCCCTCTCTAATTTATCAACACCTCTCCTGAATTGTGGGCACCAGAACTGGACACAGGATTCTAGCAGCGGTCGCACCAGTGCCAAATGAGCAGGACTGGGCCCACGGTGTGATATAACTTTACAACAAGCATGTGTGCACACATATACACACACACACGCTTGTGTGCATCAGGCAGGCTCTGTGAGCTTGTCAGTCCGTGCATGTACTCGAATCTGGGCAGGCAGGGGAGTGCAGGTCACTTACACAGCAGCAGGCGGTGACGGTTATCTGGATGGTGTTCCTCCCGGGCTGGCACACCTGCTTCAGGTAGAGGGGCTTGTGAGAAGTCTTGTTGTCTCCCCGCTCGATAGTCAGGGGCGTGGCATTGACACTGACCTGGACTGAGGCCGGCCAGTTAGTGTTCATCTGTCGGTCCTCGTGGTGGTAGCATTTGAACTGGAGCTCCAGGTCAGGCCTTGGGCAGGAGGAAAGCTAGCTGAATGACCCCAGAGAGTTCTTTGGACGGGCCGAGGATGGCGTAGAGGGAGATAGGCTAGGAGCCTGTGGAACAGGGACTCAGGGTAGCTCCAGGGCCAGGGGCGGGGCATCGGCCAGGTTCTCTCCATTGCCAGAGAGAAGGCAGGCAGGATGGGGTTGTGACTCAGCGGTGAGGATCCTAGCTATGAAGGGGCCAGAGGGCAGTGCCTTGGGGTGGAGGGACCAGAGGGTGATGGTTGGACTGGGGGGTGGACAAAGGAGCAGATGCAGCTGTGGGGAGGCCTGCCCCTAGGGGGATGCCAAAACTGCTGCACAGCCAGGAGGGCCAGGCCCCATCCCGGTGCCAGGACTGCCCCGGTGCTGGGCCAGGCTGCATCTCCACCAGCAGGTGTGAGAGCGGCCAGGCCAGTGTGACGATGACTCAGAGTCGTAACAAGGAATTTTTGCACCTGAGGCAAGGGCCAGCTTCAGGCTCTTCGGCAGCAATTCGGCGGCGGGTCCCTCCGTCCCTCTTGGAGGGAAGGACCTGCCACCGAATTGCCGCTGTCACCGAATTGCCGCCGAAGAAGCGGCGGTGGTAGAGCTGCTGCTGAAGCACCGCCGATTGTGGTTTTTTTTTTTCTCCGCCCCACTTGGGTGGTAGAGCTGCGCCTCTCCGCTTTGCGCGCCTGTGGCAAATGCCTCACTTGCCTCGCCCTTGTTACGGCACTGCGATGACCCCAGTGGGATGGGGGGGCCCCTGCGGGGTGAGGGGGGCTGCGAGCGGAGCCAAGGGGGAGGCCTCACCTCAGCATCAGCGTCTTGTAGACAGAGTCACGGAGCTGGAAGACGTGGTTGCTGACGGCCAGGTTATGCTGGAGGCGGAAGGGCTCCAGGACCACCCCGTCCCGCACAGGGAAGGTCAGGCGCAGCTCCTCGCACGGGTTGCCTGCGGTGGGGGGAGGAGGGCTCAGGCTGGGGGTGGGCCAGCGGTGCAGGGCCATGGGCACCGGCAGGCACCGCACCCGCAGCACCACAGGCACCAGCTGCAGGGGGCGCCAGGCCATGGGGCCGGCCTGGAGCCCCCTGCCCCTTCCTCCCCTCCCGAACATGATCGGGGGCAGCGTCCTGTCCTGTCCTCCCCTCTTTGGGTGGAGCCCCAGATGCCCCTCCCCCTCTGCTAGCTCCTCCCTCAACCTGATTCCACCTCCCCAACTGCCATGGAACCCCCAGTCCCTCAACGTTCCATCTGCCCCTTTAGGGGCCGTGCCCCCCAAGCTCCATCCCGGCTCAGAGAGACAGACCCCTGTGCTGTTCCCCCTTGCCCTGTGGGCCAGGAGCCGCCATGCCCATGTCTAGCGATGCCGCGGAGCAGCCAGGGTCTCAGCCCAGGAGCTGCTGCGTTTCCCCCTCCTCTGGATTCATCCCCTCAGCCCCACGCTCTCTGCAGCACCCATGGGTGATGGGCCCGGGTGCCCAGCTGGTGAGGAAGGCACTCCTCTGCTTCCGGCGCCCAGGCTGGATCCCAAAGTCCTGCAGATGGGACTCACCCGAAGGCGACGGGTGCAGTGAGCTGATGCTGGGCTTGATGTCTGTCAGGAAGGGAGACTTGACGTCCTGCCCTGGGGACATGTATGGCGGGATGGTGCTTCCGGGCGTCATGGGCGGTGTGGGGTTCCCGGGCAGCGGGGAGCTGGGGTAGCCAGGCATAGACCGACCAGGCTGCAGGGAGACAAACACAGCGTGGCCGTCAGAGCAAGCCTCACCCGGCCTTTGGAGGAACCCGACCTTTAGCATAGGGGGCACGTCCCCTTAGGGACTAGGAGGGGAACAGGAGATATGGGGGAAGTGGGAGGGAGGTAGAGGTAGGGGGCCTGCTCCTCTGGGCAGAGATGCCAAGGAAAGAGGGAGGCTGGGAGACCCCTGGAGTGCAGGGAGAGCTACCAGTGCCTCTAGAATTTACTTGGCATGCCCATGAGTAACCTGCCAGATGAGCCAGGGGACTCGGGGTTGGAACAAGCACGCCCCTGGGGCAGCACTGGGTGATAGCAGCTGGGGGGCAGAGTGGGCGGAGTTCCAGGGGACAGGACTGGCGGGAAGCTGCAGAGCAGGTGCAATACTGGTGGGCAGAGCAGTTGTAGTAGAGTGGACACAGTACTGGGAAGGCAATGCTGGGGGACAGAGGGGATGCAGGACTGGCAGGTAGCACCATCGGGGCAGAGAGGACACCATACTAGGATGGTAGGACCCGGGCGGCACAGCGGGTATAGTACTGGGAAGCAGTACTGGGGTTGGGGTGCAGAGCAGGTGCAGTAATGGGGCAGTACCAGGGGAGGCAGAGCGGACACAGAAACAGGGGGCAGTACTGGGTGCAGAGCAGGCCTGGCTGCCCCTTAGGTCCCAGAGCAGGGAGGTGCCAGGGCTGGCCCTCGGTGTGGTGACTCACCCCGTTCATGGAGGCCTGGCTGTAGCTGGTGAAGCTGGCATTCTGCCCATTGAACTGGTCAGTTGGCTGGGAAGAAGATGACCCCAAGGCACAACTTTAGAGGAGCATCCCAGTCCTCAGATTTCAGCCCTCCCCAGACCCACTAGACTGGCCTCCTCACCCCATCCTGGGGGGGCCTCATCTTGGGGTGTAGGCAAGGAGCCATGGGGTACGGGAGAGGATGGTCTTGGGGCTAAAGCTTGAGCCTGGGAACCAGGACTCCTGGGCTCTTTTCCCAATTCTGCCTTGCTGGCTCACCCCAGAAAAGCCCATTGGGCCCTCTCTACAATGGGGTTCAGCTGTGGGAGACAGAGGGTTAACTTCCCAGAAGCTCCTGGAGCAGGGGGCACTGGAGCAATTGGGGGTGAGGGGCAATTTTAAGACAATGTGCTCCCCCCAGTAGAGGCTGCCGTATCCTACCCCGTACAATGCCCCCCAACACGCTCCCCACATATAGTCTCTGCAGCATTATCCTGACAGTTAGGTACCTTGTAGTATGGTCCGGTGGAGCCAGAGGCGGAGAGGTACTGGCCCATTCCTTGCTGCATGGGCATCCTGTGGCCAGGATATGAAGGGGACGGGGCAGATGGCTGGGGTGCGCTGGGGGCATACTGGGCAGCTTGGGTGGGATACTGAGCCCCCTGAATGTACTGCTGCCCAGGGTAACCCTGAGAGGGAGAGAGAAGATGGCATCACAGCCCTGAAAGCAGGAAGAGCGGAACCCCCCATGCAGCCACCTCTGGGAGGCCAGCACAGAGGTGATGCATCGCTCACTGCCTAGCAGTGCTGAGCAAGA
Organism: Malaclemys terrapin pileata; assembly: GCF_027887155.1. NCBI lineage: Eukaryota > Metazoa > Chordata > Testudines > Emydidae > Malaclemys > Malaclemys terrapin. The sequence continues at coordinate 143,730,083 of NC_071506.1, read as the reverse complement.
CTCCAGAAGAGCCATGCCCACTAGTCGGCTGAGTCGCCCCAGTCAGGCTTGAAGCTGAGAGCTAGGAGCCTCGCTGAAAATGCTGCCTCACCCAGCACCATTGAGTGCCTCCACCCTGGGGGCTGGAGTTTGTGGGGCCTGCAGTAGCTCCCCCTCCTCTAGCCCCGGGGAACTCTCGGCTTATCACTTTTGGCAAGCTCAGGGTTAAAGCTGGGCATCAGGTTTCTCCTGAGGGGACAAAAGAGGTTCCAGAGCTGCAGGGCTCCCAGCCTCCCCAGGCAGGAGCCAGGCCCAGGACCCCCTCCTTGGGCAGCGGCAGGCTGGGTCCCAGCATGAGGGGTCACTCTGGGCTGTTTAATTGCAATGGGACACAAATCCCCTGCCCACTGGTCATGTCGGCCTCATCCCTGCTTCGTACTCACGTCACTGGAATATGCCCTCTTGACCCCCTGCCGGGGGATCTGCTGGCTCTGTGGGGGCCCGGGGTACCCATGCTGGGGCAGCCTCTGTCCTCCATACAAGGGGGTCATGCCAGGGGCCCTGGCGGGGTTCATGCTCATGGGAGACATTGCTGAAGGGCCCATCACGCCCCCCATGCTGGCAGGATTCATCCCAGTTGGCACAGTGGGTCCACGGGGGCCCGAGTGAGGCAGGAACTGGCTGTTAAATGGCTGCCCGGCCCCCATCTGGAGAAATAAGTAGAGAGATCAGAACCACTTGGAAAGGAAACAAAGCACATGGGGCACTGCAACAATTCCTGGTTCACACCCTAGCACTCAGCACTGCCGAGGTGTCCAGCACCAAACCCCATCACTGACCCCCGCACATCCAGCACCCATCACTGAAACACCTCCCTGCACCCATCACTGACCCCCCCCCCCCAATCCAGCCACATCACTGACCCCGCCACATCCAACCCCATCACGGACCCCCCCACACATACACCCGTCACTGACCCCCTCCACACCCAGCACTGAACCCCCTCACAACCCCAACCCCATCACTGACCCCCCACATGCACCCAGCACTGAACCCCCCCCCACATCCCAACCCCATCACTGACCCCCCACATACACCCATCACTGAACCCCCCCACACCCCAACCCCATCACGGACCCCCCCACACATACACCCAGCACTGAACCCCCCACATCCAACTCCATCACTGACCCCCACACACACCACCAACCCCATGACTGATCCCCACATACACCCAGCACCCATCATTGAACCCCCCCACATGCATCCCATCACGGAACCCCCCCATACACTCCCCATACAGAACTGATCACTGACCCCACCCACATATAACCCCATCACTGAGCCCCCACTGTACGGGGAGATTTTGGCAAACCCAGTAAAGTGTCCGGATCACTATTGCTTATTGCTAAAAGCAGCCAAGTCAGCAGGCCGTAAAATGGCCATGCAGCAGCCATAACATAACCAAGGCAGGAGGGGAGGGGGTTTTGGGTGCCACAGAAAGGGCAGCTTGACCCCGCATCCTTCCTGATAAGAACTGTGTTGAAATTGCTGATATATGCATTTTAGAAAAATAGGAAGCTTGTCTATATGTGCCCTCAGGAATGTGTCTATCAGGGCCTCAAGGCGTGCAAACTCTGGAAAAAACCACAACTGGTTAATGGATGATCAGAAGGAAACCTTTTGCTTGACCTTTGAAACTGCTTGCTTAATAGGTTTTCTTTAAGTGACATGTCATTGTATTATTAATGTATAAATAAGGGGGAAAAGTTTGAGGTAGTTGGACTCCTCAGGAGGGGCTCTTCAAAAACTCTCCCGCTGGACACATCTCGCGGTCCCCAGCGGCAGACGGAAGATTTGGCCAACGGAAGGCTGCTGCTGTGCCATTCGAGAGCCACACTCAGCTCCGGTAATTATCGCGGGTTGGGGGTGTTTTACTAACCTGTTGCAGACGTGTGTAAGTGCTTGAGACTAAGTAAAGTTTAGCTTTAAGTGAAAGCACTGTCCTGTTTGTGCTAGCCATCTATCGGTCGGATGGCCGTGTCTCCCCTGATTTATTTCCTGACACCACCTCGCACAGGGTAAAAGTTACCAAGAGCTCTGGGTTGAAAGAACCTCGGGTAACACCACGCACCCATCACTGAACCCCCCCATCCAATCCCATCATTTACCCCCCACATACACCCATCACTGACCCCCTCCATACCCAGCACCCATCACTGAACCCTGCCAAACCCAACCCCATCACTGACCCCCGCCATGCACCCATCACTGAACCCCCCCATCCAATCCCATCACTTACCCCCCACATACACCATCACTGACCCCCTCCATACCCAGCACCCATCACTGAACCCTGCCAAACCCAACCCCATCACTGACCCCCGCCATGCACCCATCACTGAACCCCCCCATCCAATCCCATCACTTACCCCCCACATACACCATCACTGACCCCTTCCATATCCAGCACCCATCACTGAACCCCCCCATCCAATCCCGTCACTGACCCCCCCCCACACCCAACCCCATCACTGACCCCCCCCACGCACCCGTCACAGAACCCCCCAAACAACCCCAACCCCATCGCTGACCCTCCTCACATACAACTAGCACCAATCACTGAACCCCCCACACCCAACCCCATCACTGACCCCCCCCACGCACCCGTCACAGAACCCCCCAAACAACCCCAACCCCATCGCTGACCCTCCTCACATACAATTAGCACCAATCACTGAACCCCCCACACCCAACCCCATCACTGACCCCCCACATACACTCGTCACTGACCCCCCTACGCACCCATCACTGACCCCTGCATGCACCCATCACTGAACCCCAACAAACCACATCCCTGACCCCCACATACACCCATCCCTGAACCCCCCCCAACCAACCCCATCCCTGACCCCCCACATACACCCATCACTGACTCCCTCTACACTCAGCACCCATCATTGAACCCCCCCACAACCAACCCCATCACTGACACCCCCACACACTGCCAATGCCATCACTGGCCCCTCCCCCCCTTCTCTGATCCCCCCACACCGACCCCCGCTGCACCCATCACTGATCCCCCACATCCAACCCCATCACTGACCCCCCCCCACAACCCCACACACACCTCCAACCCCATTACTGACCCCCCACATACACCCAGCACCTACCACACTCAACCGCATCACTGACCCCCCACATAACTTGTCACTGACCCCCCCCATGCACCTATCACTGATCCCACCAAATACACCCATCACTGATCCCCCAACATCCAAACCCATCACTGACCCCCCGATATACCCATCACTTAACCCCTCCACGCACCCATTACTGACCCCCCACACCCCAACCCCATCACTGAACCCCCACATAGACTCAGCACTCATCACTCACCCCCCCACACATGCACCCAGCACCCAACTCCCATCACTGACCCCCCATGGGCATCACCTACCCCACCCCACACATACCTACCAGTGCCAGAGCACCCATCTCCTCTCCTACACATCTATTAGAGCTGGGGTTCCCACCAACCCCAACACCCTGCTTCTCCACTGGGGCACCCAGCACAACCTAGCACCTATCACCGCCAGGCCCCCAGAACGCCAACACTGCTCCTGTCGATGCTGAGGCACCTGTGCACCATCCCCAGCCCGTACCCACCACCGGGACTCCTGGGCCCCAGAGTTACGCCAACACCCCATTTAATACTACAGCCTAGTGCCCCCGGCCTGCTAGCAGCTAGCCGGCCGAGGGGGCACATCTCTTACCGCTCCGTACTGGCTCAGCTCCTGACTCTGTTTCTCCTGCAGGGCGGCCACTGTGGCCGTGGCCGTGGCCGTGGCTGTAGCAGCTGCTGCGGCCACAGCGGCTGCAGCAGCCGCCTGGGTGAAGTCGGCTGGGGGCCGGCCCGTGTGCGAAGGGAGGCCCATGCCGCCGGGGCCATTGGGGCTGCCTGCATAACTAGAAAAAAGGCGGGGGGGTCACAGGGCCGTTTCTGAAAGGGCTGTGGGACTCCCACCATTGAAGGCCGTAATGGCGTTTCCTCCCCCACCCCACCATCTCCAGAAGGAGCCTCCATCCCATCCCAAGACTGGGCTCCCCAGTGCCATCAATGATGGTGGGAGGAGAATGGGGATGGCTCTTTATCTGGCCAGCAGGGGGGAGCACAGCACTGCAGTTTGTGTGGGCATGGGGTGTTTGAGGGTTTATTAGAGAGAATAGTTTCATTCTCCCATCACACCAGGGCTGCTCATGACCCTGAGAAGCCATTGTGCTCAGGAGAGCACTCCCACCAACACAGAGACTGGGCATGACACCATCCGAGCCATGCCAAGGCCTCCCCCTTACCTAGTGGTGAAGCCCGGCCCCCCGGGGTAAGTGCTACGGCCGTACATCCCCTGCTGCACGTAGCCCTTGCTGGTGGCCCCCTCCGGGAAAGGCTGCTGTCCCATAAACTGAGGCGAGTTCATTCCAGAGCCGCTGCCAGCCATGCCGGGCATCATGGGGTTTCCAGAGGCGTTTCCCCCAGGGCCCATGGGGTTTCCAAAAACCTGCACAGGAAAGATCCCGAGAGAAGTGGTGTGAGGGGGTGAGAGAGGCAGCCCCCAACCCCAGGAGCCCATCACCATACCCCCTTAGCCAAGGGGCTGCAGCCCAAGCCCCAGCAGTGTGCCTGGAGTGGGGGAAGGAAAGAGGGGGATGGAGGGGTGAGGGGGGCTGGTGGAGGAACATGTGTGGGCACAGAGTTGGCAAGGGGCGGTGTTTGTGGGGAACTGATGGAGTGGGGGTGGTGTGTGGGGGGAGATGAGTTGGCAGAGGCAGAACGTGAAGGGCTGGGGTTGGAGGGAAGGGAGCTGGGATGGGACATATGTAGGGAGCTGGTGTGGCAGGGACAAAGGGTGGGGAGAAGGGATTGGCAGAGGGGAAGGAGGTGGGTACGGGTCCCAGGACAGGTCTCAGGGATGCTTTCCCTGTGGCAATGTTTTAGGGGCTCCCAAAAACACCGCAGCTCTGGGCAGCTCTCTAGACCTTGACCTTGCCATGCCATGCCCAGGGGACCCCCAGCTGTGTCCCCGTGACTTGGGGAGGTGGCCGTGGGTACCTGGCTCTGGGACGTGTTGTTGCTGACGCCCCACACGGTGGTTACCACGGAGAGAGATCCTGCAGGCTGATTGGTGCTCTGTTGCCAAGGAACTGACTCATATGCAAATGAACCATCACTAGAAAGAAAACAAGGCCATTAAAAATCCCTTTGGGAGGTTGGTGGGGGCGGTGGTGCAACTGGACAGACACATGTGGCCAGAGCTGGAGGCATCCATGGCCGGAGAGGGGGCTCCGGTGGATGGGGAGAAGTGGGGGGAAGGAAAGTTATTTAAGGTAAGCACCAATATGGACATGAACCAATGAATATAAACTGGCCAGAAACAAGTTTAGGCTTGAAATTAGGTGAATGTTTCTAAGCATCACAGGAGTGAAGTTCTGGAACAGCCTTCCAAGGGGAGGAGTGGGGGCAAAAAACTGAACTGGCTTCAAGACTGAGCTTGATAAATTTATGGAGGGGATGGCCTGATGGGGCTGCCTACAATGGCACGGAGCCGATCTGCGACTGCTAGCAACAAATACCCCCCACACCCAGTGATGGTACACTTGATGGGGAGGGCTCTGAGTTACTACAGAGAATTCTTCCCCAGGTGTAGTAATCTGCCCACATGCTCAGGGTCGAACTGACAACCAGATTTGGGATCAGGAAGGAATTTTCCCCCGGGTCAGACTGGCAGAGACCCTGGGGGGGTTTCGCCTTCCTCTGCAGCATGGGGCCCGGGTCACTTGCAGGTTTAAACTTGTGAAAATGGTGGAGTCTCTGTAACTTGGGGCCTTTATATCAAGATTTGGGGACTTCAGTAACTCAGCCAGAGGTGAGGGGTCTGTTACAGGAGGGGATGGGCAAGGTTCTGTGGCCTGCCATGTGCAGGAGGGCAGACTAGATGATCATGATGGTCTATGAGTTTATCTATGAGTGTTGGGAAGAGCTGGGATGGTATCTGTTTCCAAGCAGGAGGCAGGGCCGGCTCCAGGCACCAGCTTAACAAGCAGGTGCTTGGGGCGGCCAAGGGAGAGGGGTAGCACCTGTGGCAATTCGGGGGCAGCAGGTCCCTCACTCCCTCTAGGAGCGAAGGACCTGCCGCTGGACTGCCACCGCCGATCGCGGCTTTTTTTTTTCCCCCCAATTGCCGCTGCCGATCGCGGCTTTTTTTTTTTTTTTTTGCTTGGGTGGCAGAAATGCTGGCAGGAGGTGCTAAGTTGGGGGGATCCATGACGGGGGAGGAGGCACTGAGTCTATGTGGGGGAGCAGGGACAGGGCAGGAGGCAACACAAGGTGGTTATCAGCAAGGTTTGTGTGGAGCTGATACAAGACACATCACCCCGTCCTCTGGTGCCACGTGGTGGGTAATGCTGGAGATGTGCATGGGGAGCTCTGTTGCTCTCCCCATCCCAGCCGGCAGAAGGGGTGATGGAGGACCCCAGTTCCCCATACATCTCCCTGGAAAGCCCACCCCCAAATTCCAAGGTGTGCCAGGGAAAGACAGACGGACTGACGGACAGACGAACAGAAACACTCACCCATGCGGCGTGGGCGGGAGGGATGGTTTCATTGGGTTCATGGAGTTCATTGGCTGCAGGCAGGCGAGTGGGCTGCGTGCTAGGTCTTCGGGAACAGCAACGGCTGCTGGGTGGTTCCAGCCGGACTGGGGAGGGATGGACAGAGCACCAAGGCATTAACACTACAAGGAGGCAGCAGCCACATGGAGTGTTAGTTCTCTAGGCAGGCTCTCCTGGCATGGGGCACTGCAAGGGGAGCTCCAGCTACTCCGGCCCTGGCAGAGGGCACTACCGGGAGCGGGGCAGCAGCACCAGCTGTGGGGGGAGCGCCCAGCTACTACAGCCCCGGTCTCTCCCAGCAGCGCCAGCTGTGGGGAGCGTGGCAGGAGTGGTGTGTGGGGAGACCTCTTCCAGCAGGGGGCACTGTAGGGAATGGGGCAGCAGCTCTGTCTGGGGGGAGCTCCCTGCTAGACCTGCACTGGGAATGGTTTTCCCTGTGAAAATTATTCCCGTTACATGTCAGAACACAACAGAGACCTTTCAACATTTTAATGAGAAAGCAGAGAGAGAGAGAGAGAGACCAAGCCCTCCCCTTCCCCAGCAGGCCAGGATTAGAGCACTGGTGATGGGGGGAACTCACATTCAAATCCCTCCTCCAAACTCAGCAGGGGAAGGAAGGGAACATGAATGCCTGAACCACCTGGCAACAGATGTCATCCTCAGCCTCCCCCTTCTCCACTGAGCACCCTAAGCACGTGGGCGCTTTGCTCTCCTGGGGGCTCTGTCTTCTTCCTCCCCCCATGCCCCAAGAAAGGCCATCCTAAACTGGAGGATCCTCTCCTGCCAGCCCCCCGCCCCCTGGGGCAAGCGTCGGTGACACTGATCCATTCCCACCAACACAAAAACGTTTCATCGAAAAATGGCCGCCCAGCTGGTATCCCTGCACAGTCCCAGGGCCAATGGGTGCCTAGAGCAGGCGCTGGGTTCAGAAAGCAGAAGTTGCTTGGAACCAAGAGCAAGACTTAGCAGACCCCCACCGCTCCTAGAGGGAATGAGGCCCTGCCAGAGCACCCAGGCCTGACTCCGGGAGGGCACTCATCCCAGGGCTCGGGGTGGGCATGGAGGCAAGCACATGGGTCAAGGGGTCACTTCCAATTCAGCAACATGCATGCTCTTAATTCATCATTCCCCCATATCTCCCTCCCCAGCCCCCTGCACAGACAACCCACCACATAAAAGCACCCCCCATCCCACACCCCCTGCAAGCACGCACACACACTGGGCCTCGCACGTATGCGCCCTGCCCACAAATAAATGCCCTATGCGCATGCAGCCCACTCAGATGCAATCCCGCAGACACCCCCGCAGACACACAACCCCCATGGACACCGCAAATACGCCCACTGCTGCACAATCTGCCCGCTGCCACAACCTGTCCCCCCACGATTGCTCACACAGCCCCCAACCCCTCAGCACCCCCACATTCCCTGACACACAGTGATGCCCCTCTGCCCAGTGGCTGAGGTGACAGGGCTTTGCCCGTATTGGCCTGAGTAACCCTTTCCCCAAAGTGCTAATGCTCTGCCACCTCCTTGGGGGTCCCTGGGGTGGCCCCACGCTGCCCCTAGGAGACCCACAGGGCAGTACTGGACACTGGGCCATGGTGGCAGGGGCTGTGATTCAGACAGGGCTGGGGAGAGAGCAGGGCAAGGCTAGGCAAAGAGCCGAGGCGCTCGCCCACCTGCTCCGCCCCCCACGTCTGCTCTGCCGGCTGAAGCCCCCTCCCACTGGCCATGTTTCTCCACCCTGCTGCACCCCCTCTCCATATCAATGGAGGCTCCCACGCAGCCCCATGACATCTCATGAGCATGATCAGGCAAGGAAGGTATCTTTATCCCTGGGTGGCAGAGGGCTGTGGGGAGGGAGCTGTCACCCAGGGAGGCTGGAGCTCAGCCAGGAATGGCACCCTGGAGTCCTGAGTCACAGGTCGCACCCGCCCTCCTCCCGGTCCATCCCTGGCACCCCACAGCCTCCCCACAGCCTTCCCAAGGCCAGGCGGGGGCGGACCCTGGCGCCTTGCACGGTGTTTGCGTCCCAGCCCTTTGGTCGGGTCAGATAAGGTGAACCCTTCAATTCAGTTCAACCCCCTTAGGCTGGCCCCCTGGTCTCACCCGTCCCCTTGTATTGGGCCCCCAGAACTCCTCTCTTGCCCCCCCCAATGACGTGCGGAGGCTCTCCTGAGGGGAAGTGGTCACATTGGCTCGGCAACGCCAACTACGTTAGCTTCACAGCGCAGCCAGCAGGAACTTGGCGTCCTGCCCAGATCTGGCAAAACAAGGTCCTGGCATGCGCGGGCTGGAGGGCTGGCCTAGTTTCGCTGGGTTAACTCTCCCTGGCCCACAGCTCGCAGCCGGTGGCATGACACAACCAGAGCAAACCCACAGCACCTGCCGTCCGGCTCAGGGGCCACTACGCCCTGGGCACAGCAGGCAGGGGGAGAAGGTCTCTTTAGGAAACGCCCTCTCCCAGGAGGGGGCTCTGTCGGGGGGGGGGGGGGGGGGGGGGCGGGGCAGCAGCGCTGGCTGTGAGTTGAGCTCCTGGCTACTCCATCCCTGATCTCCCCCAGCAGGGGGTGCTGTAGGGGTGGGGCAGGGCACTGGCTGTGGGGGGAACTCCCAGCTACTCCAACTCCAGCCTCTCCCAGAGGGGGGGCCGTGGGGGGTGGGGCAGCGCACTGGCTGCAGGGGGAACTCCCAGCTACTCCAGCCCCAGCCTCTCCCAGCAGGGGTCACTGTGGGGAGGGGCACTGGCTGTGAGGGGAGCTCCCAGCTACTCAAGCCCCAGCCTCTCCCAGCAGGGGGCGCTGTGGGGAGTGGGGCAAGAGCGCTGGCTGTGGGGCTCCCTGAAACGTCCCGTGCCCAACGTCCCCGCATGCAGCAGCGTGCCATCCCAAGCACAGTGAGGAAGGAAAGCGTCTCCGGCTGGAACAGTCCCGACCAGCTCCTGGATCCTGTTTGCAAACACGAGGTGGAGCCAAGGCCTCCTGGCGGGGAGCCGGCAGCGCGGGAATCCGGCACGGCCCTCTGGAGCAGAGGGGTGGCAAGGCGGGGCAAAGGCTGCCCTCCCCCTTTGTGCCTGGTGCTGGGGGGAAAGGGAAGCAGGCCTGGGGCTGGAACAATAGCTGAAGCCCTCCCCTCCACCCAGCAGCCTCCACCTCTCAGCCATGGAGCACCAGAGCAGGGGAAACAGTAAACCCTGGCTCCCTGCCACCGCCCGCTTCCCTTGTGTGCCGGAGACAGGCCTGTGGCCAGAACACCCCACACCCCAGTCAGGGGCTCCCGATCCCCGTGGGGAGCCTGGGATCCTGCCTCAGCAGAGACCTGTCTGCCAGCTGCCCCTCCACCCGCTAGGGGCAGGGGCATCCTCTCCCCATATGGGCGGTGCCTGGCTGAGCAGACAGAGGAAGCCTGTCTGGAGCGAGGGGGAAGGGGGCTGCTGGCTGGGCCCTCAATGGCAGGCTGCTTGGCTGGTGCTCCCAATGGGGGAGGGGAGCGCATGAGCTCAGCCGCAGGAACAGGGGCAGGATGCAAAGGGGCTGCGGGGGAGGGAGCCCGGTGCATGGCGGGAGGGGGGGTGGGAGCTGCACATCCCCCCTATGAGCTGCAGGGCTGGGGGGAGGCCTGAGAGGGGAGCCGGGGGAGGGGTGTTCACAGGTGCTCTGCTTGCGACAGGAAAACTACAGCAAGGATTGTTACATCTCCAGCACTGAGCCCTCCCCCCCCCCCCCCCCGCCAGCCCACCCACTTCCCCTGACCGGCTGGTCCTTAACTAATGATCCAGCCCCAGTGAACGGTGTTGAACCCCATCTCTAACTGACAGGATGTCCCCAATCTCCAACTCCAAGCACCCACCAGCCTTCCAGACACCCCCCTGAGCTCTGCCTACACCCACCGGGCACCTTAACAAAGACCTCACTTTTATTAAGTTCAACCAGCCGTCCCCCCGCTGCAACAGCTAAAATCCCAGCTCTTTGGGTCAGGGACTTGTTGTTCTAGGTTTGTCCAAAACCTGGCACTCTGGGGTCCTGGTCCGTGACTGGCACTCCTAGGCACCACTGCAGTGCAATTAATAGAGTAAGACAGAAAGTACTCAAGTTTAAGGTCCCACTAGTAGCATCAGCTCAGCACTTATGTTATGCTGCACATTTGATCCCAAAGAGAGGAACAGAGAATTCAGGTGTGAGCCCTGGGCTGAGGTGGCAGTGCCATGGGAGTCTTAAGTTCTGAACATAAGAACAGCCAGACTGGGTCAGACCAAAGGTCCATCTAGCCCAGTGTCCTGTCTGCCGACAGTGGCCAATGCCAGGTGCTTCAGAGGGAATGAACAGAACAGGGAATCCTCAATTCTGCATGTATCTTTTTGCTCTGATCTCTGCGAATTTAGTGCTGCACTAACAAAGTTCTTTGGATTGAATTTCCTAGGTTTTTTAAGAGGAAAAAAATCCATTGCTTTCAGACATCCCTTCAACCAACAATAATGTTAATACTCCTAACCCGCACTCTTCATTGCTTTGCAAAGAATGGGAGAAACTGAGGCACACTTTCCCCTCACACAGTCACTTCCCTCCCTGGGTGCAGCCCCAGGAGAGGAATCCAAACTTAGGGGAGTGAATTCACCAAGCATCTCGCAGGCTAGTGGGAGAACTGGCCATAGAACCCAGTCTCCTGAGTCCCTATCCAGTGCTATATCCACTAGGCCACACAGCCTCTCCAGGACAATATTCGCTAGCTGTGCACAGATCCTGCTAACAGACCAAGATGAGCAGGGTCAGAGCCTCATCAGGGCTTCGTCCACACAGATCCACTTGTCCAGCCCTTAGGACTTAATATCTACTGCTCGAGCTCAGCGTGTGATTTTCAACCATTCGTACCTCAGTCACTAAACCAAAAATATTTGGTCTCTAACCCAAGCCAAGGCCACAGTCCCCAGGAAAGCCCTGGAGTCAAACCTCAGTCGACTCTGCCCTGAATACGGCTGGATATTTTCCCCACCTCCAGTGACTCAAATGGCTTTTGCTCAAATTTTCCAAAATAAAATAATAAAAAAAAAACACAATAATTTCCTTCAGGCAGACCCCCCAAGCCTGGAAAATTCCTGCCTCAGACAGCGCATGTTTTGGAAAACTGTGAACATCCAAGGGCTCGTTTGGATTAAAATGTAGAAACAAAATCTCTCAAAGCCTTTTAGAAGAGCAAACAGCACGTTCTGGTCCAGTGTCAGACCCCATTGCCCCTTCCCCATAGCTCTTCTTCCAGACTAAGCACAGCTGCAGGCTAGAACATCAGTTGCAACAATGTGTTCCCATTTATCACCCAAAGAGAGAAACACAGTAGGTCACATGCACACACTGCCATTATAAATTAACCCTGTAGTTACTGGACTAAAGTCCAGTGGTGTGCAAAGCACATGTCTAACCTTCCTAATATCAGCATTATGAACCCACCTAACTCAGCTGTCTCCTGTACATTCCGATAATCAGGCTCTTTCCTCCACTGCAAGGCCCACCCTGCTCACTGGGGGGAGGAGAGAGGTGTTTTGGGCCACACACAGGCAGGGCTGCCCGGGGGGCAAGTGGGGCAATTTGCCCCAGGGGCCCCCAAGAGAGTTTTCAGGGGCCCCCCACGAGAGTTTTCAGCGGGTCTTCGGCGGCAGATCCTTCAATGCCACCAAACATATCTGGAGCGAGTGAAGGCCCCGCTGCCAAAGACCCAGAGCTTCTTCCGCTTGAGGTCTTTGGCGGCAATTCGGCAGCGGGTCCTTCACTCGCTCTGGGACCTGCCGCCAAAGTGCCCTGAAGACCCGGAATGGAAGGACTCCTGTCGCCGAAGACCCCAGGCCCCCTGAATCCTCTGGGCGGCCCTGCACACAGGTCTGTTTGTGACCCCCTCACCCATACACACCGAGCACCCCATAGGCCCAGCACTGCCATCCCAGCTAACAGTGCTGGGGCAATGTGGTTCCTGGCACTGCCCAAACACAGCACCCTCTTCCCTAGTGCTCAGCAAGGGGCTGGGCTGGGGTTTGACTAGCAAATAGCAGACCCTGATTGGACCCATGCACTGGGGGTGGGGTGTGGGGGGGAAAGAAGTGCCAGGACTCTTCTCCAAAGCCCTGGGTGCAAGGGGGATGCCCACCTGCACCCCCCCCCCAAGATAGGGAAATTCAATTCGGCTCTCTGACTGCCCACAACACAACAGCCACTTCAACACTGCGTTCCTAGCACCAGGCCTCCGAAGCCTGTGCACAGATCCAGGTAGTGTTCCCTTCCCAGCACTGGGCACCCAGAGCCCACTCCACGGGCACAGATCCAGGTCAGGTTCTGTCCCAGCACTGGGCACCCAGAGCCCGCTCCAGGGGCGCAGAGCCAGGTCAGGTTCTCCTCCCAAGGGCTGTACCCAGCCCCTTTTCCATGGGGCAGGGATCAGCTTCTGAAATTCTGCTTTCAGTCTCAGCCTGGGGAATCCAGCCAGTGGGGCAGACAGCCAGATGTAAAATAAATCCTTACTCCACCCCCCAGGGCATGGCCCCCGGGACATCCTGCTACTCCTCACCTCAGCTCTGCATCACCCTTCCCCCAAACAAGAGACATCCATGAGCCAAGTCTCCCCCTATCCCAACCACCCCCCAGCATTCTTCCCCCTCTTACAATTGGTGATGCCTGCTGAGCTAATGGGGGTGGGGCTTTAACCAGCTCCCTGCTTCCCAGAGCCAACCAGCCAATGGGGGGTGGGGGAGGTCAGGGTCAGACCACACATCAGGTTAAGGGATCTCTGCACAATGGCAAGTCCCACCAGCCCAGACCCCTCCCTCCCAAGTGACCCCCTACAGCTGGGCTCTGCACTCTCTTCCCCAAGGCTGGCAGGCCAGGGCTAGTAATTTAGCATGAGGGCTCAGCAAGACCCAGTCCTAGCTCTGGCTGCAGTGGGCTGGCCCCAGCCAGGGGGCTCTCCCTGAAAGCCCCTCCCTGGGGTTTGTCCTGTGATGGAGACAAGCTGGAGCAGCAGAGACACCCGCCTGCCCCCTCCCAGCCACAGCCCCTCTGGAACAGTATGGCCTTCTCCCCGCAGGAGCCAGCACCAAGAGAGGCTGCAGAGGAGAGCATACAAACAAGGGATTTCACTGCAGGAAAACTCCTGCCACTTCCTTCCCATGGCACCCTTGGGGAGGGCGGGGGTCTGTAGCCCCAGGCTGCCACCTGAGTGGGGCAAACCCCACAACATCTCCACCCAACTCTAGTGCTTCCTAAGGAGCTCCAAGCAAACATTAACCAATACAGCCCCAGATTCCCGGGTCAGGCTCATTATCCCTGTTAGAGGTGCGGAAAGCTGAGGCACAGAGAGGTGACGGGATTTGGCTGAGGTTACTGGCACAGAACCCAGGAGTCCTGGCTCCCAGTCCCCCCGCTCTAACCACTAGACCCCTCTCCCCTCCCAGAGCTGGGGATAGAACCCAGGAGCCCTGGCTCCCAGCCCCCTTGCTCTAACCACTAGCTCTCCCTTCCTTCCGCCAGTCCCATGTTAACACACTAGCTCCACACAACAGGATTTTGCTGGCACCAAAGGGAGGGAGAAGAGCTAAGCAGCACTGCAGCTGGTATCCAGTCTCACCTGATCACTCAGGCTAAGAATCAGTTTTCAGACTCCCCCTCCATTTTCATTAGCTCCTCACACAAGATCACCTGAAGTTGGATTTTTTTTTTAAGTGATCAAAATTCTCAACAGTTTTTCAGCAAAACTGAAAAACCAAAACAAATCCACTTCCCTCCACCAGGGCATATTCTATCCAGACTGCTATTGAGGGGGGCTTCTGCAGACCCCCAAACTCTGCTCTCTTCCCCCTCTCTATCTGCACGAGACCAGTCCCTTGGCAAAAAGCCTGAGTTACGATTCCCTAAGATACCCATATTTAGGTGCCTGTCTTTGAGGATCTGAGCCTTGGAGACTCGGTGAATACAGACGCTTTTCACGCAGGTTGTAAGTACACTTGCTGTGCTGGCAACCACTTTGCTGACTTCTAGCCTTTCAAACTAATTCAAGGTGAGCACGGGAAAGGGGCTACACACCTTCAATTTGCATAGTTCACAAGGAACGTTTTTAGAAACGACTGTGCAGATGGCATTTTAATCCAGTTAAGATCTGGTGTATTTTTGCCACGAGGGAAGTGCTCTGTTGGAAAGGCTGAAGGGAAAAAGGAACATATTTGCACAGAAATTAAACGGGTTTTGGCAGGAAATTATTACCGAGATTCATCTTATAACAAAATGCCGGCTTCCCAGAGACCCCCTTGACCTGCTTACTTAATGTTCCCACAAAGGATCTACCTTTTAAACAGAACGACAAATTAATTTCTTTTTTATTGTTAGCAGCAAGACTTTGTATTGGAAAAATGTGACTTCTCTTCCTATGGAATTGTGGTATAGTAAAATGTGAACTGGCCTTGTCACGGAAAAGCTTTCACGCGCAAGAGACATTGAAAAGAGGATAGCTATTTAGAACTTGGTCATCTTTTTTAGTGTACTCAAAGGAAGAGGGCTCCCCAGCCAGCAAGCCAGGTTCTTTAGCCAGATTCTTTGACTATTAATCTGATCCTGAATAAGTAAAAAGTAATGTATGATATAGTATGGCAATGTTTTATTGTAACTTTGCCTTAATAAAAAGTTTAGAAGACAAACAAAAGAACTAATTGCAATGGTTTCCTTCAGACTCGGCTTGTTTGGCAGATCTCAGCAAGATCTAAAAATGAAGCCAAGTTTGAAAAGAACAGAGGTGTGGTTTTAAACGTTAAGAATGTTTAGGGATCACTACTGACATGAGATTTTCCTTTTCCCCACTTATTTATCTTTAAACAACTAGGAAATTAAATGCAAAACTACATTCCACTGTTATATGCATTCAAGTCAAGAACAGCAAAAGTTCAGGCCAACCACATATCTCCTTAACTCTGCCTCCTTGGATCATTTGCATTATGATACCGTCATGCCCACATTCTCCTGGATACAAGTGTAGCTGCAGAAATGAAAGACACAGTGTTACCCTGGGTTATGAGACCCTACAGTTGAAAGTTGTGTCAAAATGCAAGCACCTAAGGGGGCAGAGTTGATGGAGAACACAGACAGAGGCACTTGGTTAAACTGTTCACTCTGATTTGGGCATGTCCTATTGATCAATTCGTTGTGGAATGTGTAAACTACATGATTAGCCTTGTTAATGGATGAATGAGGGTGGCAGTGTTAGCACAGATCCAGCAACCCCTCTCCAAACCGGACACAGACTTCCCAGTCTTCCTGGAAACACCAGAGATTCGCTAACCCACAGAGCATTTCTGTGCTGCCCCCTGCCCTGGGACCCTGGCATGGCCTCTGCAGCAGGGCAGAGTTAAGGACCATGCGACTGTGTGTTATAGACCATGGGGAGCCGCTGCAGGGCGATCCTCTAAGCATCGGAGAGGCACCTGATGACCTCCCAGGGGTGCAAAGACAATGCAGGGCACCTCACCCCATGCCGCACAAAGACCGTCCTATCCCTCAGGATGAAGGCCAGCTTGCCACCCCCACCCTTCTCCCATTGCCTCCCCATAGCACTATAAAATCATCACACTCTTGAAAATAGCTGGTGGGAGGGAGGCCGTGCGTCCAGAGGGATTCCCCGCATCTCCTGTAGCCTGGCTGAGTGAGCGGGTCAAGCACCAGCAGAGCAGATGCCAGGCCCACTTGCCCCATGCTGAGTGGGGAGGGGCATTCCACCATATTGCAGCGTGCGTGTGTATGTGTGAGAACACCAGTGCTTCTGTGATGGCTCAGATACAACAGCCGCCTGCAATGCCTCCCTCTGACCCCCGCAACACACAATCCCTTCTCTCTGCCCTACTCGCCCTCCAGGGACCAGCCGGCCAGCTGGGGGGAAGGGGCAGCTGGCAGCTCTAGCGGGGGCAGTGACTAACCCTTCCATGGGGCCCTGAGTCACTGGCGAGGCCCCATGGCCTGCAACCAGCTCTGCGGGGGTAGGCTACAGCACGATGCCCAAAGCCTAGGGCCTTGGCATGGAGCCCTGGGGGGCTCTCTGCCTCCCTGCCCACATGCCACAGTGGCACTCCGCCCCCAACACCCTTCTATTGCTGTAACTGCCCCATCTGACCTGCACCTGTGCCAAGCCCTGCCCCGGCTCCCTGGCACACAGGGGCACCAGAGCCTGCGGGTAGAACTGGGGACACTGTAGCTACCAGACTCTGGCTGCCCTGATGGGAGCAGGAGCCAGGAGAGAGCCCAGGCACTGGGCATGCTGAGCCCCATCTGGGTGCTGATGCGCCTTACCCCTGCCCATGGGGTGCCAGTGCCCTGTTTCAGACCCGGGTGCCATCCATCAGCATCTGGCCCCTCCTGCACTCCGGGGCAGGGCCCAGTGTCTCTCCCTCCCATTATTCCCACAGCCTGGCCCATGCCATGGCAGGGCAGAGCTCTGCGGGGATGGCCATGGCGATTGCCTTGGCCCTACTCCCATTTGGCTGCCAACGTCTGGAGCAGGTCCATGGCACATCCTGCAGCTTTGAGCCCGGCACGGGCACAGCGTTCCCATGGTGGGGTGGGTGGGAGAATGTGCTGTCCTCCAGGAGCTGCTCCCAGTTCAAACCAATGTCCTGCAGTGGACAAGTTTAAACCAGCTTCTCCCCGGCATGGGTAGCAGCTGGTGCTCTCTTAAACTCCAACTCCAGGCCAATGCTTGGCAAGAAAGGGATGTCCTCAGCACTGGCCCAGGGAGGATTCTGGAGAGCAGAGAGTCAAGGGGAGAATGTCCCCCTGTCCAGCAACGTCTGGGGAGGGGGGACAGCTCTGTACGTCCATGCTCACCCCAGGTGCTCACTAGGAAAACTGAGACATGGGGCAAGGTCCTTGCACCCAAGCCCCCTGCTAGCCGCCGGGCAGGGATGCCAGTTTGCCAAAAGCTCCGTGCATTAGCCCTTTGCAAAATAGCAGAGAGAATCCAATCCCGCCCCCTCCCCATCTCAGGGATGAAGAGCTAATCCATGGTCTTGAAGCAGGATGGCTGGGGGCCCCTGTGCCAGGGGGTACTCGGATGGCTGGAGGAGTTGAGGCTCCTTCCCCAGCCCCCACCTGGAGGGAAGGACTACTCTCCCCTAGGGCACAATTCTCTGGCTTCTCCGTGCTGCTCCTCCTGGGGAGCTGGGCTGGGGAAGGGCCCTGTCCTAAGCCTGCCAGGGCCCCTACAGGTGCAGTACGGGATGGGGGGGTGGGAGGTGAGAAAGGAGTAAGTGCTGGGCCCCAGTAGCTGGCTGGGGTGTGTGGGGTGGACGAGTTGTGCAGTAGGCTCCTCCAAGCGGGCCTGCCCTGTGCTCCCTGGTGGTGACCGTCTGCCTGCGCACAGCTCCCCTGCAGCGCACATCTGTGGCTTCTGTGCTTCTTGCAGAACATGTTCCTGGAACAAGGAAACAGCCTGTTCCTTCCCAGGGATTATATCCCAGGAGGCACCGCAGGAGAGGGCAGGGGGGCCGACCTGTGAATCAGTAGTAGGGCACGGGGCCTCCTCCCTGCGCCCAGGGGCAGAGGCAAGCTTTACTGCCTTAACCCCTTCCCTCTGCAGCAGGCCTGAGGCCCTCTCTGCTCCTGTGGGAGGCCAGTCTTGGGAACTGGCAAAGCTGCTGGAGGCCAAAGCACACGGAACCACCCCGATGTAGTCCTCTGTGGAGCTGTCAGCAAACCCACCCAGGGGTGGGGATGCCTGGGGAGAAGTGGGGTAGGTGCCCTGGCACCCCCAGAGGCAACCACTGAAGCAGCAGGACAGAGACCGCAGGTCCTGAGGTGCACTGAGCCACTAGGCTCGAGGGAAGCAGTGCTGGCCTGGAGCTAGGGGCCTCACGCTGCGGGTGTCTGGCTCAGCTGCTCCACTTTAGCAGTAGGATGACCAGATGTCCTGATTTTATAGGGACAGTCCTGATTTTTGGGTCTTTTTCTTATATAGGCTCCTATTATCCCCCACCCCCGTCCCGATTTTTCACACTTGCTCTCTGGTCACCCTATTTAGCAGTTGCGGATGAAACCCGCTCCAGCGTGTCGCCCCAGCGTGGCCTCCTGCAGCTGCCCTCCCCACCCCGATATCCCCCACACACAGGCCTCCGTGCATGTGGGGTCATGGCCAAGCTCACAGGGTTTAGTGATTTCTAACTGGGACTACTAACTTATTCCTCCTGCTGGGAGAAGCCGGGACTGGGAGCTCCCCCCACAGCCAGCTGCCCTGCTCCCCACAGCACCCCCTGCTGGGAGAGGTCATGGCTGCAGTAGCTGGGAGCTCCCTGCACTCCCACCCTCTTCCCAGCAGGCCCCCTCTGTAGCTGGTTTTGGGGCAGGGGTACTATCCCGGGGACGTTCCAGGGCCTGGGATGCTGCAGGGTGTGCAGGGTGGGTGGGGAGAAGGTGCCTCCCCCTCCCCGCGCAGATTCTAGGACTCTGAGCATGAGGTAAGGAGCAGGGGCCCAATGGGCACAGCCCTCCCTGCCCCTCAGGGCCAGGCTGTCCCAGGTGGGAGAGATCATCAGCACCGGGGGGCCCAGGCACCTGGAAATGCAGTTGCCACTTCCTGGGGCAGTGGGGGAGGGGAAGGGGGGGGTCACCCCCGGATGTGCCTCAGCGCCTGCAGTTCCTGTGCAGGCCCCGGTGGTCTCTACGCCCCCGCGGCAGAGCAGAGCGCTGCAGTCTCCACACACAGCTGCTCGGCGTGGGGGGGGGGGGGAGGAGGCGGGGGGTGTCGCCCAGCAAACTGTGCCAAGCAGTGTCCCGTGGCCCCTTCTGCTAGGGAATCCCCCCAGCCCCACTAGGAGAGAGCCCCCTCTGGAGCATGGTGTCACACTGGCAAGGGAGAGGTGCCTGCAGCCCACATGAGGGTCAGACCACCCTTACAGCTAGTCAATGGCTGATCTCCAGCTGGGCCAGTGCCTGGCCAAAAGCGGGGTGGGTGGGAGCACCAGGAATGGGGTGACATTAAGGCTGAATAGCAGAACCGCTGGCTCCAGCAGGCTGTGGGGCTGTCTCCTGGGATGCTGGAGCAAGGGGATTTTGAACTGGGAGCACTGGGGCAGTATCTGAGCCTTGTGCGTTGGGGAGCTCCCCATGTAAAGGATGCAGCATCCCCTCCCGGTGCCTGGGACTTGCCACCTCTCTGCTCCCCACCCTTGGACCTCTCCAGCACCTCTCTCTGCTGGGCAGCCTGGTGCCAAGGGACGGATCCATGCAAGTCACTCTGTGCACTGAGCTCTCAGCCAAGAAGCAGCCGTGAGGCCTTTGTGTGCAGCCAGGCAGGGCAGGTAACCTGATCCTGGAAAGGGGAGAGGCACCCCAGCCCTGCCCAGCAGAGCCCAGCTGGCAGCCTGCCAGGAACCCAAGAGCTGCAGCTCTTTGGCATGAAGTGCAGATGGCAGCTGCCCTTGTGTTTAACATGGAGGTTCAGGCCCTGGCACCAACAGCGCCCAATGGCACTGCCCTCCCTGAGCCCCACTTCTTGGTGGGAGAGAGGCACCATGCTGGGGCAGGGGGCAGACACTTGTGCTGCCCACCGGCAGCTCCAGCAGAAGCAGGACCCACGCCCTGCGTGTGTGTGGAGGGGGGGTGGGAGGGGATAGCACCAACAGCAAAGCAGGGGACTCTGGGGGGCTGGGTTCGTGCCCCCTCACAGCAGCAGGACCTCCTCAGGCATGGGCACAGGTCCAGCATCAAGAGACACGGCAGCAGTGCCTGGGCTCCCTGGGTTTAATCACAGGTAGAGAGTGTGGCTCTGCTGAGCATAACGACCTCACAAGTGCTGTGTGCCCAGCCATGCCATCCCCTTACCACCTGCAACCTCCTCCAGGGCCTGGCATCAAAGCCCCTTGGCCAGGGCACTTCATGAGGGACAGAGTGGGTGCAACGCACTGCGCTGTGGCTATTGTCTGCCTCCCTGCGGAGCAGAGCTCAGGTGGCCCTGAGGGGCCGGGCATTAATCCCACTCCTGGGCCAAATGCTGGGCCTGGCTAGCAGAGAACACCCCCTTCTGAGTTCTTCACCACAAACCCTGCAGGCCAAGTCCTAACTTTGGCAATACCTGCAAAGCACCCCCACACCCCCTGCAATGCCAGCCCTGATCCTGGACCTCATTAACCACTTCTACTGACAAGGCAGGAGCCCAGCTGGCTCTCCCAGAGGCTGTGCAAGTGCTCACAGGAGCCAGAGGCAACTAAAGGCAGCAGATCCAACACCGCTATGCCACGGGGGCACCGAGCAGGGATCTGCTATGGGGAAGCAGCTCCAGGGCTGGAGACTCAGCAGAACCCGGGTTGGAACCGAATGGGCCCAGAGTGCAGGGTGGGTGGGGTAGCACCTGCCCTTCAAACACGCTGCAGGAGCAGGGGGCACACACAGGCCAAATGGGGATGGCTAGAGAGTCGCATGGCTGGATTTAGTGCTGATCGCAGGAGCTGGCTGGAGAGCCCTGGATGCTGGACAGATACGGGCAGAGTAGCCTGCTTCCGCCGCCATGTCCCCCCTCCCCTGGAGAAACCAGCCAGTCTCTGGGGTCAGGGGGTCCTGGAACCCTGCGGAAGCTGCCAGTAAATGGGGGCTGACAGGGCAGTAACCTGTGTGCTGAGAACACGAGGGGCTAAATGACCCCCACTGCTGTCCCCAGCTCTCTAGGTCCTTCTCTGGCCCAGCACGTTGGAGCCTCGCAACACATTGATCCAGTTGGCATCTGCCAGGCTGTCTTCACACCCTTGGGATTCACCCTGCAGTGGGATTCTCACAAATAGGGGGTCCCTATCACCCTAGAGGGGCCCAATCCCATAGGGGAACTGAGCAGGCCGGAGACGGGCAGGGCAGGGCATCCCAGCACTGCACAGGAAATGAATGTGGGGGGAGGCATAAGAGACATTGAACTGGAGGAGGGACAGAGAGAGGCTGGGCTGGGCTGCCAGGGCATAGCCCAGCCAGGGCAGCTGGCCTGGCTGAGGTGCCTGACCCCAACAGACGATTCATAGCTGGGTATCCCAAGCGGAGGGAAGCAACAACCTCCGGCCTCTCAGCTGCTTAGGTCCCACTCCTGGGGCAGGCCTTCGCTCTTTATCCACCTGGGCGGGACCTGGACTGACAAATGGGTTGGGAAAGGCCCCCTGCTACCATTCCTCTGGGTTCTGACCCCAGGCCAGCCAGGCCCCAGGAGAATGGGCAGAGGGTGTTCCGGGAGGGATGGGGCTGGAGTTCAGAATAAAATCGGCCATTTACAGCCTAGAAACGATCACACATGGCTTGCACACGCTGTCCCTGATACACACACATGCTGTCTCATGCTCTCCCAGTGACACACAACACAAACACCCCAGTTCTCTCCCCCTTATCCTGTAAATAACAAAGCTGATCTATTTGAACTAGCGTTGGGCGGAGGGCAGCAGGGGGAGCCTGAGCATCTGTGGGAGCCCCTGGTGCTGGGGTAAGGTGGCTGGAACATGGAGGAGTCACTTACACCCACACACACACACTCTCCAGGAGCCTGTGCTGCCCCCATGGGGGGGCGGGGAAATGACACACCAGGGGGATCATGCTAATCAGTACTAAGAATGCCAGGAATGAGCGTACCAGCCACCCACCCACCACTCCCTGCCTGGCTGGATCCCCACCCCACTCCCCTGTGGGGCACTCACACACCCCTAGGCAGGGGAGGGGGAAATCACAGGGACTTTCCACACTGCCCCCCCTCCCCCCGGGGTGGGGGGAGGGCGCTCTGCAGTGACTTGCTCTGCTCCCAGCCTGGGGCAGCGGCTGGTATCAGGGGCTCCCCCGGCCCAGCGTTCACTTTCCAGGACATGGGACTCCCCCCCGCCCCCCACACACAGAGACGGGTACATCCAGCGCTGGGCAGGCTCCATCCTCATGGGACAGGACGCCCTGCTGGGGTCCCTGCGAGGGCCGCAGGAGATCAGGAAGCACAAAACCCAAGCCTCTGGGCTCAGGCTGGGTTGGGACCCTGGCGCCAGCTGGCCAAGGGGCTGAGAACAAGGCTGGGGAAGGTGGGGTCTGCTCTCTCTGTGCTCCCTGCTCCTCTGGCACTGGCCCCCATTGTGGACCCTTGGCAGCACCCAGCAGCTCTCCGTGGCGCCGCTAACGTTGAACAGTCAGATGCAGGAGAGGGATGGGACAGGGAAGGGGCAACAGGCAGAGAAATCAGCAGGGCAGGGGCCACAGCAGGGAAAGCGGCAAGGCCGGGGGCAGCCTTCCACCGCAGGGAGCGGGCTGCATATGGGCTGGTAGCACCAGGGCAGCGAGAGCAGCTGCACCCAGATGGGCAGGAAACAGAGGCCTCAGGTATAGCCATTCCAGGCCCATGAGCCTGCTGCAGCTGGCTGGCTGGCAGGGGCATGCAGCCTCCTGCCCGGGGACCCTACTCCCCTAACTCGCTGCAGGGTTCCTGGTCATCCTCACACACAGGGGCAGAGCACCAAGCACTGGTGATGCCGGGCCCCAAAGGGAGCTAAGAAGAGTCTCCCTCCCCCAGGGGGGCTGGGGTAATTCCAGGCTGATGGCTGGGTTTCTGCTGTAGGCCAGATGCAGACACTTTCAGTTCCCTCTTGTCTCCGCTCCTGGTGGGAGGTGCTGAGCCCCAGTGCAACTGTGACACCCAGCCGGCCGCACAGTGGCTCAGATCCAGAGCAGCTGAGCCAGCACTTGGCTGTCCCTCCCCCAGTGCAGGGTATCGGATCTGCTCTGACCCAGATTCCCAGGGGCCTGAGACACTGCAATCTATCGGGGAACGAAACAACGTGCCGGCTCCATGCGTGGCCCCCGGCTGCTCGCCCAGCTCTCCCCACCAGAGCCTCCTCCTCTGCAGAGCCCACCTGTCGTTTCCAATCGTCCTCCAGCAGTGAGGGCACCCCCCACCCCCATCCTTCAGGGTCTTCAAGTGACAAGGCAAGACCTGAGGTGCCGTCACATTGCAGCCAGGTCCCCCTTGAGCTGGGGGGTTGGAAAATATGTGCACTTGCTGTCCCAGCCCCCTTGACACAAAGGTCCCGCCAGAGGGACCCTCCCCATCCTGCCCCAGATGGTGGCCTGGAAAGCAATCGGGTCAAACTTCAGGGTCAGAAGTCCCCGCTGGGTGTTTAAGGCGCTATCTTAGGTGGCACAGCCCTGCCCTCCTCCCCCGGATGCCCCTCCCCCAAGGGATGGAGGTCAGGATTGCCCAGATGCAGCTCGGAATTTACTCACAATTCCATTTCCAGGTCCATCCCCCAGGTAGGAACAAACTGTGGAGGGGCAGGCTCCAATTCCCCCACGCCTAGGAGCAGCAAGGAGAGACAGGCCCAATCCCCCCAGGGCCTGCCGGGCAGAGCCCCTCATGCAATGGGAGCTGTTAGCCCGACCCCACCCCCATAGTACCTCCCACTCAAAGGGACTGGCTCTGCCATCAGAGGCTCCTTTGTCATGGAAAAGAATCTGTGTGCTGGCCCCAGGACCTTTCACCTCCACCACCCCATGGCAGTGCCCCAGTAAGGCAGGGTCTTGTTACACACACGGGCGTGCACACACACTCCTCCTCCGCACATGCACATGCGTGTGACCCTCCCCAGTCAAACACACCAGGACACACGCAAACATGATCTACTCCTACTGCTCCTAGTCCTGGAAGGGATCTTCCAGGGCCAGGCAGGGCCATAACCATGAGAGGCTCCGGCAGAGCAGCCCCTTGGAAGTCTCTCTCGCCAGTTGCCCGAGGCCCTGTGACTCTGCTGGTGCTAGTTAAGCCGCCCCCTGCAGGCTGGCTGGGCCATGCTGGAAACTTGGCTGGAATCACAGCCTCTCCAATTGGGGGACTCCAGCCACCCACACCCTAATGGAGCTCTCCCCACCAGGGCATGAAGCACTGACCGGCCTGGTACCAAGCTCCGGGCACGGGTTGCACGGGAACTGATCTGCAGTCGTTCTGACACTGGCTGGGGGAGCAGCTATATATCCAGAAAAAGAAGAACAGGAGTACTTGTGGCACCTTAGAGACTAACAAATTTATCCAGAGCCGCTGCAGCGTATAAATCCCCATTTATCCTCCTGGCCTGGAGTGAGTGTGTAGAAACAGCAGGTTGGTTATGTGTTCCAGAGAGGCTGCTGGTTTCGGGAGGCTGACGCAAGGCTCCTGGGAGCAAATTTTCTGAGGCACTGGGCCCTCGCAGCTCCCAGTCAGTAAAAACATCCACTGTCTGGATGTAGGAGGACCAACAGGCCCAGCAAAATGGACTGTGTTGGGACACTGACTTAGGATGCTGATAGACTGGGATCCAGTCCTCCAATAACCTTCTGCATTAAGCTAAATAGATGGAGCTCCTGGAGTCTCTCATTCTAAGGCAGGTTTTCTAATCCTTGAGTCAGTCTCCTGGCTCTTCTCCGCCCCCTTCTTCAATTTATCAACATCCTCCTTGAACTGTGAGCACCAGACACAGGATTCCAGCAGTGGCTGCACCAATGCCAGCTACAGAGGGAAAAGAACCGCTCTGCTCCGACTCCACATTCTGTTACTTCTGTGTCCCAGGATCACATTAGCCCTTGCTCCAATCTTCCTGCAAAGGTGTAATGGCTTAGCTAGTCCTTGCCCTTTGTGCCAGGTGCTGTACCCCCAGTCAGCTGAACCCAAGCTCCCATGCTCACACTCACAGAGATTCTAGACACCAAAGGATTCAGGGAGGCTTCCATTCCAAACCTGCCTTCTCAGTTGCTTGTAACTTTTCAGTCCAAACTCACTTGACGGCTTTTTTGGGGGGTCTCCAACCAGGGAAATCCAGTGATGCCTTGGAGGGCGAGGGGGGGTGGGGAGAGGGGGAAAGAGTGGGTCATTCACAGATATTTTTCACTCCCTTTGCTAATGGAAGTGATAGGTTCCCCAGGGCCCACACATTCCCTCTCCTTTATGATCCCCAAGAGCTTGACACTTTCCCCTTGGCAAACACAAACTCAGTAACCTGGCCCTGTAGCTCTCTCTCTCTCTTTGGCTTTGCAGCCAGCCACTTGCGCACCGCCTGATGGCACAGGAATGCTCTGGCAAAGGTCTACAAAACAAGCCACGGTAGAGCAGGTACCCATCACCCAGGGTGACAGATCATGGGAGTCTCTGCAACAGTGACTGGAAGCATGAAGGCGGTGGCTTGATTGCCTTGGAGTTTAACTGCTAAGCAGCTCGGTGCCTGGCTAGCATTCAGAGGGGACACAGTGGCATGAGACTAATCTAAGATATGGTTCAGCAAAGGTTGGGGACCATCTGTTTCCTGGCCTCCGCCAAGAGAAATCATATTGCCCTTTGGTCTGTGCATGCCCTGTCCTGTGCTTGCTTTCTCGTGGCCCCCATGGGTCAAGATCAGACTCATCACGTGACTGCCGGCATTTCAGCCCGAGCAGCATGGCCATACAGTCCTGGCCATCAAGAGGGGCCAGGTGCTGCAGCATGCTCACTGATCGCAGGTGAGGGGCTGTCACACGCATGCTGACTGCTTGTTTTCTCCGATCTATTGGCAACCAGTTCCATTGCTTGACACAGCAGGACCAATTCACTAGGGAGCAAGATTAATGACAGATGGGCTCTGCTGCCCACTTACCTATGGCTGGCCTGAGTGCATCACTTCACATTCCTTTACTCCCCTCACCACCCCACGGGCTCAACCCAGACTCTGCTGTCCCCCCACCTCCTGCCAACCGGGCAGCCAGGGATGCAGCACACCCTGACCTTCCAAGACACTCACCCGGGGCCCGCCCAGCATTATATAAGTGGGTGGGTGGATGAGCCTCTGCTTAACCTAGTTACCTAGTGAACTATTTTCAACAAGCACCCGAGCCAACATGCAAGCTGTGAACCTGCCAGGTCAGCGGGCACCGCACCCAGTGGGGGAGGGCAGATACGGAGTCAGCCACTGTTCTAGCGACAGTGAGGGGCAGAGCAGGGGACCTGGGAGAGTTTCATCCGATTACAGCGAGGAGGGTTTGCAGCGGAGGCCGGGAGGCAGTGTCTGCCCCATTTCTGCCCCTCTCTGGGCTTGGGGAAAAGGGCCTTCCAATGAAAGCACAAGGCCCTGTTAGGGTCTGACTGGCTGAGAGCTCCATCCCCTGGGATGGCTGCTAGTGGGCCAGGCTCGGGGGCCTGGAGTTAGACGACCTTCTCCCCAGAGCTAACCCAGACTTCTGGCCCTCCTTCCACAGCTCTGCCCCCCTGCAGCCCCACATGCTAGGACTGGCATGTCTGGCCTCCTGCTGGGCCAGAGCCCAGCCTGAGCTTGGGGCTCCAGCAGCAGTCACACTGTGAAGGGGGCAGTCGTGAAGGAGCCAGGGCGTTTCTGGCAGCACTGAAGCAGACACCAGAGCAGCCTGCACTGCCATGCTCAGGATAGAGTTCACAATCCACAGGCGTAGGGCTGAAAGTCTAGGTGGAGATGTCACTTGGCAAGAAGTCTCCCTCTCTTCCCCAAATCCCTCCTGCTCATGGAAATCCCCTGAACAGGACAGGAGGGAAGCCACAGGAGTCTCTCAAAAGGGGGGGGGGGGGGGGAGGGAAGGGGAGATGTTCTCTGTGAGTCTTGGCCATAACAATCATCCACGCGTGGGCACTGTTCAAAAGAGCCCTGGAGCTGGAAGCTGCCACGCTCCAACCCCTAAAGCCACCTCTGGCTTCGCCATGGATTCCAGCGCCTGATTTTTGACCCCTCCCATGTGTGGACGGGATGGTGAAGGGCCAACACACTGCGATTACCCTAGAGAGCTAGTCTACTGGAACAGTGCCTATGCAGAGTCACCGGAACGTGAGCCCATTCATAGCAGTGGGACACGAACTTGCCTTGCACCACGGCTCTGGACCATCTCTCATCTGTGGGACCAGTGCTGTCAGCTCTTAGGAAACCAGGGAACAAAGTCACACCACAGCAGCAGGCTCCACCCAGCCTCCCCATCCCAGTGCATCCCACAGTGCAAACCAACCAACCCTTTCCAAGAGGTCATGCTACAGTGCCCAAGGGGTGGTGTCAAAGGGACAATAGATGGGCATGCCAGGCCAGGGCTGAAGCTAGCGGATTCTAGAGAAGACACTTAAGCAGAGGCCAGGCCTGCAGGAGGGTGGGGGAAGGTGGGATTTAGGAGCCTAGAGGTCAGGAGATATTCCCAGTATGCACTGTGTTAAGCTGATGGTAAGGCTGGGGCAGGTCTCAACAAGGGATGGGCCAATGGACCTGCAGCACTGTTGACAGCCAAAGCACTGGACCAGCCAGGTTGCCTGATTAGGTTGCAGTCCTTGGTGTCCCAATGGTGGGAAGAGCGTGACCGTGCTCAGCCAAGCATTACCCCGCAGTCAGGTGGCCACAGAGGGCAAACAGGCAGCCCAGGGTGTGTGTGTGTGGGGGGGGGGGGCAGATACCATATTTCAGCCCCACAAACACTCACAGTAAATAACCCTAGCCACACACTCCCACAATGAGCTCCCCCTCCAACCTCCTGCCACATGTCCCCACCTGGCCTGGATCTCTGCCGAAAAAACCCAGTGCACTGCCGTCCTAACGCTGGGGTAAAAGGGACCAGCTTAGAGACCAAACCACAAAAGACTCATGCAGCAGTTGCCCTGTCCCCTGTCTGCGGCCTCTCAGTCCACCCAGTTGTGACAAACTGGGGGTTCTACCCACACCACTTCTGAATCATGGCTGATTTTATTATATTGGATCCTGAAATCCCTGGTAGGAAAAAAGCCTCTGGGTATGTGGATCACCCATCAGATAGCTGGGCTAGGCCCCCACGGTGACCAATCAGTACCCACCGATCCTCTGTTCGAAGAGAAACATCCCCAGAAGTCAAGAGCTGCTGCTGCTGGGTCAGCTGCTTGTCCCCAAGGCCCCAGCAAAGCAAGCAGCCTCTTTGGAGGATCACAGCCATGCATGCCCCACGACCCATGGGCCTGTGTCACACCAGAGGAGGAAAAGGCAACAGTGCAACGCCAGATGCGCCCTGCAGGGGCAGGCAGCCCCCCACCCACGACACCTGGAGAGACTCTCTGTGCTCCCAACCCAGCATCCTCCAAGCTGGGAAATGCGGTGGGTGGGTCAGGCCCAGTCGGGAGAAGCCAGCTGGACCTGTGATGGCCAGTCTGCAGGAGGAGAGATTTCCCCCATTGCCAACGGTGTATCAGACAACAGCAAGAAGGCAGAAAACCTCTGGTGGCACAGATAAGCCATTGCTTGGGCGCTGCTGGGCAGAAACCAGAAGCAGCCTGCAGCTCATTCACCTAAACCAACACGCCACAGAGACACTGTCCAGGGCCTGAAAACCGGCTGGAACAGCCCGAGTGTCAATCTAGGACAAGCTCAAGGATTCCGCCCCCCCTCCGCCGGCCCAAGGCCTCTCCCTTCCCATCCATCTGCACTCAGCTGGGCCGGAGTCCTTGGCTGGAGCCAAGAGGGGGGAAGCCCCCAGACCGCAGGCACTGTCTGGAAACCCCCAAGCCCACTCCCACGCAGGCGAGGAAGCATCGCGTGTGAATTCCCAGCAACCCTGGGCTGTTTGGCAGCTCTCGCCACCCCGGCAGCCCCCTCCCAAGACCCCGGCCTCCGCCAGAGCTTGGGATCAGCTGCAGACCTGCCCCCTCTCTGTGCAGGGCTCTGCAGGCAGCCAGGCCCCAGGGCTGGCCCACGGCCCCCGACCCACTCTGGGCCCGTTCTTCCGGCTCCCACAGGCATCCCCCGAAGGGGTCCTGCCCAGTGCCCACCTCGCCTTGCCCAGCCATGCCCGGAGCAGCGTCCCCGCCAGCACTCCCCAGAACCTGCCCCACACTGCGCAGGCAGCCGCAGCTGGGCGGCAGCGGGGGCCCCGGATGGCGACCCCGCTCCAACCCCCCAGCTGGCACCCGACCCACCTCGCCCATGGCATCAGCTCTGTTGCTATGGAAACCCACTTTTTCTGGGCATCCATCAGCCCGAACCCGAATTCAACCGCAACCAGGAGCATTAAAAAAAAAATCAAACAAAAAAAAATACCAACAAAAATGGCAGCTTCCAAGGCGGAGGGGGGGGGGGGGGAAGAGAAGCCGGGGGAACCCCCCTCCCCGCCCTGGAGGGACCAGCCCCAGCGCCCCCGGCTTAGCCAGCCCCCCGATGCCTCCTTCCCCGCGGGCAGCCGGGCCGCTTGCAAAGGTTTTCCTTCCATGCAACAAAGGAGAGGGCGCAAAATATCCTCCCCTTCCCGACGCGCTGGCCTCGGGGGGCGCCTTCCCCAGCCCCCGGCGGGCATCCCCTTACCCCAGCCCGGGGACGCCGCCGCCCCCCCCCCCTCCTCCTCCCCCCGGGGCCGTGCCCAGCCCCCGCTCCGGCCCAGCCACTTACCTTCCAAGGAGACAAAAATGGCCCTTTGCCTTCCTCGCCCTCTTCCTCCCTGCGCGGCGTTGCTGGGGGGGGGGAGGGGGGCTCACTCAGCCTGCTGCTGGCCCGGCTCCATGGCGGGGGGGCGGAGGGGCTCGGCGGGGGGGGAAGGGGGGAGCTCGGCGGGCGTAACTAACAAAGCCCTGGCGCTGCGGCCCCTCCGTGCCCTGCCTCCGCTCCTGCTGCTGCTGCTGCCTGAGCCACCGCGGGGTGAGTGAGCCGCTGCGCGCAGCTCCCCACCTCCATCCTGCCTGCCGCCTGCCTCCCTCCCAGCTCCAATTGCACAATAGCAGCCCGACAGCCTCATCAATATTCATAGCCTGCTGGGAGGCTGAGCCCTCCCTCCCCCACCCAGGCGAAAGCAATGGAGCTCCTATCTAGAGGCAGGGGATTTTGGGGGGGGGAGGGGGAGTTGGCTGCAGCCCCCCCCACCCCCACTCGAGGTGGGAAAGACAAACAAAGGGCTTTGCTCTCTGCTGGAGGCCGGGTTGGCTGCACAGGGGCACTGGGATTTCAGCCCGCGCAGGGAAAGGGCAACTGCGCGCCCCCACAGGGGTTGCCACCTGTGCGAGTGTCCCCCTTTTTTGAGGACACTGTTCTGGGGGCTCTGCACGCCTCGCCATGGGCTCGGGATCATTTCATGCATGCCTACCTCCCAGCCACCCACCCCTGGCATTGTGACCCGCCGGAGTGCGGGGCGATGTGTCCCAGTTAGGAGGCCTCGGCTACAGTTCCCCATGGGAGTTTGGAGCCTAAATAGCCTTGAGGATCCAGGCCTTGGCCCTTTTGCTCATGCTTTCATCTCCAGAGGGCCTGGGCTTTGTTCCTCATGGCAGCCAAGACAATGCTGCCACCCACCCCTGACGTGTGTGCACCCGACTCTGCTCCCCAACACAGCACCTTACGCAATTCAGGCAAAACACCCTAGAGGCCCCGCATCCAGGCACTTCACCCCTAACAGTCTCCCACGCCCACCATATGCTGTCACCCCCACACAATTCCCAGATGAAAAGCACAGCTATGTATTATTGTTATGAACACAACACCCCCATCCCTCCCCCACACCCCTGATACACCCCACATTGCCTGAGCCAAGCTGAGCTGCCATGCTCTGTACAGTAGAGATTCAGGTGCAATATATTGTAGAATCATCTCTGAATGTAAACTCCCCCAAGTCCCTTAGCCCCTGGTAGCCCCATGGACCAGCAATGACATAGAATACTCACAGGCATAAAGCCCCCTCTGAGTAATAGCCTGGGGCAGGGGCATGTCAGATGAGGGGGGCAAGAGGAGGTTTGACCAGGGCAGTCCTTTGACCTGATGTTTTCCTGCTGCTGCAGCCCCCATGGTGCTATGATGGTGGAAGATGCACAGGGCCTAAATCAGCCCCTGAACAGGGGAGGCAGCACTGCAGGGAAGAACCCATCCCCCTCTCCTGGGCATCACTGCTCCCTAGAGGCCATTAGGGACAGGAGCTTTCCAAGGAGCCTGGAAACTCCGACCTGCTTTTATGAAACCTGGCACCATTCCTCTTTGGGCCTACACAGCAGCTTCAGTTCCCCTCTGCTGGGGTGCCTCAGAGCTCATGCACAGGGGAGCCCATTGCAGAGCCCCAGAGGAACAGCTGTCACCCACTCTGACAGGCGAAAGTGGAACATTTTACCTCTTTTTTTCAAACCGTTCCTGTTCCTTCTGTCACTTAATTAATCTGGTTTTCCCCAGGACACGATCTGGGTGTCTCCTGGGAACGGATTTGTTGTTTGCTTGAGTTTGTTTCAATGGCATATTTCATCACTATTTTATTTTCCAGCCAAAGAGTCAGGGAATGTGCCCCCCCCCCCCCCACACACACACACACAGACACGCTGCACTGGCTTGGAATACAGTTTGGTGTAGGATTTTGGTGCCCTCCGTATGCCGATGCATGAGCCTTTCCCTGTGCAAAGGTGTCTCTATTGTAAGCTGTAACATGAAACAAATGGGTGCGAGGGTGCCAGAGTGCCAGCCACAAGCCACCGGGGCTCTCAGAGTAGGCCCTGGCTGATCAGCAGTGGAATAGTGCACAGCACTTCCATGTGATTTCCCATTAGGGTTCAGAATGAACAATCAAGGCACACAACTCTGTTTCAGCATCATGGATTGAGTTAGTCGCCCATGGATGTTGCAGAATAAATGCAGGCATGTGGCTTGGTGGGATGATGATGTTAAAGGCCTCTCCAGTCCCACCTTTGTACTTCCTCCACCTGCCTTTTCCTCTTCAGCTCTTTCTCTTTTTCACCCCCTCTTTTTCACTTCCTTGACTCCTTGGTATTAGCACCCCTGGAGACAGCAGCCATGCCTATTCCCAGCGGAGGGTGCTGCTGTCCGTTGGTTCGGGAGTGTAACATGGGCCAGAGAATTTTATCAGTCACCTCTTCATGCAGCCCAATACCCTGTGTTTGGCTAAAGCATCCTCCAGAAAGGCAGCCAGTCTTGATCTGAAGACATCAACAGAGGTAGAAGCCACCACTTCCCTGAGGAGTTTGTTGCAGTGGTTACTCACCAGCACTAGTACAAATTTGTGCCTTATTTCTCATTTTAATTTGTCTGGTGTCAGCCTCCAGCCATCAGTTCTTGCTCTGCCTTTCTCTCTTTTAGCACCTGGTGTTTTCTCCCTGGGAAGGGTGTCGTGTGTTTGTACAGCACCGGGCACAAAGCATCCAGGACAAGGGCTCTGAGGTGCTATGAGAACACAAAGATTGAATAATAACAATAATACTCACACTGCAATCACATCACCTCTTGAGCTTTTTTTTTTGATAAGCTGAACAGATCCAGACCTTGAATAATGTTTGCGGCACTTCTCTGCACCCTATCCAAATTTCCAACAGACCGAGGGTCTATCCAAGTTCTGGCCCAGAGTCCCCAGTCATGGGAAGGACAGCTGACCACACTACAGTATTATTCTCACCTCCCTTTCTCCCACAAGTCCATCTCTTCTGCTCCCTCCAAGATTCCTACACTGAGAAATAAAACCAAGTATTTGATAAAACGTTCACTCAATTTCACCTTTAAAACTTAGACCTTTTGTATAGATTCTACTAAATGGGATAAAACTCCAGTAGCAGAGCAGTAATGACATCTTGTAGCCATTTGCACTGCCATCGTTAGGTTCCAGAATCAACAGCTCTATTAAATGGATGCAGCACACTGCTTCACACTGGCTGGCTGCAGACTCAGGAATGCAGCCTGGTCTCACACAGAAGCTTTTCTCCTTCCCAGCTAAAAAGGGCTTTGCTTGAATGAAAGCTGAAATCTGGCAGGATGTACTGGATACTTCACTCCTGCCCCTCCACAGGAGACCTTCATTCAGAGGAGGGCAGGGGCTCTGAGGCAGTTATTCCCACTGGCCCTGGACACAGGAGAACACGTGAATTTTTACCCACTGTTCAAAGCTGAGATGAGAGGCACCATGTCAAGTCTCTGCTCACTGCCCGATCCCCGACGGCACTGCTGTGGTATGAAGCCAGGAGCCAGTGATGCAAGGATGTCCCCTTCCTGATCTGCCCTGGAACAACTGACACCAGACTCCAGAGCGACCGCTGAAGCCACTGCATGCTGCAGCAGGACTTCCAGGGAACGTGTATGCTGTGCAGACTCGCCCAGGGTAGCTCAGATCCTTGGACCCCACTCCTGAGTCAGCAACAAGTGGGGAGGGAGTGGCATTTCTGAATGATGGATAACGCAGGATAACTGGAGAGGGCCCCAGTTGTTTTTCACACTGTAAATTCAGGTCTGGTCCCAGAAGGCCCTGTAGATGTCTGGAGCTCTGGCAGTGTTACGACACCAACCAAGCTCTGACTGCTTCAGACTCCTCGCCATTCTCTCAAATGCCTGCCAAACCCTTGGGGTAAAAGCTCTCTGCTCCCTCCAGAGAAAGGCTGAGAGAGCTCTAAGGAGTCCTCCTACAAGCTCATCTTAGGCCTTTGTTGGCTATCAGACAGCAGCCAACAAGTTGCAGACTTGTTAGTTCCTTCGCAGGTCATCTTTCTGGAACATCCCCCTCCAAGCTCACTCTCCCTCCAGGAGGCTGTTGAGCAGAGCTGGGGTTTGCTGTTGCTGTGACCTCCCTGGAGATCCTTCAGAGAAACGATGTTTCCAAATCTTTCAGCAAATGTTACATGATTTGACTCTCTCTCAATTCCTGCCTGGAGCATGACTGGGCCAGCGCAGCAATTTGCAAACGGAGAATAAAGCCAATTGTACATGGAGAAAATGACCAGGAAAAAAATCTTTGTTAACTTCTAGGTGTCACCTACCTTAGGGGGAGACACTTGGAGAATGCTGTGCTTCCCTGAGGGTACATCTACACTACAGCGGGGAGTCGATTTAAGATACGCAAATTCAGCTATGTGAATAGCGTAGCTGAATTCGACATATTGCAGCCGACTTACCCCGTTGTGAGGACGGCGGCAAAATCGACTTCTGCCGCTTTTTGTCGGCGGCGCTTACTACCACCTCTGCTGGTGGAGTTAGAGCGCCGATTCGGGGATCGATTGTCGCGTCCCGACGGGACGCGATAAATCGATCCCCGAGAGGTCGATTTCTACCCGCCGATTCAGGCGGGTAGTATAGACCAGACCTGAGAAAGCACAGAGCCTGTTAGCAGATCAAAGATACAGTCTAGTAGCTGATTTCTCAGTTACTGATGTGATGAATTGGTTCATCATTCTAGATTTGTCGCATCATGCTGCAAAGGGTTAATGATTGCTATGAAGTGGGTCCTTGATACATGGACAGTCCCCCACGTAGTGTGCTAAGCACCTCTCTTTCAGGCTAAGTGGAAGGAGTAATTAAATGGCCCTTTATGTAGCAATAGCTGAAAGCAATAGAAGTCACCACCCAAAGCACTAGGCCGTATAGTCTGAGGGGTTTCCTTGGAATTGGTTGCAAATGTGGGTGCCAAGGGATTATTTGGCAAGCAGTTTGTATGCCAGAGCAGAAAAAGCCGACATCGAGAGAGGCAGTTATGAACCTGGCCCTGAGAGGAAGCAGAGAGCCCTCTGGAGAGGTGGACTGGGGGATTTCTGAGCAAGGAAACTGCCTGCTGCTTTTTGTTTCTATTGTGTGCAGGGAAAGAGGACATGGTGTACGTTCCCTGTAAATGAACAGGATGGCACCAGAGAAATATCTATCTCATATCGTCAATTTCCCCTCCTCAAAGAAACAAGCCAGGAGGCCCCGGATCTCTGCTTACTGCACTAGCCCAAGGGGCAAGAGTTCCTGAGGTTCATCCCCAGACTTCGTAGCATCTGTGCTTTTTGTTGAAGTGGAGCCTTCTGTTTGAATGTCTAGGCCAATGTTTCAGCCCACACCCAGCCAGCCTGTCTCCCCCAGCTACTGGGCTGGCCGGCCTAGAGCTCAGACATGATGCTAGAGTCCAGCTAGCTCTTACAATGACCAATGGGAGCCCTGGGGCAACCTAGAGAGCACAATGCCCCATCACCATCCCTCCGGGCTAAGGGTAGCGCCGAGCAGGCAGGCCAGTGCAAGGCAGAGAAGGAGCTCCTAGGGATGGGGGGGCGGGACGCAGAGAGAGGGGCAAGGGGCAGATCAGAGTCAGGAAAGCTGCTGCAGAGGGAGAAGAGCTCTTGTCTGGGACCCCTCACACTCTTGCAGCACCTTCTCCGTGGGCAGAGGAGACATGTTCACAGCTGAGAGCCAGTGTTCCTGGAACAGCCTGGGCTCGCTGGCTTTCCCTAAGCCAGGCCCCGCACTCTGAGCCCGTCACCCCTGCACCGGTTTTTGCCTCCCTCATCTGGCAGCTGCTTTGGCCTGAGGGCTACCCTAAGTTGTGATCCTATTTCTCTGGAGCTTTGCAGGGGTGCAAGAATCTCTGGGGACGGGTCTACCTCAGCCACACCCCCTTCCTCCTCTGGCCCATCCCATGCCCAGGGCTTCTGCAGTCAGCTGAGCACAGGGGGTTCCCGAGATAGGGACACAGAGGGGCCCTCACCCCTGCCCTGTGGCTCCTTTACAGGAACCTCACTGGCAGATCAATAGGATGTCAGGCAGGAAGCCTTGGACACTTGCTGGACCTGTAGATAGCCACTGAAATGAGGAACACGCTTTTCCGCCTCCCAGGAGCCAGGCGTTGTTTCCCTCCTCTCCGATGGTCACCCAGCTGCAGTGCCCCCAGTACCCCCCACCCCCAGGAAGGCCTGAGGAGGATCTCAAACCAGAAGGACTGATGGGAACATCACAAGCTTCTAGGCAGCTACCCCACCCCCACCTTGGGATTTGAGAGCTAGGGAGACTCTGGGCCACGGAGGCCCCTCTGACTGCTGCACCCAAACTGGGTACAAGGGGATGACACTGTCTCCCTGCCCCCCAAACACACCCAGAGCCGGGCACAGGGCAAGCATCCCAATCCCCGCCCCCAGGCCAGAGGCACCCAGCCCCCCTTCCCCCCTGAAGCTGGGTGCAGGGCAAGCACAACCCAGTCCACACAAGCCAGGGGCACCCTGCTCCCCTCACACACTCAAGCTGGGCTAAGGGAAAGCACCCCCAACCCCCTCCAGCCAGGTGCAGGACACTAGGGTCTGGTCATAAGAACATAAGAATGGCCCTACTGGGTCAGATCAAGGGTCCATCTAGCCCAGTATCCTATCTTCTGATAGTAGCCAGT
This sequence comes from Malaclemys terrapin pileata, assembly GCF_027887155.1. Classification (NCBI taxonomy): domain Eukaryota; kingdom Metazoa; phylum Chordata; order Testudines; family Emydidae; genus Malaclemys; species Malaclemys terrapin. Next base: position 143,693,371 of record NC_071506.1, on the reverse strand, counting down.
TCCAGGTGCCCCAGAGGGAATGAACAGAACAGGGAATCATCAAGTGATCCATCCCCTCTTGCTCATTCCCAGCTTCTGGCAAACAGAGGCTAGAGACACCATTCCTGCCCATCCTGGCTAATAGCCGTTGATGGACCTATCCTCCATGAATGTATCTAGTTCTTTTTTGAACCCAGTTATGGTCTTGGCCTTCACAACATCCTCTGGCAAGGAGTTCCACAGGTTGACTGTGCATTGTGTGAAGAAATACTTCCTTTTATTTGTTTTAAACTTGCTGCCTATTAATTTCATTTGGTGACCCCTAGTTCTTGTGTTTTGAGAAGTAGTAAACAACACTTCCTTATCTACTTTCTCTACACCAGTCATGATTTTATAAACCTCAATCATATCTCCCCTTAGCCATCTCTTTTCCAAGCTGAAAAGTCCCAGTCTTATTAATCCCTCCTCATATGGAAGCTGTTCCTTACCCCTAATAATTTTTGTTGCCCTTTTCTGAACCTTTCCAATTCCAGTATATCTTTTTTGAGATGGGGCAACCACATCTGCACACAGTATTCAAGATGTGGGCATACCATGGATTTATATAGAGGCAAGATGATATTTTCTGTCCTATCATCCATCTGTTCTTAATTCTTCCCAGCATTCTATTAACTTTTTTGACTGCCGCTGCACATTGAGTGGATGTTTTCAGAGAACTCTCCACAATGACTCCAAGATCTCTTTCTTGGGTGGTAGCAGCTAATTTAGACCCCATCATTTTATATGTATAGTTGGGATTATGCTTTCCAATGTGCATTACTTTGCATTTATCAACATAAAATGTCATCTGCCATTTTGTTGCCCAGTCACCCAGTTTTGTGAGATCCTTTTGTAGATCTTTGCAGCCTGCCTGGGTCTTAATTATCTTGAGTAATTTTGTATCATTTGCAAATTTGGCCACCTACTCTGTTTACCCCTTTTTCCAGATCATTTATGAATATGTTGAATAGGACTGGTCTTAGAACAGACCCCTGGGGGACACCACAATTTACCTCTTTTCATTCTGAAAACTGACCATTTATACCTACCCTTTGTTTTCTATCTTTTAACCAGTTACCAATCCAAGAGAGCACCTTCTCTCTTATCCCATGGCAACTTACTTTGCCTAAGAGCCTTTGGTGAGGGACCTTGTCAAAGGCTTTCTGAAAATCTAAGTATACTATATCCACTGGATCCCCTTGGTCCACATGCTTGTTGACCCCCCTCAAAGAATTCTAGTAGATTGGTGAGGCATGATTTCCCTTTACTAAAACCATGTTGACTCTTCCTCAACAAATTATGTTCATCTATATGTCTGACAATATTGTTCTTTATTATAGTTTCAACCAGTTTGCCTGGTACTGAAGTCAGGCTTACAGGCCTGTAATTGCTGGGGTCACCTCTGGAGCCCTTTTTTTAAAAATTGGCATCACATTAGCTCTCCTCCAGTCATCTGGTACAGAAGCTGATTTAAATGATAGGTTACAGACTACAGTTAGTGGTTCTGCAATTTCACATTTGAGTTCCTTCAGAATTCTTGGGTGAATACCATCTGGTCCTGGTGACTTATTGCTGTTTAATTTATCAATTTGTTCCAAAACCTCCTCTAATGATACCTCAATCTGGGACAGTTCCTCAGATCTGTCACCTAAAAAGAATGGCTTAGGTTTGGGAATCTCCTTCACATCCTCAGCCGTGAAGATGGATGCAAAGAATTAATTTAGTTTCTCTGCAATGGCCTTATCGTCCTTGAGTGCTCCTTTAGCACCTAAATCGTCCAGTGGCCCCACTGGTTGTTTAGCAGGCTTCCTGCGTCTGATGTACTTAAAAATTTTTTTGCTATTACTTTTTGAGTCTTTGGCTAATTGTTCCTCAAATTCTTTTTTGACCTTCCTAATTGTATTTTTATACTTCATTTGCCAGTGTTTATGCTCCTTTTTATTTTCCTCACTAGAATTTAACTTCCACTTTTTAAAGGATGCCTTTTTGCCTCTCACTGCTTCTTTTACTTTGTTGTTTAGCCATGGTGGCTCTTTTTTGCTTCTCTTACGATGTTTTTTAATTTGGGGGCATACATTTAAGCCTCTATTATGGTCTCTTTAAAAAGTTTCCATGCAGCTTGCAGAGATTTCACTTTTGGCGCTGTATCTTTTATTTCTGTTTAACTAACCTCCTCGTTTTTGTGTAGTTCCCCTTTCTGAAATTAAATGCTACATTGTTGGGCCACTGTGGTGTTTTTCCTGCCACAGAGATATTACATTTAATTATATTATGGTCACTATTACCAAGTGGTCCAGCTATATTCACCTCTTGGACCTGATCCTGTGCTCCACTTAGGACTAAATCAAGAATTGCCTCTCCTCTGGTGGGTTCCAGGACCAGCTGCTCCAAGAAGAAGTCATTTAAGGTGTCAAGAAACTTTATCTCTGCATCCCCTCCTGAGGTGACATGTACCCAGTCAATATGGGGATAATTGAAATCCCCCATTATTATTACTGCGTTTTTTATTTTAATAGCCTCTCTAACCTCCCTGAGCATTTCACAGTCACTATCACCATCCTGGTCAGGTGGTCAGTAATATATCCCTTATTATTATTAGAGCATGGAGTTTCTATCCATAGAGATTCTATGGTACAGTTTGATTCATTTACGATTTTTACTTCATTTGATTCTATGCTTTCTTTCACATATAGTGCCACTCCCCCACCAGCAGGACCTGTTCTGTCCTTCCGATATATTTTGTACCCTGGTATTACTGTGTCCCATTGATTATCCTCATTCCACCAAGTTTCTGTGATGCCTATTGTGACGGGTTGGGTCACAGAAACCCCTTTGGGACTGCCACCTGATGTGCTGGGACTACCTCTAAGCCTGTTTTCCCTGCCAGCTTGGGACTTCAGTATCTTGCCTTGTTTGAGCAAGACACGCTTGCCTGCTGCAAACACAGATCCAAGTCTGAACCACATCCCCCACAAGCTGCAGGCTTAACTAAAAACAGCTTAAAAAGTGCTCCTGTCTCCAGCACTCAGATACCCAGCTCCCAATGGGGTCCAAACCCCAAATAAATCCGTTTTATCCTGTATAAAGCTTATACAGAGTAAACTCAAAAATTGTTCGCCCTCTATAACATTGACAGAGAGATATGCACAGCTGTTTGCCCCCCGCCCCCCAGGTATTAATACATACTCTGGGTTAATTAATAAGTAAAAAGTGATTTTATTAAATACAAAAAGTAGGATTTAAGTGGTTCCAAGTAATTGTCTGTTGCAGCTGTCCCCCTGCTGGATTCCTTTCTGTTTGTGCTGAGTGGTCGCCCCCCCGGCCCTCCCCCCCAGTCATGGAACTGACCAAAGTCACAGCCTGGCCCTGCTCATGGAAATGGCTTGTGCAGACATTGCTCTGCTCAGGGAGGTGGGGGCTTTTTCGCGCCTTTGTCTAGCTTCTTTGTTCAGGACCCGGCTCGGTGTAGGGTGCTCTGCCCAGGTATGCAAGACCTAAAGTGGCCACATAGCTGAGCATATAAGTCATACCTGTGACTCAGAACATGCCCAGGCATGTCCTGTGCCCACCTGCAACCTTTCCCTGCCTTCTCTCCTCCCCTGTATCAAGAGGAACCAATCAAAGTTACTGGCGGGAAACTGCCTGAGTTTGCCCTTAAAACCAGACATTTTCTGATCAGACCCCCGGAGAAGTCCTGGCTTTGCCACCTGGTCTGATCAGCTAGGGGTCTTTGGGGGACCCTCTCCCCGCTCTCGTTTGTTTTTGAGCGTACTCCCGTTTTTAAACTCCCCTCCCATGAACAACAAATTTGTGCCTGGAGATCTCCTGATTATTGTAAGTGAATCGAGTCCTCTCTGCGTCCTCTGATGCTGAAACTGCTGTTCCTGCTGCTGCTTTGGGGATTGGTAAGGAAAAACCTCTTGCACGCTCCCCTTGTTCTAGCTGTTGGCTTTCTTTCCCCAGCAGGCAGACCCAAGCTAACTCCTTGGTCTGTATCTGTAATCTGCTTCTAGCTTCACAGCGCCTTTGCTGCTAGAAATAAGCCTGCTTGCAGCCAGCACTAGTTAAACACCCCTCCACCCCTTGAAGCTGTATCCTGGGCACACACCACTCTGCCCTCTGGAACTACCCCTAGTATAAGGTGCACCCATTAGGTTAGATTTAGCCTTTAGTCTAGATAAATTGTAATTTAATTTTGCATAGTTGTGGTTAAGTTAGGTTTAGAAAATTGCTTGCATTGTACTCTGTAAATTAGGCTTAAAGAATTGTTTCATTGTGTTTTGTTACTTGCTAATTTGTGTAGTCTTGGTTAAGTTAAATCATAGATAAGATTTTGCTGTGTTCTGTATAATTGTCTCTCTGCTGTTTAAACTTGCAGCCTGTCTGCTCTCTGTCTCTGTCTCTCTCTCTCTCTCTTAATCCCTTCCCCCACGTGCTCACCCTGCTCCTACTGCTGCCAGACCTCAATTGTATTACTGAAGTCTAGCATAAAACCCCATTGGTTACCCTTTTTCTCTCTAACACCCCTCACATTTTACATTTACACCACTGTGACACATTTTTACCTAGAGTTGTTGGTTATTTAACACATTTTACCCATAACTGTTAGTTGGTTATATGCTGCTGTGACACACCCTTTACAAAGAAACTGTTAGCTACCTGTTACATTTATACTTCAGTGTTACTTGGTTACCAACTGTATTGTACTCCACTATTGAAACCCCCTATCCTATTTACTAACCCCCTCCCCAATTGTCTACCTTAACAAACCCCATACCCTTCACTATTAAATTTTCCCTGTTTTTGCATTTTCTTAATAAAGTTTATTTTACACCCCACCAGTGCAGTAGTTGTCCCCCAAGATCCCCTACCTGCTGGCAGGATCAGTAATAACAGACAGAACAAAGTAAATGACCAAACAAAATAAAATAAAACATGCAAGTCTGAGCCTAATACAGTAGGAAACAATGCAGGTAAATCTCACCCTCAGAGATGTTCCAATAAGCTTCTTTGACAGACTAGCCTCCTTCTAGTCTGGGCCCAATCCTTTCCCCTGGTACAGTCCTGGTTCCAGCTCAGGTGGTAGCTAGGGGATTTCTCATGATTGCAGCCCCTTTTGTTCTGTTCCACCCCCTTATATATCTTTTGCACAAGGCGGGAATCCTTTGTCCCTCTCTGGGTTCCCACCCCTCCTTCTAAATGGAAAAGCACCAGGTTAAAGATGGATTCCAGTTCAGGTGACATGATCACATGTCACTGTAAGACTTCATTACCCACTTGCCAGCACACATGTATACAGGAAGACTTATAAGTAAATAGAGCCCACTACAGTCAATTGTCCTGATTAATGGGAGCCATCAAGATTCCAAACCACCATTAATGGCCCACACTTTGCATAATTACAATAGGACCTCAGAGTTATATTTCATATTTCTAGTTTCAGATACAAGAATGATATATTCATACAGATAGGATGAATACATGCGAAGAACATAACCTTTGCACAGATATGTTACATGGCATATCTAGCATAAAACATAGTCAGTTATGTCATATTTACATTCATAAGCATATTTCTATGAAGAATTATGGGGTGCAACGTCACACCTATTATCTCAATATCCTCATTTAATATTAGGGTATAGTTCACCCATTTTATTATTTAGACTTCTAGCATTGGTATATGAGCACTTTAAAAACTTTCTCCTTTTAGCTGTCTGCCATTACACAATGTAATTGAATGGGACTCTTTTTTATTTGACTGTTTCTGATCAGACCCTGCCTGTGTTTTTATCATTTTCCATTCTCTCATCCTCACTAGAACATAGAGATTCTCTACTAATAGATCCACCCCAAAGGATGTCCGAACCACATGCTCCCCTGCACCTGTCGGCTTTCCCCCAGCCCTTAGTTTAAAAACTGTTCTATGACTTAAGTGCCAGCAATCTGGTTCCATTTTGGTTTAGGTAGAGCCCATTCTTCCTGTATAGGCTCCCCCTTTCCCAAAAGTTTCCCCAGTTCCTAATAAATCTAAACCCCTCCTCCCTACACCATCGTCTCGTCCACGCATTGAGACCCTGCAGTTCTGCCTGTCTAACTGGCCCTGCGCGTGGAACAGGGAGCATCTCAGAGAATGCTACCATAGAGGTCCTGAACTTCAATCTCTTACTTAGCAGCCTAAATTTGGCCTCCAGGACCTCTCTCCTACCTTTCCCTATGTCATTGGTACCAAGGCCACCGCGAGCGGGTTGGGGCCCTGGTGAAAAAATTTTCGGGCCCCCTTCCGGACTGCCGGGCACTGGACCGGCTAAACAGGGCCGACAAGGGGGCGGGAAAGCCGGGCCCTGAGCCCCCTTTGGGACCACCGGGTCCCGGACTGGCTAAACAGGGCCAATGGGGGTGGGGGGGGAAGCTGGGGAAGCCGGGCCCCAGGCCCTCTTCCAGACCACCGGGCCCCGATAATTTGTACCAGCTTCCCCCCCTTCTCATCGGCCCTGATTGGTACCTACATGTAGCATAACCACCGGCTCCTTCCCAGCACTACACATAAGATTATCTAGATGTCTCGAGAGATCTGCAACCTTCGCACCAGATAGGCAAGTCACCATGCGATTTTCCCAGTTATCGCAAACCCATCTATCTATATTTCTAATGATCAAATCGCCCATTATTAATACCTGTCTCTTCCTAATAGCTGGCGTTCCCTCCTCCAGAGAGGTATCCTCAGTGCAAGAGGATACCACATCATCTGGAAGGAGGGTCCCAACTATGGGATTGTTTCCCTCTGCTCCAGTTAGATGCTCTCCTTCCCTGGGACTTTTATCCTCTTCAACAGCACAGAGGCTGTCAGACCGGGGGTGGGACCGTTCTACTGAGTCCCGGAAAGTCTCATCTATGTGTATCTCTGTCTCCCTTAGCTCCTCCAGTTCAGCCATTCTGGTCTCCAAAGTCCGTACACGGTCTCTGAGGGCCAGGCGCTCCTTGCACTGAATGCACACATACGCCACTCGTCCATAGGGCAGGTAATCATACATGCTGCAATAAACTGGGTAGCCCCCACTCTGTTGCTGGACTTCTGCCTCCATTCTCTTTTTACTCCTGCAGCTGGTTCCTTTGTTGTTGTTTTGTTTATATCAAGGGGGGTGTTTTTGGTTTTTAAGTTTAAAGAATGTTGAGTTCTAGCCCTGCTCACACTTCCCCTGCAAACTCCCTTGCAAAACTCCCCTGTTAGCCGCTCCTGTTCACTAGCCTGTGTGGCACTAGCCTCCTCATAGAATCATAGAATATCAGGGTTGGAAGGGATCTCAGGAGGTATCTAGTCCAACCCCCTGCTCAAAGCAGGACCAATCCCCAGCCTGCAGCCAGCAGGGCCAAGGGCAAACCTGTAGTTTCTCCTTGAGACCGACAGGGCTGTCATAGGCCCCCCCCCAACCCCACCCCTTTTTTCAGGCAGCTCTCTCTGCTGATGTCAAGCCAGCATAGATCCTGGGGTGCCCCAGACCTCAGCAGCTTCACATCCCCTCTGAGACTGCCCCCCATACAACCCTTGCCAGCCCCAACCCCCCCTCACTGGGGGGCAGGAACAGGCTCCTGCCTCCCGCACCTGCTGCCCAGCACCTGATGGGCAGGCAGCGAAGGAGGCTCTGCAGGACGGGGACAGGGAGGGGTCTTGGGGGAGCAGTTCCACACGGGCCGATAACCCTTCAGCCCATTGCCAGGCCGGGCTATCCCATCCCACAGCGAGCACTGGGAAGTGTCACCCTGCTGCACTTTAAAGACTAACAGATTTATTTGGGCATAAGCGTAGATAAAAAACCCACTTCTTCAGATGCATGGAGTGGAAATTACAGATACAGGCACAGACATACTGACACATGAAGAGAAGGGAGTTACCTTACAAGTAGAGAACCAGTGTTGACAAGGCCAATTCAGTTAGGGTGGATGTAGTCCACTCCCAATCATTGATGAGGAGATGTCAATACCAAGAGAGGGAAAATTGCTTTTGTAGTGAGCCAGCCACTCCCAGTCCCGATTCAAGCCCAAATTAATGGTGTTAAGTTTGCAAATTAATTGTAACTCTGCAGTTTCTCTTTGAAGTCTGTTTTTGAATTTTTTGTTGTTGAAGGATGGCTACTTTTAAATCTGTTATAGAATGTCCAGGGAGATTGAAGTGTTCTCCGATTGGCTTTTGTATGTTACCATTCCTGATGTCCGATTTGTGTCCGTTTATTCTTTTACGTAGAGACTGTCCGGTTTGGCCAATGTACATGGCACAGGGGCATTGCTGGCACATGATGGCATATATCACACTAATAGATGTGCAGGTGAATGAGTCCCGGATGGTGTGGCTGATGGTGGTTGGCTTCTCTGATGGTGTCGCTAGAGTAGATATGGGGACAGAGTAGGCAACGAGGTTCGTTACAGGGATTGGTTCCTGGGTTAGTGTTTCTGTGGTGTGGTGTGTAGTTGCTGGTGAATATTTGCTTCAGGTTGGGGGGTTGTCTGTAAGCAAGGACTGGCCTGCCTCCCAAGTTCTGTGAGAGTGAGGGATCGTTTTCCAGGATAGGTTGTAGATCATTGATAATGTGCTGGAGAGGTTTTAGCTGGGGGCTGTATGTGATGGTCAGTGGTTTTCTGTTATTTTCCTTGTTGGGCCTGTCCTGTAGTAGGTGACTTCTGGGTACCCGTCTCACTCTGTCAATCTGTTTCCTAACTTTCCAAGGAGGGTATTGTAGTTTTAAGAATGCTTGATAAAGATCTTGTAGGTGAGGGATTGGAGCAAATGCGGTTGTATTTTAAGCATAGGCGTGCACAGCCCATTTCATTAGCGTGTGCATCTAGGGAGCCCCACCCTAGCCCCACCCCTGCCCTAGTCCCGCCCCCATCCACTCCCTCCTACTTCCCGCCCCCTGACTTCCCCCCTCAGAACACCCAGCCCCCCCGCTCCTTGTCCCCCCCAACTACCTCCTCCTGGGACCCCTGCCCCTAACTGCCCCCCAGGACTCCACCCCCTGCCTAAGCCTCCCTGATCCTTGTCCCCTGACTGCCCCCCTAGGACCCTACCCCCTACCTGTCCCCTGATTGCCCCGACTCTTATCCACACCCCCGCCCCCAGACAGAGTACCACGACTATCCAACTGCTCCCCACCCTCTGACAGGACCCCAGAACTACTGACTCAGACAACCTCCCCAGCTCCTTGTCCCCTGACCACCCCCTCCAGAGACCCCCCCCCACTAACTGCCCCCCCAGGACCCTCCTTGCTCCCTGTCCCCCGACTGCCCTGACCCCTATCCACCCCCCGCCCTTTGAGAGACCCTGGGATTCCCATGCCCCATCCAATCGCCCCTGCTCCCTGACTGCCCCCCCAGAGACCTCCCGCCCCTAACCACCCCCCCAGGATCCCACCCCCTATCTAACCCCCTATCCAACCCACCCTGCTCCCTGTCCCCTGACTGCCCTGACCCCTATCCACCGCCCCGCCCCCTGACAACCCCCCGGACTGTCTCCCATGCCTCAGCCAATCCCCCCTGCTCCCCAACTGCCCCCTCCAGAGATCCCCTGCCCCTAACCACCACCCCCGGGATCTCACCCTCTATCCAACTCACCCTGTCCCCTGATTGCCCCCACCCCTTATCCAACACCCCTGGCCCAAGATCCCTTACCGTGAGTTGAGGCTCCTAGCCTCCCCACAGAGCCAAACACTGCCCTGCGGGAGCGTGCAGCCCCGGCCCCCGGAGCACTGCGTGCGCGGCGGCATGGCTCCAGGGGAGGGGAAGTGTGTCTGACTCCCCACGGAGCCCTGGCCCCCAAAGCACTGCGCGCGGTGGCATGGCTCCAGGGGAGGGGGGAGCGTGTCTGCCTCACCGCTGAGCCAAACGCTGCCCTGCAGGAGCGCGCAGCCCCAGCCCCCAGAGCGCTGCGCGTGCAGCAGCATGGCTCCAGGGGAGAGGGGGAAGGCGGGGGAGGGGTCGGCAACTTGCTGCGTTCGGCCAGGAGCGCGGACCCCATGGCTTGTTGCACCAGGAAAATGGAGCCATTTGCCCACCCCTGCATTAGGGTGTGCCTGGGCACACCCGGCACACCCCATGCACAAGCCTATGATCTTAGGGCTTGGCTGTAGACAATGGATCGTGTGATGTGTCCTGGATGGAAGCTGGAGGCATGTAGGTAAGTATAGCGGTCAGTAGGTTTCCAGTATAGGGTGGTGTTTATGTGACCATCATTTATTTGCACTGTAGTGTCCAGGAAGTGGATCTCTTGTGTGGACTGGTCCAGGCTGAGGTTGATGGTGGGGTGGAAATTGTTGAAATCCAGGTGGAATTCTTCAAGGGCCTCCTTCCTGTGGGTCCATATGATGAAGATGTCATCAGTGTAGTGCAAGTAGAGGAGGGGCGTTAGGGGACGAGAGCTGAGGAAGCATTGTTCTAAGTCAGCCATAAAAATGTTGGCATACTGTGGGGCCATGCGGGTACCCATAGCAGTGTCACTGACTTGAAGGTATAAGTTGTCCCCAAATCTGAAATGGTTGTGGGTGAGGACAAAGTCACAAAGCTCAGCCACCAGGTGTGCTGTGGCCTCATCAGGGATACTGTTCCTGACAGCTTGTAGTCCATCCTCGTGTGGAATATTGGTGTAAAGAGTTTCTACATCCATGGTGGCCAGGATGGTGTTTTCAGGAAGATCACCAATGCATTGTAGTTGGCCTTGTTAACACTGGTTCTCCACTTGTAAGGTAACTCCCTTCTCTTCTTGTGCCAGTATATTTATGCCTGTATCTGTAATTTTCACTCCATGCATCTGAAGAAGTGAGTTTTTTACCCACGAAAGCTTATGCCTAAATAAATCTGTTAGTCTTTAAGGTGCCATCGGACTCCTCATTGTTTTTGTGGTTACAGACTAACATGGCTACCCTCTGATAGCTGCTGCACCAGTGTGTGCACCCCATACAGAGCGGGGAGCCCTCAGCCAGCCGGTCTCCTGCCCGCTCATCCAGGGGACAGACAGGTTCCCCCATGCTCCGAGATGCCTCCGGCTCCTTCCCTCTCTCCCAGAAGCCTTAGTATCCATGCCTCAGCCAGGGGAAACCCCCCCTCTGCCAGGCCAGTCAGGCTTATACCTCCCAGTCACTCCTGTTCCCCTCCAGCCCAGACCTTCTGTAGGGGGATGCCCCATATCTGCCAGTCACCCCTTCCTGCCCTGCCCACCCAGTTATGAGTAGGAGAATCCCGGGTGCCCTAAGCCCACCAAGAACATAAAGACCGCTGTCCCTGTGGCCCAAATGATCGGTCAATATCCGAGGCCTGGCTGGGATGTTCTTGTTAGGATGAGACCTGGCAGGCACAGCCAGGCGTTAATGAGCTGTGGATGCCCCCAAGGGCACAGGCGCTGACTCCGTGGGTGCTCCGGGGCTGGAGCACCCACCGAAAAAACAATTAGGTGCTGAGCACCCACCAGCAGGCCCCTCCTTCCCCCTCCCAGTGCTAGACCCCGCCGATCAGCTCGTCCCTGTCCCCCATGGTGCCTCCCACCAGCCGCCATCAGCTGTTTGGCAGCGTGCTGGGAGAGGAATGGGGGGTGGACCTGGGCGACACATGGCCCAGATGGAAGGAGTGGAAGGGGTGGGACCAGCCGCTTCCAGCCACTGAGACGCTGCTCTGCAGCCCTGCGTGGTGGTTGCCTGAGAGAGCACGGCTAGGGAGGTGACTCCCGCTGCCTGCCTGGGCTCGGCTGCTGGCAGGGCCGGCTCTAGCGTTTTTGCCACCCCAAGCACCAATAAATAAATAAATAAACCCACGATCGGATCGGCGGCAGCTCTACTGCCGCTTCATTTTAGGGTGGCAATTTGGCAGCAGGTCCTTTGCTGTGAGAGGAAGTGATGGCCCCGCCGCCCAATTGCCACCGAACAGCCTGACGTGCCACCCCCCTCTTCATTGGCCGCCCCAGGCACCTGCTTGTTACACTGGTGCCTGGAGCCGGCCCTGGGTGCTGGGGTCCCCAGCAGCCGATCCAGGTGGGAAGTGGAAGCTACCTTCTACCCAGCCGGGCTCTCTCAGGCAGCTGCAGGCAGGGGTGAAAGTAATTTAAAGGTCTTAGCAGTACTCCTGGAGTCCTTAGGAGGGACCGGGGCCTCTACTGGAAGAGGCGTGGTCTTTAAATCCCCGGGCGCTTTAAATCAGGATTTAAAGGGCCCGGGGCTGTGGCTGTGGTAACAGCAGCTGGGAGCCTCAGGCCCTTTAAATCACCCCCAGAGCTACCAGCTGCAGAGGCGGCTGGGAGCCCTGGGGGTGATTTAAAGGGCCCGGGGCTCCAGCTGCTGCTACCGCAGCGGAGCCCTGGGTCCTTTAAATCACCATTGGAGGGACCCCGGCCTCTGGCAGAGCTTTAAAGGGCCCGGGGCTCTGCTACAATAGCGGCAGCCGGGAGCCCCTGGCCCTTTAAATCACTGCCAGAGCCCCGCCGGCTCTACCCCAGGGCTCCAGCAGCGGTGCTCAGGTGGCAATTTAAAGGGCCCCGGAGGCTAGCGGCAGTGGGAGCCCCAGGCCCTTTAAATTGCCACCCGAGCCCCACTGCTGGAGCCCGGGGGTAGCAGCGGCAGCCAGGGGCTCGGGCGGTTATTTAAAGGGCCCGGGGCTCCAGCTCCCACTACCCCCCCAGGCTGCTGGAGCCCTGGGGTAGTAGTGGTGGGGCTCTGGCGGCAAGTTAAAGGGCCCAGAGCGATAGTGGCGTCTGAGCCCCTGGCCCTTTAAATCGCTGCCGGAGCCCCGCCGCCACTACCCCAGGGCTCCATCAGGCTCTGGGGACGATTTAAAGGGCCCGGGACGGTAGTGACTACCTGAGCCCCTTTAAATTGTCCCTGGAGCCCTGCTACCGGAGCCCTGGGGAGGCGGCAGCGGAGCTCCAGCGGCTATTTTAAGGGTCAGGGCGGTAGCGGCTGCCGCAGCCCCAGACCCTTTAAATAGTTGCCGGAGCCTCGCTGCCACTACCCCAGGGCTCCGTGGATGATTTAAAGGGCCCGGGATGGTAGCTGCGGCAGGTGCTCCGAGCCCTTTAATCGCCGCCCGAGTCCCGCCGCTGCTTCCCCAGGGCTCCGGCAGCAGGGCTCTGGCGGCAATTTAAAGGGCCCGGGGCTCCAGCTGCTGCTGGGAGCCCCGGGCCCTTTAAATTGCCGCCAGGGGAAGCCGATCCACGCCAGTACGGCACACCAGCTCTTGCCGGTATGCCGTACTTGGGCATACCATCTTACTTTCACCTCTGGCTGCAGGGCAGGGCTGCAGAGCAGCAACTGCGAGGGGCTGGCGTTAAAAGTGGCTCCCTCCTGCTCCCCGCCTGGGCTCCTGGGAGGCAGGGAGAGCAGCAGAGCATGCCAGGAGGGCAGGCGCGGCAGGAGGACAAAGCGCCCCCCCCACAGGGAACACGGGGCGGGGAGAGTGTGGTGGCCCAGGGGCTGAGCGTGGGGACACACACGTGACCTGCCCATTTGCTCGTGCCCCCACCCCCACTATGGGGAGGCACGAGTTGAATACGGGGCATCCTCAGGGGAGGGGGCAGAGCAGGGGCGGGAAGACGTGGGATGGGGTGGGGCATTGGGGGAAGGGGTGGAGTGGGGACGGAGCAGGGGCAGGAAGATGTGGGGTGAGGGTGGGGCATTGGGGGAAGGGGTGGAGTGGGAGTGGGGTCTGGGACAGAGCAGGGCATCGAGCGCCCTCCGGGAAATCTGAAAGTCAGCACCTATGCCCTGGGGAAGCGTCGCAATTTACATCCCGCTGCCATTTACACCCCTTTACACTTGCCACCTTCTCGGGCCCCAGGCCCTGCTCTGGCCCCAGTGTTGTGCCAGAGTCCCAGGGCACAGCTGGGGCAGGACGTGTGGCCAGGGCCCACTGCGCTCCGGCTATTCGCCACCGCCTGGGAGCAGCCCGAGGATCTTAAAGTCACCTGCACCCCCGCCCTGTGCCCTGCTCAGCACAGGAACTGAGATGCAGGATTTTACTGTGCAGCTAATGTCCTTGCTGAGGGGCCGTGGCTTGGCTCCGCCCATGTGACAGCCCCAGAGCTGCCGAACTGAGTCTGATTAAACCTGGGTCTGTTTGCAGGGAACCCTGAACGAGGCCCTCGGTTCATTGTCTAAGCTCCCTGGGGCTACCAGGCTGTGCATAGGAGAGGCAGGGCTGCCCAGCTGGGGACTCAGGACACCTGTGTTCAGTGCCCTGCTCTACCAAAGCCGCCCTTGGGCGAATCATTGAGTCGCTCCATGCCTCAATTTCCCATCTGTACAGTGTACTGCCCGCCCTCCCCCAAAGGATCAAGACATGACAGATGGGGAGGTGCTCAGGCTCTGCGGTGATGGGGGGCAGCTGCGTGCCAGAGAGACAGAGTTAATACTTGACCAAGGACATCCCAGGGGCGCTTTGCTCTGGCCACCTACACTACTCTCGCCCCCCACGGCCCATTCGCCTTTGCTATGGCATCACCCTGGGGCTCTGACCCAACGGCATTGCCAGTGCATGCCCCGTCTGCCTCTTCTGTGCACCGCCTGATTAGCCAAGCACAGACTGGGGCGAGGAAGAGGGGGTCACCTGGAAGTGAGGGGCTGAGCCCTGGGGCCCTGCTCCAAAGACCCCGGGAAGCAGCAGAGCAGAGGGGAATTCAGCACTGGCCTCACTGGGCTCCAGCTGCTCTGACTCCTTCCCACCACCTCACTAAACCCAGTGCCCCAGACCCCAGATGGGGAATGAGCCAGCCCCAGTGCCCTGCTTCTACCACAGGCAGGCTCTTGGATTGCTGCTAGGGCACCCTCTGGCCCATGCCCCCTGCCCACCTAGAGATGCCTTCCCTGAATGCAGGGTGGCTTGGATGCAGCTGAGCACATCTGGCAGGTCCCTTGGAGCCAGGCAGGTTGGTGCTCACCTGTCTCGACCTTTCTCGGTGCTCATCAGACAGAGAACATTACCCTGCAGCCCTGCGTGGTGCGTCTTCAGTCCAAGCACGCTGGCAGCCTTGCCGGGTGTCCCTCCCTGGCAGCACCCGTATGCCTCGGCCTGTGCCTCACGCAGGGAGGAGTTCCTGGTGTGAGCCTTCCCTTCCCTCAGCTCCCTGGGGGTTCTGCACTGTGTGTAGCACACAAGGATCTCAATGGACGTAGCAGCCCTGACTTAACAACCACCGCAGGCAGTAGGTGAGGGTGATTGGTCCCCTGGTGCATGGGGGAAACTGAGGCATACAGTGGGCAAGGGGCTTGCCCAAGGCCACACAGAGATAGTGAGTGCCAGAGGAGTCCTGACTCCCAGTCCCTGCTATAACCACTAGACTAGACCCCACTCTCCTCCCATAGCCCAAGACGGAACCCAGGAGTCTTGACTCCTGGCTCATCCCCTCCCCCCACGTACTCACATTCTTTCCTGTAAAATTCTTCCTTGCAGCACACCCTGGCTCTCTGTGACGCTCTGTACCTCGGGGGAACACGCTACACCCCCATGTTCATCTTTATAAAATGATTGTGTGGTATCCAATGCAAAGTTTGTCATGCTGGGTGTCTTCGGAAGGTTCATGATGCACTGAGCATTGTTGTTATAGTGATATTATAGTAATTGTTGTTACAGCAATGTTATAGTAATGTTATAGGTTATAGTCTCATGTATATATTTATGAGGCTGAACATGTGTCCTCATGGATTAAAATAAGCCCAGGCAAAAACTCTCCAAGAGCAGAGAGACAGTTCACACCTCATCAGGGCATGTATGGGACAAACCCAGCCCAGCCACACAGGAACAAAGGACCCTGGCTTAGGCAGCAACAAAAGGATCTGTTGGACTCTCCGGTGAGTCACCCCCCTTCCCCTTCCTTTGGTCAGTTTGGAACTGTTCACCTGATTCTGAAGGGGGGGGGGCAAAGCCAAGAGGGAAGAAAGGACATGATAAAAGGGAGAGACGTTTGCCATGCTCTTTGTCTCTCTTCCACCTATATCTACAGACACCACCGCACTAAGCAACTGAAGTGCTGATCAAAGAGGAGAGCCTGGCTGAAGGGTAACCAGCCAGGCTGTGGTGAGAAGCATCTAAGTTTGTAAGGGCACTGAAAGTGTTAAGATCAGCTTAGAATGAGTTTTGCTTTTATTTCATTTGACCAAATCTGACTTGTTACGCTTTGACTTATAATCACTTAAAATGTATCTTTGTAGTTAATAAATTTGTTTGTTTGTTCTACCGGAAGCAGTGCGTTTGGTCTGAAGCATGTCAGAGGCTCCCTTTGGAATAACAGGCCTGGTACAGATCAATTTCTTTGTTAAATTGATGAACTCATATAAGCTTGCAGTGTCCAGCGGGCATAACTGGACACTGAAAGATGGAGGCTCCGAGTGTTGCGTCTGGGACCAGAGATACTGTCTAGTGTCATTCGGCCGCACAATCCAAGGAGCAGCTTACATGCTAGGGGCTGAAGAGCCCAGGAGTGCGTAAGGCTGGGCAGCAGAGCAGCACAGGGTAAGGCTGGCTCCCAGAGTCAAGGATTGGGGTGACCTAGCAGATCACCGGTTCAGACAACACCAGAGGGGAATGTCACACTCTCCCCACCCCTTTGCCAACATCTCTGCAACTAGCAGGCCTTGGCACCCTCCAGAGCTGGCATCTGTCTCCTGGGCAGGACTCAGAGTCTCTCCCATCCTGGGGCACTTGAGCTCAGCAGCTGGTCTGGTGCGGGAGTGCCGGAGAACCCTGTTGTGTCCTGCAACCCCTCCTGAAAAGAAGGTCTCCCAGGAATGATGGGGGAGTCAGAGAGACACCTAAATGGCCCCCTTAGCTGGCGCCAGACAGCTCTGCAAGGCACCTCCCCATGGCTCAGTACCCAGCAGAGCGTGGCCGATTCACTAAAGCTGGGTGAAGATTAGACCACGAGTGGCAACAATGCACTTCACTTCTAGCCAAGCACATAAGCCACTCAGGTGACTCCAGCCTCCCACATGGGAAGAAATAACCCTTTTGTTGCTGGGATAAACTGAAACACAAGAACTGCCATACTGGGTCAGACCAATGGTCCACCTAGCCCAGTATCCTGTCTCCGATAGTGGTCAATGCCAGGTGCTTCAGAGGGACTGTCCTAAACAGGGAAGCTGGAGAGAGCCACCCCTGTCTTCTCCTCCCAGCTTTTGGGAGTCAGAGATTTAGTGACACCCTGAGCATGGGGTTGCATCTCTGACCATGTTGGCTAATAGCTATTGATGGACCTATCATCCATGAACTTACCTAGCTGTTCTTTGGCCTTCACAACATCCCCTGGCAATGAGTTCCACGGGTTAATTGTGTGCTGTGTGGAACACTACACAAAGCCCCTTATCTAGCAGATACTGTGTCCAGTCTATGAGCTGGGAATGTAAGGCTGGGTGTGTAGTTACTAGTATGAGCAAGACTTTGCTCGCATCTGGGTTAAACATCTGAATGTGCCCAGTGCGAGTAGAGTAGACTGTTTGCAGATGCTGGGTGAATTCAGACCAAGCTGAGGGCTGATACAGCTAATGAAGGGCTGGGGCTTCTCCCTGCCTGCTTGCCTCCAGAGAGCCCATGAAGGGCTTGGCAACACTTGAAATGCTTCAGTGGTGTGGTGCTTCAGTGTAGACACCAGGTACACCGAGGGGGGAGGGGTTCTCCCATGCTGTAGGCGTAGCTAAGTCAATGGAAGAACTCTTCCCTCAACCTAGCGTTGTCTTCACCGGGCTTAGGTCGGCTTAAGTACGGCACTATGGGCAGGTGTGTGTGTATGTGAGTGTGTATTTTTCACACCCCTGAGCAATGTCGCTGGGTCGACCTCACTTTTTAGTGTAGACCAGGTCTAAGCATTACAGGTGCAAGGGCTGCTTCCCACGGGGTCTTTGATGACCTCCCATTTAGGGCCTCAGACCAGCTTTTATTCTGAAAGATCACACCTCCAAAGGCACAGCGCCCCCTAGCAATGGGCTGGGGCATTGGGGTCAGCACCACCTTTGAAGGGGAGCCCCCCCACTAAGCCCCACATTCTGCTCCCTGCAGCATAGTGCCCCCCCCAACCTCTGAGGCATTGGGCTCAACAACGACTCTGAGAGGAAAATGCCACCTGCACCCCTGGCAGCATTCTGTTTTCCCTGGAGGTCTCCCGGGCCCAGCTCACCTCTCCTGCAACACCCGTCAGAATCACAGCTTAAGGTGCAGGCCGGTCAAGATGATCAGCTGAGCACCTGGCTCAGCCGGCAGTCAGATGCCATCCATCCAACCTTTCTGCACCCAGAGCAGGGACTTCCCCAGAGCCCCACCCAGCACCTCCAGCTGTGGGGGTCAGGGTTGGGTCCCTATAAACCTCACTCTCTCCTGGAGCCCGCAGAAGGCACGGATCCCTCAGAACAACTGCCTGGCTGAAAAAGGACAGGAGGCCTGGAGGTGAGAAAAGGGGCAGCCAGACAATAACAAGTAAACACCTAATTCTTAAAGTGCTCTACAAAGAAGAGCAGTGTCACTATCCCCATTTTATAGATGGAGAAACTGAGGCACGGAGAGGGGATGGTTACCCAGCAGGCCAGCCACAGAACTGGGAAGAGAACGCAGGTGTCCTGAGTGCTAGCCACCAGGAGCGAGTCCTGTGCTCTATCCACTGGGCAACGCTGCCTAGAGAGATGCTAGTTTTCCCAGCTGCAGCCTCCCACAAACGCGGCAACCCCAGAAGAGTTTGCTGCAAACGTCGCCAGCCCCTCTAGCACTGCAGGAGGTCATACCAAGGCCCGCTCCTCCCAGCTCCAGCAGGCAGGAAGTATCCCTTACATCGGCAGCTCCGAGGGCGGCCAGAAGTTCCCCTTCCTTTTCCTGATCCTGGGAAGATAACAGGCAATGTTTTCCATGAGGCTGTTCAGTGCTACCCGCAGTATTCATGTGCAGGACCTCTACCCTCTGACACATACACGCACATCTACAGGCAACGTGGTCCAATCCCTAACTGTCCTGGGCCAGCAGGCAGCCTCTGTTGGAGAATCTGGGACATGAATCGAAGACCTGGAGCTGGACAGGGTGATACCCCTAGTGTGACCGAGTCTGGACAAACACTTGAGGCTTTCAAAGCATTTGACAAGCATTCATGAATGCCCCTAACAGGTGGGTGAGAATCAGGGTCTCCATTTCATAGAGGCAAAGAGGGGCGAGGGCAGGACTTGTGTAAGGTCACACAGGGGTCACTGGAAGAACGCCAGAAGTCCCAACTCCTAGTGCCCCGGGCTCTAGCCACTAGACCACATTTCTCTCAGAGGTGGGACTAGAGTCCAGGCAGCCTGACTCCCAGCCCTCGGCCCCTCCAGCTTCCCTGTGCTGTAAATATCTCACGCTGCATCTGAGTGGTTTCCCCCTCCTTTGCAGTAGGAAAGGGGAGACTCTGCAGGTCACGCAGGGGTGGTGTCACATCTCTGTGGCCAGGAGAAAAGGAACGGCCCATGCAGCAATGGGCTGAAACTCACATGCAACTTGATGTGTCAGACCAAGATTTGCAGGGCTAGGGGCAAGGAAGCTGAGCTTGGAGACAGGCCACTGGCATGGGCTTGCAGAGCCCTGGGTTCAATTCCTGCACGCCTTGAAGGCAGTTACTTGGTCTTTCTGTGCCTCAGTTTCCCATCTGTACAACGAAAAAGATTAGGGCCACTTGGGATTGCGAGAGGCTCGGACACCAGGGTGATGCTGGCGGAGAAGTACTGAGACAGAAATGTAACCAGTTGACAAACTCTGCCAGTCCCTGCCAAGCCCGTGTGAGGATTGGCTTTGCTGACGCTCAGTGACTCCTGCACTGCAGTCAGAGGTCCCTTCTGTGTCTGCTCAGGCCTGGCCTCTGGGAGGTCCCATGCAGTGACACTGAGCAGGATTGGCTGGGAGTTAGAGAGGCCCCCAAGGTCTAGCTGTAAAGAATTTCCTTTTGATTCCCTTTGAGATGAGGGCTGCTGCAGCCTCTAAGTGTTTCGGGTTCATAGCAAACAGGGGGCCATGCAGAAAAGCCTGAAATCTTGCTGTGCAGACCAAACCAGGGGCCCTGAGTCGCCCAGATGCCAGGAGGAGACAGCAAGCCACATGGACAGCCCGGGTCCTGTTAGGGTGACCAGATGTCCTGATTTTATAGGGACGGTCCCAATTTTTGGGTCTTTTTCTTATGTAGGCTCCTATTACCCCCCCATCCCCTAGCCTAATTTGTCACATTTGCTGTCTGGTCACCCTAGGTCCAGTGGGGCCCCAGCTCCCACCGACAGCTGCAGTTCCTTGTGCCCATCCTGCTGCTCTGGCTCAGGCAATCAGCGAGGAAGGGCTGCATAAGATGGTCTGGAAAAGGGAAATTTGTCTGCTGCCCCTCGTAATGCTGGGACTGCAGTAGCGAACTGATGGACAGATAGATGTGTGCAGAGCTAGACAGATACACAAAGGGTCATGTGAGGGATTGGATAGCTGGGTGTGTATGTGAATAGCGAGGAGGGTGTGGACAGGGGTAGATGGCTAGATAGATTAGATAGGGTGTGTGTGCAGGGAGATAGATTAGAGAGTGAGAAGGGTGTAGATTAGACAGAAGAGGTGTATGAGGATGGCTAGCTAGCCGTTGAGTGTGCCTGGGGATGGAGGGACAGAGAGGTCTACGGGACCACGGAGGGGTGCATATGGAGCTAGATAAGGCTTTGAGGTCCGTGCGGAGCTGCAAGGAAGACACCATTTGCACGGGACAATAGTTATTATTGGGCCAGCTGTGGGTTCATGAGCGCTATGTACTGGTACCCTGGCTCTTAACACACCTCCATTGCGGGGGTGCCTCCTGGGATGAGGGCAGGCGCAATGCAGCACACAGCTGGCTGGCGCCAGCAAGCCACTGCCCAGGGGGTGTCTTGTGCTCAGCATGTTGCACAGATTGCACTGGGGGGGGGGGCCTCCGGAGTAGACGCGCAGGGAGGGAGATGCTTGGGCTCCACTGACCAGCCTGGCAGCTGCAGCCTTTGTGAAGAGTTGCAGGGGCTTAGTAAAAGTACTGACCTAGGGCTGCCAACAGCAAAGGCGCATGTTATAATTAAAGTGTGTGTCTAGAAAACACTGCTGCCCTCTACTGGAGAGAATCCAAACTCTTGGGTGTTTGCCATATGCACTATAGTACCAACAACTAGTGGGGAGTCTCCTTTAGCTCCGGGAGCAGGAAGAGCTGGGTTCTGGCTTGGCTGCTACAGCGATGTTCCTCCTGGCCACGTAGCAGCCTAGCAGGAGGCGCAGAGGCTGCGGTGGGCCCAGACTCACGGCATGATGAGGCAGGTCATTTCCATAGATGGGGGCCTGGCTGTCACACAGTGACCCACACGCTGAGAGAACATGCTCTACATGGCTGCCTTTCTGGGTGAGTCACAGCCAGGCGGAGAGGGCCAGTGGCACTAGCATGTGTGAGGGAGGCTGCGACCGATTGTGTGATCAGCAGGGAGATTGGCCCAGTGGTTTCCGTGCTGCTTCCTGGAAGTCCCTGGAGCATCACCGAAGAGTGGCATCCGTGCCCTCTGTAGGGGTCTATTCCCTTAGGTGCCAGGGTTGGTGGGACCCTAGGGACATGTGGGGAGGGGATAGAGGCAGACCTGGGAGCTCCAGTACTACCCATTGGGCTGGGAGGGCTTCCTGGGCCGGCAGAATAGGGTCAGGCGAATAAATCTAGGGCCTGTTCCCCTAAGCAGAGCAACTCAGCTGTACACAGGGCCTGCCCAGGGCAGCAGCCATGGCTGGGGGGCACCTGTCCATCATGCACTCAGCTCCAACACAGCTGGCTCTGGCACTGTAGAAGGCTCCAGGGTGCCGGCATCCTGGCCTCTGCCAGCCACTGGGGTTATTTGCTGCACGCGGCTGCAATCCCAGATTGTGCCACCTTAATTTTTTCTCTCGTTGTCACCTTAAGTCCCTCCCTCCTTTCCCTGCCAGAGTCGATGAGCGCTCTCGGCCTGGCAGTGAATAATGGGCATTTCGCCCGCTCCCTAGAGGAGGTGCGTGCTGGACAGTACAGTCCCAATCTATGCAGAGTGAAAAGGGGAAACACTCTGGGTTGGGGTAGGGGGGCTTTTATTGGCTTCAACCTAGGGGGTCTAACAGATCATGGCACTGGGGGGAGTAGGGCAGCTAGGCACCAACACCCTTCCTCGCACAGTGCAACTTGCAGGAGTCTCCGCCGTGCGGGCACCCACCCAGCCAGCCAAGGGCTCAGCACACCCCGAAGAGCTGAGTCCAAAGTGTGCAATGGCTTAAAGGCACAGCACCGCTACGCTGCCAGCTGGCTGTCCCCAATCCTGTAGGCACTGGGCCAGGGAGCTTAGCTCTGTGGGCTGGCTGGGCTGGACAGCGGCAAGCTTAGGTGCCAAGGTGACACAAAGAAAGAGGAGAGAGGGGCACATTAATTGGATGAAGCCATGGCCACATGCTGTCTGTGGCCTTGGTGCTCCAGGGCCAGGGGGTTATTGATCAGACAAGTCCGGCACAGCTGTGTCACTCCATGTCCTCTGGGCATCACACAGGGGTTCCAGGAGGTGGAGGGGGAATTGCAGATGTGTGCTCTGTGTACATGCATCGGCGTCTCTGCCACCGATGCCAGGCAGTGAGCTGCCCTGTCGTCGTCTGCAGAGTGCTTGTTCCCCAGGAGAGGTTCATTGTGCGGCACCTTAGGTAGCGGCTACGCCAATGGGGTGCCAGGGACTGGAACTGCTTTGGCCCTTCCTGACCCCAACACAGGGAGATGGGCATCTCTGTTACAATCAGCTCCCTCCAGCAGGCTGCTGGGCAGGAATCATCATTGCGCTCAATTCTTATGGGAATCTTTGTTGCAACCTGCTCCACTGGAGGGGGGGAAATCGGCCAGATACCTGCCCCCTCCATGCCCTGTGCGCATTTCCCAGGTGGTCAGTGTGTGTGCAGGCCAGTTTGTGAATGCACTGGGCAAAGCAGGAGGGCGCCCTCCCATAATATGGGGGTCAGGGCACATGCCTGTGTGAGCTGTATGCGGTGGCAGGGCATATGGTGGATGGGATGGCACCATGATCCAGTGCATGCAAGCGATCTCCATGTACTAGGTGGGTGTGATGGGATCCCCGGGGTACAACCTGGAGCCGTGGGACTGCGGTGCCACCTTAATTCTCCAGCCTGGGATGTCTCTCACAAAGCTATGCCAGTGACAAGCCACGAACCCTTCCAGGTGTAGTGATCTCTGAGCCAGCAGCAGGTGGAGCCCAGTGAAATTGCATGAAGGCTCTCCAAGCCACTCATGAATCATGCAGAGAGAGGCACCAGCCAATCACCCAGTCCCCAGCCTTGCACTCCAGAACTATACCGTCTTGCACTGCTCAAGACTCCCTTGGACAGTGCAATTCATTAATTAGTTTACCGCTTCATCAAAGGGTAGTGGACATGCACCAGCCCATTAACCTGAGCTGAGATTCCCCAAGCACTTCAACCAAACCATACTGTTTTAGGTAAAATATAAAACAGGCTTATAAACTACAGAAAGATCAATTGTAAATTATTATAAGGAGCAGGCAGAGAGATCAGAGTTGGTTACATAAAAAATAAAAATAAATTTGCAGTCTAAATTCTACAAACTACGCTGGATTTGAATCAAACAGTCTTGCACCCTAGTAGATGTTACAGGCAGCTCACAGTTCTCAATACACAGGCTGGATTCCCTTTCAGCCTGGGACCAATCTCCCTGGTTCAAAGTCTTTGTTCTCTAGATGATAGTCCAGGCGTTGCTATGGGGAAGGGGAGAGGCAAGTGGTGATGGCACTGCCCCTCTTTTATATTTTCTTCCAGCTGCTAGAAATATCCTGGCTCTGACGTGGGGTCAGGCAGCCCCTACTCAGTGGCGGATTAACAAATTTGCCGCCCCTAGGCCCTCAAAAAATTGCCCTCCCCCGTGCGAGTTCACCTCCGCTCCCCCACGGTAAGCCTGGGAGGGAGGGGGGAGAAGGGGAGTTGTGGCACGCTCGGGGGATTGCGGAGGTGGAGTGGAGGTGAGCTGGGCCAGGGAGCGGTTCCCTGCCCGCCCCCCCCAAGAGTTACTCCCCATTTCCGCCGACCCCAGCTCACCTCCGCTATCCCCCGAGCGTGCCGCTACTCGCTTCTCCTCCCTCCCTCCCAGCGCTTTCGCGCGCAAGCCTGGGAGGGAAGGGTGAGAAGGGGAGTTGCGGTGTGCTCCAGGGATGGCGGCGGTGGAGCAGAGGTGAACTGGGGCGGGGAGCGGTTCCCGGCTCCCCAGGTTACTCCCCGCACCCGCGGGCCTCAACTCACCTCTGCTCCACCTCCTCCGAGCGCACTGCTACTCACTTCTCCCTCCCTGCCGCCCAGTGCTTTCAGGCGGCAAGCCTGGGAGGGAGATGGAAGGAGGGAAGCGCGGCGCGCCTGGGGGAGGAGGCAGGCTGGGGATTTGGGGAAGGGGCGGAGTTGGGGAGGGGGCGCAAGCAAATTTGCTGCCCCTGCAAATTTGTTGGCCTAGGTGATAATACGCCGCTGCCCCTACTGTGTACATGCCCTCTCCGAGGAGCCTCTGGGAGAGGGGATTCTTAGTGAAGGGCTATCACCCTCTATCTGGCTACTGATGGTTGCTCCTTTTTGTCACTGAAAGGCCAGCTGTGCGCATCTCCTAACCTCACAACATATTTCAGTAACACAGATATGGGACCCTTCTTTTTCAGTTTTTATTTTATTTTAATTTTTCCTGGGAATTTATCAGTGTTTATTACCACAACAATAAAATAGGTGAAAATCAGTGCAAAAAGCTATTAATATTTTTTCTGGGTAAATATCAGGGTTTAAATTATTTTGGTGGACGGAAAGTCAGGAAAAACGTATTCAGTATGCTTTGAATTCCGTTCATCAATGTGGTTTGCTGCAGAATAAAAACAGAACTCAAAACACAATGCCACCTCTCAGTTTAAGAAAACAATATCTCTCTAATCCCCAAATAAAACTTTTCATTTGAATAAACAGTTGACAGTTGTAGACTTAGAACTATTAGCCTATAAATATTTACATTTAATAATTGGGCCACATCATTTGCAGCGCATACATTCAACTTCATCCTTTTCTCCTGGTTTTGTTTTTTAAAACTTTTGATTACTTTCCTGTTCTGAAACGTATTCTGATACAGATTTTCGTTTTCTTCCTGTGTTAGTGTGTCAAATCTTTAAACCATTATTTGCTAGCAGCTTGAATGTGGTGGGCGCAAGATTTATCAGTACGTTCAGATTTGCACGCACTTCAGGGTTGTTTGTTTATTGGGTGTATCTTCCAGATTAATAATAGCCTTACTTCAACAGGCGGTTTTGCATCTACACACAGACTAATGGATTATCATCATACATAGATCTCAAGCAATGTATTGTATTTTCCTAATAAAACAAGTTATGTTTTATATATTTGAATGATACAAAAGTAGGGTGAAAATCAGAAAAAAAATGAATAATATCTTTGTAAAACCCGGGAATATTTTGGTAAAAATCGATTTAAACTGAAAACGAAGGGGCTTACACATATAGCAATACTTCATAACTTCCCATACAATGAGAGTACGCACAATTCAACAGGATATTAAGGTTCAACAGAGCAAGGCTTTTTAAATGTTACCTCATAAGGCCTTCATTGTACAAAACACATCATCATCACATCACAGCGGTGAATGTGGGAGTTGCAGGGTGCTATTTTGACATACATAGTGTCACTCCCCCACTCCCCGCTTAGTTTACTGCAGGAGTGTTGGTCACCGACTACTGCGGAGGCAGTGTGCCAAAGGTCCTCTTTAGGTTTTGACCATATAACTCCCAAGTGTTGCTGAACATTGTTGTCTTGCCCACATATGCTCTTGCAAAGCTCTGGGTACCTTCTCACACTTTGTGGATCAGTCTGATGATCTCAAAAGTTAGCCAGTGGGTTCCCTGGGTTGCTAGATAGCATCTCTTTGTATCAGGGCAGCATTGTTAACCCTTCTGCTTTTCCGGCTGGCATTAACTCAGTGCAGATATTAATGTTTTCCAGAGTGTAGGTACCTTGGCATTTAGCCATCAAAGCATTGAAGTGTGCCTCAGTTTCCCCTTCCATTCAGCAGACCAGGTTTATTATGGTTTCTCTGCTGTGATAAGCTTCAAGTCTGTTTACAGGTATTAGCTGAGAAGCAGCATTACCATAGGGCTTCATAACACAGGGTGTGTTCTTATTTACCACTCTCAGCATGGCTAAGGTCTTTCCCCAGAAATCATGCAGATTGCACCTTTTTCCTAGGTTTTACCATCAGTACCAAATGTTCTGTTACCAGGTTTAACTTTAGCATCAAATGTTTTATCCTGAGGTTTGACAGTAGAACCAAACCCTTTTTCACATTTGGGCGTTCACAAGTGTCTTTGCCATACCACGCCCCCTGTTTAGAAAAGTCTGGTTTGTTCAATACCCACTGTGTCTTTTAACTCCTTCCTGAACCTTTGCCTGTATCTGTTCCCTTCAGTGTTCCCTTCAGTGCGGGTTCTCAGTCCAGCCATTGCTTTGGGGCTTTGGTACTCCGAGGCCTGGTTAGGTGAGGATATAAGGGGATCCTGCATATTGGCTAGCCCCCTGTGGAGCTATGTCCCAACCCCAGGACTGGACATATGCAAAAAATCCATCTCCCCTCTTGGGGTTACTCTGTGATCCCCAATCCCAGCACTGGGACCTTCCCTGCCCCCTTTTCCTAGAGGGTTGTGGTCTGTGCTCTCTGGGCTAAGAGTGTCTGCTCTTTGGTCAGATGCACCTTTTCCCAGCAGTTTACTCAGCTGCTTTCTGTGTCTTACCCCCTCCCCTCTGCCAACTGGGTCCTTTGCCTGTTCACAGACAACCTCTGTCTGGCAACTTTCTGGACTCCACTTCTTGGCTGTTACAGGTGTGGGAGCTGCATCTTGACTTAAAGAGACACAGTTACTTTCCACAAGCATATCAGGACCAGTGGCCTGGAAAATGGACCTGGATTGGGGTACCCTCCATCACCCCTTTCTCTGTCCCCAAGAGGTCAGCTGTGTGACTGCTCCCCTCCAGAAGGTCAGCTGCACCGTTTCCTCTCAAAACCTGAGTCACTGGCTGCCTGCCTGGGTGCACAGATGCTGAATCAGCCACTCTGTCCTGGGCAATTCTCTCCCAGGTGAGGAGACATTCATGTTCTCCCTCTATTCTTACCCCATTTTCCTTCTCTGGGATCCCTCTAGGACACATCTCTCTGTGCTGTGTAGATGGGGTCTGTCCCTGGTTCAGCTGCAAAGGGCTCACAGCTGGAACAGTTCTCTCTCAGTGATAGCACTCCACCCCCTCCCTGAGGAGAGCTGCCTTCAGCTGCAGTGCAGGAACCGGTCTCAGATCTCCCCACCAACACACACACCTGGAAGCATGCTGCTTCCTTCTGCTGCAGAGGAACCAGAGACTTTCTCCCTGTCCTTCAGCTGTTCCTGGGGCTTTACCCTTTCCCTCAAGGATCCCAGCAAGATGATCCTTCTTACTGCAGGCAAACACCTTACCAGCATGAGCTACATGGAAAAAATCATTTCCAATAAGCCTATCAATGGGGATATCGTCCACCACTCCCATCTGTAATACACTTTCTAAACCCTCAGTTTCTAGGTGCATTTTGGCCAGAGGCACAAGAATCCTGACACCTCTTACTAATAAAAGCTCTGCCATCTGCCCTGGCAATGTGTCACCTTCTTGAATTACACTCTGCTTAACCACAGAAATCTCTGCACCTGTATCCTCCCATCCTAAGTATTCCCTGCCATTCATTTTGACAACCTTTATGTGCTCCAATCCCACACAACCAGTATGATAAGTGTCAGGTGTCTCAGGCTACGTCCTCACTACGGGGGAGAGGAGTGTCAATTTAAGATACGCAAATTCAGCTACGCGAATAGCGTAGCTGAATTCGACGTATTGGAGCCGACTTATCCCGCTGTGAGGACGGCGGCAAATCGACCTCCGCGGCTTCCCCGTCAATGGCGCTTACTCCTACCTCTGCTGGTGGAGTACAAGCGTCGATTCGGGGATCGATTGTCGCGTCCCGACGAGACGCGATAATTCGATCCCCGAGAGATCGATTTCTACCCGCCAATTCAGGCAGGTAGTGTAGACGTAGCCTCAGAGGCTTCTGTGCTAAGGACAGCAGTATTAACATGGGCTACTGGCTGTCTGCTTCCTCCCAGCACAGGGCATGTATTCCTCAGGTGATCAGTGGAATTACAGTGCTAGTACCTTATGGGCTCTTCTGTTTTTCCAGCGGGGTTGGGATGGGGATTAGAGGAATGGTTTTGGGGAGGTGAGTGCCCAGTCTCCCATCCATCCTCCTTTTTCCCAAGGGGAAAATGGTATCCTGCCTTCCCACCAGGTTTAAACCCTTCTGTCTGTAGTTTACTTTCAATAGATCCCTGGGTCTGCTCAAAGGCATTGACTAGAGACACCAGCTCATCCACAGTTTTCACTTTTTCACCCCATAAACCCTGTTTCACATTATCTTTACATACACTTAGGAAATGCTCCTGAGCAACAAGGTCAAACATTTGTTCGAAACTTTCAACACCTTTTCCTGTCACTCACGTTCCCTTTAGATCTTTCATCCTGTTTCCCTATTCTCCATTCTCATACCAGCATTTCTCTTAAGATGTCTAAATTTCACCCTATGTGTTTCAGGGGTAATCTAAAATTATTTCAAAACAAGTTCTTTGAATTTACACTACCCTAAAGCATCTTGAATTGGCGTTTCATTGAATATATTCAGAGCTTTACCAGTTAACTTTGCAACCGAAGTGGGGATCTTCTTGTTATCAGAAATTTCATGAACTGCACTGAGCCTCTCCAGAGTAGTAAAATATTCCATGATATCATCTGTCGCTTTGTATGCAGGACTCAATTGGTCAATGAATTGGTCCCATTTGTGGAATTTTGGAGTGATGGGAATCAGTGGGGTGGGTGGGTCCTGGTTCTACTTTTCTAGCAAGTCCAACTGGTGTCTCTGCTCTTCTTCCTTTTCCTCAGGTTCTCTGGCTTGCAGATCTAGCACCTATTGATGTGCTGCTATCTCTACCTGCTTCAGTTCCAAGGCCCTCCAACGTGCTAACACCTTAGCTTGTTTCTGGCCTCTTATTTCCAGTTCTTTCAGTTCCATGGCCCCTTCCTCTTTGGCCTTTTCTGCCTCTTTTAGCTCCAAGATTCATTGGTGCTCTTTCTCCTTTTCTGCTGCTTGCAGTTTCTACAGCACTAACCTTCCAACTGCATCACCCTCGCTCCTTGTCCTTTTTATGCCTTTCTGTTTCTATTTCCCCTTCCCAAAGTAAGCAAACAGAAAATAAAAGACAGTTACCTTTTTGTAACTGGTGTTCTTCGAGATGTTTTGCTCATGTCTATTCCACAATAGGTGTGCATGCTCGCCATGTGCACCGGTGCTGGAAGTTTTCCCCTAGCAGTACCCGTAGGGCGGGAGCGCCCCCCACGACTCCTGGAGTGGCACCTGCCTGGCGCGATATAAGGGGAGCTGCGGGCTACCCCCACCCTCAGTTCCTTCTTGCCAGACAACTCTGGCAGAGGGGAAGGAGGGCGGGATGTGGAATAGACATGAGCAACACATCTTGAAGAACACCAGTTACGAAAAGGTAACTGTCTTTTCTTCTTCAAGTGATTGCTCATATGTATTCCACAATAGGTGATTCCAAGCTATACCTTCTGGAGGTGGGTAGGAGTTCACAAGTTCTTGGGATGGAGTACCGCCCTGCCGAACCCAGCGTCAGCCTTGGTTTGGGAGACTATCGCATAGTGCGAGGTGAACATGTGAACCGAAGACCACATGGTGGCCCTACAAATGTCTTGTATAGGGACGTGGGCCACGAAGGCAGCCGACGAGGCCTGCACCTGAGTCGAGTGTGCCCTAACAATGGGCGGCAGGGGGACACCCGTCAGCTCATAACAGGAGCGGATGCATGAAGTGATCCAGTTGGAAAGCCACTGAGTGGAAATTGGCTGGCCTCTCATGCGCTCAGCCAAGGAGACGAACAGTTGCAAGGACTTTCTGAAAGGCTTGGTCTGCTCAAGGTAGAAAGCCAGAGCCCGCCTCACATCAAGCGTGTGGAGACAGCGCTCCTCACTGGATGCATGGGGCTTGGGGCAGAGGACTGGTAGAAAAATGTCCTGACCCATGTGGTAGGCAGGGACCACCTTCGGGAGGAACGAGGGGTGTGGGCAGAGCTGGACCTTGTCCTTATGAAAGACCATATATGGCGGCTAGGAGGTCAGGGCCCTGAGCTCCGAGACCCACCTGGCCGATGTGATAGCAACCAGGAAGGCCACCTTCCACGAGAGGTGAAACCAGGAACACATGGCTAACGGTACAAATGGGGGCCCCGTAAGATGAGCCAGCACCAGATTCAGGTCCCATTGTGGGACCAGGGGCTTAGAATATGGGTAAAGCCGGGCCAAACCCTTAAGGAACCGGCCGGTCATAGCATGGGAGAATGCAGTATGTCCTTGCACCAGGGGATGGAAAGCCGATATGGTTGCCAGATGCACCCTGACTGACGAGGGCGCCAGGCCCTGGGCCCTCAGGCATAGGAGGTAATCAAGGATAAGTTGGATTGGGGCGGCCGTTGGGGACACACCTTGGTCTGCCACCCACCTAGAAAACCGAGACCACTTCGCCATGTAGGAGCAGCAAGTGAAGGGCCATCTTCTTTCGAGGAGGACACGCTGAACCTGTTCTGAGCATGTCCTCTCCTCACCACCTAGTCACTGAACAGTCACGCCATGAGGTGAAGAGCTGCCAGGTTGGGGGGGAGGAGGTGGCCCTGATCCTGAGAGAGCAGGTCCGGGCAGAGCGGCAACAGCCATGGCGGAGCCACCGCCAGGCCCAGGAAGGTCCCGTACCAGTGCTGCCTGGGCCATGCCGGGTCAATGAGGAGGACCCTGGCCTTGTCTGTCATTATTTTCTCTAGGACCCTGCTGATCAGCGGGAACAGGGGGGAGGCGGGACCTGGCTGTCGTCACCGGGAACCTTACGATCGAGTCGATGAGCCCTTTTAGGGTCTCGAACCTGTCTTGGGGGAGAGAGGCCCTGGCTGACGTTGCGTCCAGGAGCGCCCCAATAAACTCTATGCATTGGACCAGGACTAACATAGACTTGGTGATGTTTACTAACAGGCCCAGGGCAGTGCATGTGAACAGGAGGAGTGCCACATGATCCCTCACTTGCGACTGGGAGGTGCCCTTCACCAGCTAGTGGTCCAGATGGGGGAATCTGGACCCCCCGGCACCTGATATAGGTCGCTACTACCGACATGCACTTTGTAAAGACCCTGGGGGCAGTGGACAGACCAAATGGGAGGACCATGAATTGGTAGTGATTCTGTCCCACCACAAAACGGAGGAAGTGCCTGTGCCCCTTGAATATGTGGATGTGGAAATATGCGTCCTGTAGATCGAGGGCCACGTAC